>NC_143249.1:178842917-179442917 GCF_984573655.1 Nuphar pumila | reverse complement strand
TCATTTTGTTTTAAGGGTTTATAGGCTTTTGTACATGTTTCAAACTGGTTCCAATGTTCTAAGACCGGTTGATGAATGATTTTCAAGTTTTTCATACATATATTTTTTTAAATTCATCTTTCAACAAACTACTTTTTTAGCTCTCAGTTCGAGGCAAACACTTCAATCATAGCTTGCAAGCATTTGACAATTATGGCATATCTTACTCTTTTCACTGAATTGTTCCTGGCATTATTCCTTTCTTCATCATTATGTTGCATTGCCATGGTACTGTTATCTGGTTGGTTTTACTCTTGTAATTGGTTTCTACATATGAAGGTGGTAACCTCCCACTATAGGTTTCTCTCATAAGTTTATAAAGACCAATGGTTGTGTGATGAGTGCTACACAACAACAATACATGTAATATTATTTTTCACTTTCTGGGGTTCAAGGGTCCTGCTCTCCACTCGACTTCAAGATCTGGGCTCATCGAGGGCATCGATAGGCTAAAGGGAATGTCAAACGCTCGTGTCAATGCTACCTTCGCTCACTTTCGTCCATGACAGCTACCAGTATGTGGTTTTAGTTTTTACGTTTCAATTTACGCCAACATAGGGTTATGGGCCCACTCGGCGCATCCGCTACACAAGTTTGTGGTGTGGGTGGGCAGGCATCCATGTAGTGCTCACTAAAACTTTTGCCAGTGTTCTCCCTTGTCGAACTCTCTTTTAACATTGGGAAGTTGGACGATGACGGGGGGGCATTGACCGGTGAACCACCGCCTACAGGTCGAGAGCATTAGCTATTGTTTTCCCCGCGGAGGATGGTGACGGTTGCCAGATATGGGTTCTCTGCCAATTTGCGAAAGAGGCTGGCCGCTAGTGATGAACGCTGCCGGCATGAAGGTACATGATGGGGGAGGTTGATCCCTACCCATGTTTTTTTCCACCACCACCGTAGCCGTCGGTGGTGCTAAGCTACTGGATGCCAGCCATAGCTGGTGGCAACCAGAGTCACTCTCGGAAGTCTATCTGATAAATGAGAAGAGGGTGTAAACCCTCTGAAAAAAAAAACTTCTCCTTACCTTCGTCGACATTGATAAGGTGGATACACTGGCGAGAGACTGTCACCGTGGGGTGGCCTTTGTCAGTAGAATCGCCGTTGTTGGTGGCCGCCTGAAGTGGGGGTCGATGTGGTTTGAGAAACCAAACATGTATTCAATTTTTGAGTAAAACCAAAGGCGTCGAGTGGCCCGATCTGATCCCAGTCCGTGTGGATCGAATATTGGATCTAAGTTCGGGGAGACCCGATCCAAACCCAGATTCTCTATTTCGGATGGATCGGGTCTCTGCCCCTCTCGAGGTGGACCCAGATCCATTAAGGATTGGGTATGGACCTGATCCCGAGAATCAGACTGTACCTTGACCCATTTGGGGTTCTAGGTTTGGGTCTGACCAGATCTGAACTGGACCTAAGATCCAGATCTAACCTGAATCCATTATAGATAAGGTCTAGATCTGGATTGAGTCGAGGACCGGATTCGATCTGGGTCTTTTATGAATCAGGTCTAGAGCAGTATGAGGATCCTGGGTTTTACGCATAAGAGCATATTTTGTTATTTTTTTATTCTTTATAGGTGTTTATTATCATGGAAGCATGTCTTTTGCATGCTTTATACATTCATTTTATGTTATTTAAGTTATGTATGATATTTACGAATAAATTATGACTAAATTCATGACATATGTGATGCGTTTTCATCAAAAATTATTTATGCATATACATTGAAGCATGAATGTGTAGTTTTTGATGATATAATACATATTTTGTCATGAATATACATGCATTATCATGTGTGCTTGAAAATGCTCCATAATACAAATATGTTCATGGTAAAAGATTTCGATTAACTGACTCATGTAATCACCAAAGTGATCTGGGTTGGGTTAATTGAGGATTCTTTGGACCGTGTTAAGATTTAGTATTATGATTCTGTGTGACTTTATGAAATAATGATTCTACTCAAAGGTAGGTCATTGTGTTCTAAATTCACGCAGGTTGTAATAGTAGATATGTATACCAGTCCATGAAGTATGTTTGTACCCAAAGGTACAATGTTGAATTGCCTCTATGTACATGATTTACTAGTTTCACCAATTGAATTCAATTCATTGTTAATTGAGAAGATGAAGCAACAATGAGTATTATCGTTTTCACCAAAGTGGAATGATAATGACCCAATTATGTTTATCTCAGAAAAGATGAATAATAAAGAGTATCAATTTTTACCTTTTCAACATGAGTCACGTTTGAGCAATTATAAGTTCTTTTCCTTAAGTTTCTTGCAGTGCTAGGTTCTTTGATCATTGACAGTTCTAGTAACATTTTCATCTTGGACGAATCAAATTTGTCGGATTAAAAAAAATAATATTATTATTACTCGGGATTACATGGACCTAGATTTAGCTATTAGAATTGATGAACCTCATGCTATTACCGAGCATATTACAGCTGAGCAAAAGGCTATCATTGAGAAGTGGGAGCGCTCGAATAAACTTAGCTTATTGTTTTTGCAATCTTGAGTGGAAAAGAACATTCGAAGCACCATCCATCAGTGCATGACAGTGAATAAATCCCTAAGATCCATTGAGGCTTAGTTCATCAATTCTAATAAGGTTATAGCCAGAATATTGATGTCCAAGTTAGTGTCTATGAAATATTCGGGTGATAGTCGCATTCGACAATACATCTTGGTTATAAGAAATATTGCATCTCAACCGAGTGATATGAAGTTTGACATTTCAAACTTCTTTCTGGTCTATCCGATTTTGATCTCGTTGCCTATTAAATATAGACCCTTAAAGATCTCCTACAATACACATAACGATGAGTAGACTTTTAATGACCTCTTGACTAAGTGTGTTGAAGATGAAAAAAGACTGAAGGGTAAGAGGGTGTCGAGTGTACATATGGCCTTTGATCAGTCAAAACATAGGTCAAGGGCAAAAACAAGTTTTTTCAAGAAGAAAACCTCTAGAGAGAATTTTAACTCTCAAGCAAAAGCCAAATTCCAGGCAAAAAGAAAAGACATAAAAAGGTAGACTGCCTAAAGCATAAGAAATGACTCGAGAATAAAGGTAATGAGTCCATTTAATTCATGTTTTATTGCATAATTGGTGGATTGATTCTAGTGCCACAATACATATTATGAACTCTTTGCAATTATCAACACTTTGTAGGCATTTCTGAACAAAAGGGAACCAACAAAGCATGAAAGAAGCATGTTCTCAATAAATAAGATGTGTTTTCATGTCAAGAACGTTGGGACCTGCAGAGTTGTATTGGAGTCAGGATTCATTTTGAATTTAGTTGATATATTTTATGTTCTATCCTATAGTCGGAACCTTATTTCGATTTCAAAACTTGCTAAATTTGAAAACTCAAAGCTTATTATTGTTAAAAAAATTATTTTTATAGGTTCTGCATATGTGTGTGATGGTTTGTTTTATTTGAAAACCAAATTTCAAATTCAAGAATCTCACTCTATTGAGAACATAATGATTGACAATAAACATGGCCTAAAGGAAGACCAATCCTATTTGCTTTGGTATCAAAGGTTAGGACACATCTCGAAAGAGTCCAAAGACTTGTTAAACGAAATGTCTTATGAGTCATTCATTTCAAGCATTTGAACATAAAGCATTTAAAAACATTCCATCACTTAATATTATATTCAACATTAACTCACATGATAAGGCATAATCTATATGTATTGAAGTCATACAAGTCATCACACACACACAATATATATATATATATATATATATATATATATATATATATATATATATATATATATATATATATATATATATATATATATATATATATATATATATATATATATATATATATATATATATATATATATATATATATATAAGGCATTCAGACCATTGCATCATTTTTATATGCATTCATAATTCTTATAAACAATAAGTCAAAACACATTTGACCATTCCAGCGTAAACCACATGCATATACCTTTTAAGTAATTTAGTTAGATATTCATGATACACATCAATCATGATACATAGGTATGATATATTCACTCAGATAATCATAATGCAAGCATTTGCAGTGAAACTATGTAGGCGTGATGTATCATTCACTTCATAAGTCAAAACTAGTCATTTATAGGCATGATGTGCCATTCACCTATATGCTAACATAAGCGTCACAATCATAACTTTATATCAAAATATAAAATCAATACGGATCTCATTATCACATGTGAGTTCAGTATATAATCATGCTACAACAAAAAAGCCAAATATATAGATTCATAACTAGCTATCACAATCAACTTAGAAGATCATCACAATTCATTATAACATTTCATTTAATCATATAAATATTTACAAGATCAACGCCAGATCACCTTGTTTGAAATATGTACAACCTCACAAGGAGTTACCACCCTAGACTGATGGTCTGTCGGGTCTTGGACAAAGCATTTACTCAAAAGAATATACCGTCTTTGCGAGCTACCCACTCTTGGTCAATACACTTTCTCAAAAAGACTTACCGCTCTAGTTGGATTACCTGATCTGGTCATGCACACTCTTACAGAGAATTCTTTGAGAATAGTTATTCAGCGGGTACTATATCCAATGAAAACTATTGTGATACATGCATCAATATGATTGACCACTCTCAGGGTCGATAGCCACCAACACAGACATAAGCATGTATACAATCATTATGCATCAGATCATACATCACTTTATATGACACTTAAATCATAAAATCACACATTTAACCAATAAGGTTTCATAAACCATAGTTCACTATTGAACTTAAACATTTATCACATGCATTCATAATTTCATATCACCTGACATTTAAATCATATCATCATATAAAAGCATATTATCTTACGCATTATATCATTGCCACAAGAAACATTGTATTTTGTAAATTGAATCTCGAAGCGTGCATATACAAAACATGAGTTCTATGCATGCATACGTGAACATACATATTTCATAATATGAAGCAACTAAACTTCAACATACATAACTCCTACGTAGTTCGAGTTATACATATAGGATTCAAGTCATATATGCACTGTTTCACCACATGAATCAATATGCAAAGCAAACATTTCATGCATAATGTGTCTCACACATAATATATATATATATATATATATATATATATATATTAATAACATTCACAAAAATTATAGTTCATTTATGAGAGCATGCACGGAATGTATCAGTTCATGCATAATAGTATTTGCATAATCCTATCATGAACATAATTCTATCGTTCATCCTTTCATGCATGATTACACAATTATTATTTCACACTAGCATTTAATATGGTCGTGTCAAATACATCAATTTATGTAATATTCATATACATAAATGCATGCTCAAACATATACTTACAACAAACACACTCCATATTCTGTTATCTAAAATCATGACGAACATGATCTCCAAACTATGACAAGAAAATCACTTCTATTCACATGTATTCAATTCATGCTTAACATGATCTCCAAACTACAATCTCAACAGACCTAGTTATCCACAACTAAGTGGTGTGTGCGAGCAAGAAAATATTATATACAATAAAAATAAATTTATTGGGTAATGCATTTGCTCAACGTACTTACCATAGACATTTACCCGATTTGCATTTCGCATTGCATTGCTTTCAATGCATATTAGCTTATAATTGTTTTGATACTTAAAGTAAGTATAACATTTTTAGTATATCCTACACTTAAATTAGTTAAACATATAGGCAACCATAGCACCCTTAGGTATCCACAACTACGTGCGGTGTGTGTGCATAACTTGTATTTGCAATTCAGTAAAGTATTTAGCACAACAATATTATGCTTACACAATTAGTGCCTAAGCATAATCTGTACAAGTTTAGTTAATAAAACTTACTTTAATAATGTGAAGAACAACAAATCGAAACCCAAAAGACTGAGGGGTTTTGAAATCCGCAAAAACTGCTCAAGCAACGATGCACCAAACACTTGGTGCGCAGTCGAAAATGCTAAAAACTCTAAAATTATAAAATTTCCAAATAATCAAGAAAGATAGGGTGAACTACCTATAAATATTAACTGCTGAGCAGAAAATACTGCATATACCAACAACTTCATCTTACCGAATTTGGTTACTTCAAAACATAGATTAAATATTTTAAATAGTACTTTTGATTAAAATGATCAAAATGCACCTTGGTTAAAAATTAAGATTTTTAACTTGCTAAATTCATCTAGTAAATTCTAAAATTTAATTATATCACACAAATATTTTATAAAACTCTTAAAAACATATTTTTGATCAGAAGTAATATAATTGATTGTTAAATATCTATTTTATAAAACACTTAAAAATATGTTCTTGATTAGAAGTAATATAATTGATTGTTAAATATCTAAAATAGTTTTAAAAATATTAATTTTACCCTTGTTAGCCAAAAATGAGTAATCAAACATTTAAACACCAATAAATCAGATTTAAATGATAGAAACACATTTTTAACTCGAAGATAAAGATGAATTATTTATTTGTTAATAATATCCAAAATTTACAGTTTTACAAAATGCCATAATTGTCAAATGCTTGCAAGCTATGATTGAAGTATTTGCCTTCAACTGAGAGCTAAAAAAGCAGATTGCTTGCTGAAAGAAGAATATAAAAAAATTAATAGGTATGTAAAACTTGAAAATCATTCATCACAGGTTTGGACAATGGTTCTCACTTTGCAAAGCTCTGTATTTGACGCATATTCACGAACTTATGAAATGCAAAACTGCACCAACCTCCTTTATCAATTAATGCCCCTAGTTATGACGACCAGGAGCAACCCAATGGTCAATTGAAAATGTCCAATCAAAAATTAGTTCTCGCAGCAATCCTTCTTTTATCAAACCTGTTAACTATTAACGCAGATGATCCTTTCATAGTCGTACAGTAAATTAGGGCTTCAAGTTAATACTAACAGTAGTAAAAAAGGCCTTCACCACAAATTCAACAAGATGGGAGATCAAGAATCAATTTCATGCATGTTCTCCTTGTAAAAAACATATCGGAACCAGTATAGAAAGGGCTAGCGATGTGGGTGTAACATACCGTATGGTACCATAGTGTAACCTATCGTAAGATACAAGCTCCATTTTAAGAATTGCAAAAAAAATCAAAGGAATATACAAAATATCAGAAAAAAATATGAAAACAAAATATTTAATATTAAGGGCTACATTAAATTAAAAAGAAGAAGAAAAAACATTAAAATCTCCTGAATTTTGTCGATCATATAAAAAACAGTAGTAAAATGGTTACAACACAGTAGAACGCATCACTATATTGTACAATACAGGCTGATACAGTTTGATGATCTGAACCTCGCAATACTTGATATAGTTTCATATCAGTATGAGCCTGGTACCATTATTACAGAGAGAGAGAGAGAGAGAGAGAGAGAGAGAGAGAGAGAGAGAGGTCCTTTCCGATTGTTGAATCACCAAGAGATGCCAGCCAACAAAATGACAAGAAAAAATAGAGGAGCCAAACCAACAGCACTTACACGTGCATACATACCCAAACATCACAAGCCTATAAAAAACACTCCATATCTGAAATTAAACCAAGTCATC
The DNA here is from genome assembly GCF_984573655.1 of Nuphar pumila. Lineage (NCBI taxonomy): Eukaryota > Viridiplantae > Streptophyta > Magnoliopsida > Nymphaeales > Nymphaeaceae > Nuphar > Nuphar pumila. Next base: position 179,435,245 of record NC_143249.1, on the reverse strand, counting down.
TCCTCTATGGGTATGCACAGTTCCAGCCTCAACATCAAGAGCAACCTCTTTTTTATGGGTAGTCACAATTTCAACCTCAACATCATGAGCCTCTGTCACTTTAGTATGAACAGGATGAACCTCTGAGCCTCCAGCATTAATGGTACTTAGTTTCACAATGTTTACAACTTGTTCAGGCAGCTTCGAGTCTGTTGTAGCGATGGCTTCTACTTTCTTGTTCTTGTAGATTGCATATAAGATGATCTGGGCGATTGAAAGGGTGAAACCCAGCACATTTGGAATCTGATTGTACACAAAAGGAAAAAAAATGATTGGTATCAAAAGAGATGTCTTGATGCATATGAGGTAGCAGTGTGACAAATATCGGCCATATTTTGAAATTATATGTGATGTTTTAGTGGTAATTTAGAACACCTAAAGTATCATGATATTATCATTTTATAAGAAAATATCACCATATATTACATGAGTATTTTGTTTATATATATATATATAATGCAAACGGGTCTGATTTGGTTCAGATGTAGGCTTTACTGAATTTGACCTAATGGGATCCAGCGTAATTGGTTTCAGATGGAAAAGGGCAGTATCGAGCCTGGGCCTGTATTACAATATAGCTAAATTGGGTATACTTTTTGACATAATCAGATTCGGATATCCGTAAGATTTGGATTCGGAATCAGTAGTAAAATCATATACTAAATCTGAATCTTAACCGATTTGAAATGTGATTAAGTAGATTTAGGTTTGGTCAGATATAACTGGTCCGAGGATTCGTACAAGTGAATTTGGTTGCTCTATTTAGGCCAAGATGTGGAATAAGAGCCTTGAGTAGACCCAAATTTTGACTCAAGGCTCCATGTCCTTGCCAACTCAACTTGGCTTAAGTGAAGATTCAAGAGAAGTGGGCATGGACCAATTTGGTCAAATCGATGAGCAAATCGCGAGATGGGTTTCCCCCAATCAAATCGACCATTTTTCAATTTTACCAACAAAAAATTAGTCCGACCCAAGTCAATAAACATGTTTTTTTTTTCTTCTGAAAATTGCATCAAGAGCAAATTCTTTAGAGATGTCACTGGTTTGAAACCCATGGGTGTTCATCTCAAGACACAAGGTCGATGCTGGGTGTACTCTCGAGAAGATGAGAAACCTAAGGTGGTTTTTATAACCCGTGGATTTCATAACTTTTTATGTCCTTGAGAAAAAGAAGGGGAAAAAATAGTAGTTTTAGGGAATTACCGCAACAAAGAGATCACTGATAAGCAAGCCATAAAAGAACCACATGACAGCACTTGTGGTGAGGAATAAGGACAAGTAAAAAGGCATAAACTCCACGCTCTTAGTGCGTATCACCTGCCTCTGCAAGATTAAAAAATAATAGGTATTCCTTCATGAGTTAAAAGGATATTGCAGGAAATCACATGCACCAAAGCCAAAAAAAGATACATCTTAGTGCGCTGCTGCACCTGATAACCGTTCATTTTAAGATACATTTGTCAGCCCAAGCAATGATGGAGGGAGATCAGGTGCAGCAGTACACTTAAAGTGTGAACAGAACATTACACGTGTTCCTATGTATATATATATTAACGTACACGCACCAAAAATACACTGCAAGATACTATATTGTCGGCCCAAAGATAAGTAGCTTTCTCGCATACGGACAAAATAGTATATGTATATATAAAGTTTTTTACCATAAGAAAGCCAAAAATGAAAAGGGTCGCTTTCTATGTATGTATGAACAGAAAAGAATACCATGATGAACAAAGGAGCTGCGGAGACGCTGACAGCGAAGGCTGAGCAAATCCATCCCAAGATCTTTAAACGATCCGCACCTCTGGACAAGAAGATGGTAGGAAGGAGAATGGCGCAGAAGACCCCCACGTTCAGCAACAGCAGCAACCTCACTGCCTTCACCTGAAAAGTACTCACATAACCTCACTGGCTTCACCTCTACTCTCTCTCTCTCTCTCTCTTGCGTTGGGTAATTTGGTGCAGTGTTGCAGAAAGTGTTGATGATATCTTTAGCAGAGAAGGTGCTGACCCCTTTCATCCCAGGTTCAACTCTCATTGGGTGTGAGGGTGATTTTAACTGGTGGATTCTGTAAAAGGCTTCGGTATCGGTGACCCCATTCAGGGTTTACTACCTGGCAGGGGGCGGGCCCATTAAGTGACCTGGTTCTCTGCGCGTCATAAAAAAAAAAAGGCAGTTGAAACCCCTGCACGGTAAAACCCCTGCAGGGTATGAAAGTGTTTATTTTTTTTTTTTTATGACGAGGAAGCCGACCGGTCACCTAATGGACCTGTACCCCTGCACGGTAAAACCCCAGTTGAGGATACGACCACCCTGCCTTACGTGCGCCATCCACGATAAAGCTGCGGAAACACCCTCATTCATACCCTGCTGGCCGCGGGGGCGAACCCCCCGGTGGTGCTATGATGTTTATGTTCTCATGATGATGATGATGTTAAGTACCTTAGCTTTCTTTGGTGCATAGTAGATGAACATGATGATGTATATGGACTCGATGACGCATCCCACCGTGTTGATTGTGATGAGAAGAAATGCATTGGCCTTGAGAATGGCATAGTAAATCCACAACATGGCACTAAAGAGAGCCACCACATAAGGGACTTCTTGAAACCCTGAAGTGGATTTCTTCTTGAAGATCTTGTAAAACGTTGGCCTGCATGCAAAATTCACAGCATTTCTAGTCACCCTCATTCAACTCAAACCTCCCCACCAAAAAATCATTAAAAAAAGAAGAAAAAAATCAGAATGGTAGCTTACGCTGGAGCAAGATACACCATGAATGATATTATATTTCCTGGTTTGTAACAATTGAGAATAAAAAAGAAAAACACATTAATAAGATGCAACATGGGGTTTTAAACACAGAGAGATGTATCAGAAAAGGGGAAAAAATAAACAAAAATGGAAAAGGTAGATGAGAGCATCATTATTCTACCTAGGAGGCCAAAAATTAAGGACAAGGGATGTGCAATGGCCATTGCTGCAACTCTCAAAAGTTATGAACCTAAAAAACTCCTACTGTTTGTTAGGGTAAGAGTAGTGCAAAGAAGCACTCTCTAAGGTCTCTATACTACAAATCCCCTTGGTGTGAGGGCTTGGTTTGGTGTGAATCTTGCTTTGTATTTATAGGCATTCTCTACATCATGTGTAGGTGGCATGCCTGTGGTGAGAGGTGACGTGTTTTGAAGTTTTTTTTTATTTATTTGTCTCTTGTTCTTTTCTGTGGGAAAACCTAATATGGCTTTCAGGAGAGTATTTTGGCATTGGCCCACACCAAATTCCTGTTTCATGCAAAAGGGAAAACCCAAAAGGTCCTCGGACGCATTTAATTGTTCGGTTTGGTTGTAGCCCTGTAGGCTTTACTGAATTTGACTTAGTTAGGTATCACCTAATCAGATCTAGACCACGTTTGGAAGTGGGAAAATGATAAGAAAAAATGCGAGTAGGAAAGAGAAAAGTGCAGTCGTTTCAATTCTTCCAAACGAGAGAAAAAAATTTCTTATAATTTTTTTAAAGTTTGAGTTATTTGTATGAAGTTTTTTGCCTATCTTTTGAGATGAAATAGTGAATAATATTTTCCTATGGCCAGTGGCGGATCCAGGATTTTGCTTAAAGGGGGGGGGGGGGGGGGGGGGGGGAGGAGGGGAGGGGGGTGGAAAATTTGTATAAAAAAAATAAAATATAAAACAAAAATATAAAAGGAGCAATATAAATTTTTATAATAGAATAATAAAAAGTTTCAACTAGCAAATATTTTACCTATGAGTTCCAACTAGGGGGTTCTTTACCCCGAGGGTAGCAAATGCTATGTGTGTAGAGTAATGTGCTTTTTAGGCCCCTTTTTTTCGTTAGGTCTTGTTAGGCTCATTAAAAACATCTTAGTTTTAAGTATTTTTTTCTCACAGCTTATATATATATATTCAATCGATAGAACAAGTGTGGGTCCGGTCAGGTGAAGGACCCACATGTGTACTGGGTCAAGACATTCGATATAGAACAAGTGTGGGGCATGTCAGGTGAAGGACCCATATGTGTACTGGGTCAACACATTCGATAGAACAAGTGTGGGGCCGGTTAGGTGAAGGACCCACATGTGGACTGGGTCAAGACATATATATGTTAGTATCATGTTTTGCGTGAGGGTATGTGGGTCAAGAGCAGCCATGTAACCCTCCATATGTTACATTCTTAGGTGACCTACCCTCTTGTTTCTTTATGTGATAAATGTGCTAACATCACTTGCCAAATTAACCTCTCCTTAGCAATCTCTTTTGACATCTTATTAATGGGAACACTTCCCTCATCACATAAGGCCCTGTTTGGAATCTGGTAGTCGGGATGCAATAGTGTGCGTTTATGCATTCTAAGAAGTGGCAGCTGCCAATTCCATTCTTTAGTGTAAATACAAAGAAGAATGGATCTCACTTCCCATCGCAAATGCATAACCGACCATCCCAACTAGCGGATGCCAAACAGAACCACCAAGGTAAGTTTGTGACCAAGATTAATTTTACCTCGGGAATACCAAATGCATAAACGCCCATCCCAGCTACCAGATTCCAAACATGCCCTAATATTGTCTTGTAGCTTTCAATTAACATTTGGACGGTAAGGGTCACGAGACTCACGACACATTAGTTGGTTGGAATATCCCAGTGAGGTTAGCTCCTAGTGAGCATTTGGTGCCACCAAAAATGGCCGCAATTCATTGGTCAGACCACCTACTTAGACCATCATAACACACCCATTGTCTAGTGTAGATCACGTAGAATCCTTGTCGCCATCAGATCCATTGTAAGAGGAATCATACCTGGATCCTATAAGGATTACATGAACCAGACTTGGACCAAACGTTAGGAGTGTCAATGGGTTGGGTTTGGTACGGACCCAGGTGGAACCAGACTTGGACCTGATTTTCGGGTATGGTATCGGGTTCAGACCCGGGGCTATTATAAGAGAAACCATACCCAGACCCGATAAGAACTACATGAACTATACCTGGACCGTACCCGATAAAATAATATTTTTTATACTGAAAAATTGCAGTCTTAATCGGAACTCAGGTCGGATCCGGGTCTGGTATAAAATTTCACAAACTATACCTGGGTCCATGCATTAATCGGACCTTCTGGTCCGAACCCGAGTCTTAATCTGCTTTTCTTATTTGTCACCATACCCGGACCCTATAGGGTTTGGTCTGGGTCGAGTCTGGGTACACCAAGCCCGTTGACACCCCTATCATATATACCCGGTAAAATAATATTTTTAACCTTAATTTTTACATTGAAAATTTGTGGATCTTAGTCAAAACTCGGGTCAAACCTGGGTTTGGTATGAAATTTCACAAACCTTACCTGGCTCCATATATTAATTGGACCTTTTTGGTCCGACCCGAATTCTAATCGGACATTCTTATTTATCACCAAACCCTGACCTTGTAGGGTTTGGTACGGGTCGTGTCCGGGTCTAATCTGACCCATTGACACCTGTAGTTGGAGTCCTCGTCGAATCTAGTTAGTTGGGTTTGTTATTGTGGGCCATATATGGAATAAGGCACATAATGTAATGGGTATGTTGGAATTAATGTAATTGGATTTTGATTATTTGGTTTAGCTTTATTAGTTTGAATAGGGTCGATGAGACTCCGGGTTCATTAAGGTCCATTAGAGTTTATAAATTTATCTCATAACGAGATTTAAAATAAGCAAATAAAGTATTTTCTAGTCAAGCAATTGTTTATGGAGGTCAGTTTTACTTCAAAATGTTGGACATTTTGGGTTACGGGTCCAACCCACAGTCTGACCCGATTTGACACCTACTAGTGGGTCACAAAAGTGGCCAAGTAATGGAGATAGTGGGTGGGAGTTACGTGAATGTGGAGAGACCACATTCACGTAACTGCCTAATCTCCCATTACAAATAAGGGGTTAGGAGCCACGAAGATGATGAGTGTTCGTAGCATTTTCCTGCCAAAATATTGTTCCGCATTCGGACGCTGCGGAAAGGGTCCTGCTCACCGTCGACTTAAGGCCTGGGCTCATTGTGGGCGTCGATCGGCTGAGAAGAACGCCGAAACTTCCTACACGAACTATGGCGAATTCAGGTACGCTCCCTGTCTATGCTGTTTTTGCAGGGTATTCGCCGACACAAAACCCTAAATCTCTTTTCTATACGTTCTTTCTTTCGCGTTATGATTAGGACTGGAAAACAAGACCAGCCGCGCGCTCATGTTTCAGCCTATGTTCGGCTAGTAAATACTTGGTTCAAAATTGTAAAATAAGCTCGGCAACCTGAATATGAACAATAGGTACTGGGCTCAGCTCAGCTCAACTCGTAGAAGCTTATTAGGTAGTAGGCAATATATTTTAGATATATGTTACAACAAAAAGTCATAGTTTTAATTGTTTGATGTTGAATCTGAACTGTTGGATGTGTTTATCATTAAGAAATAAGCTTTTTTTTTCACTTGATTTGATGTAAAAATGTGAAAATTATATCATCGAATTTTATAACAATATCAACCATTGATTTTTTTTTCTCTCTAAAATATATACACACATCACAAAAACATCTTTTCTATGAGTAAACAATGATAAACACATTTGATGGTTTAGTTAAAGTATAAAACACCTAAAACTTTGATTTTTAGATGGTCCTAATCGTGATCTAACGGAAAAGGGAGCAGCAAACATTGATTTGAAAAGTTATTATTTTCAGAGTTAATTATTTCTTCTTTGCCCATCTAATCAAGGGATTTGGGCCATACAGAGAAATTATTGGAAAAAAATCCTCCAATGAGAGAAGATACTCTCGTCCTATGCTCTTGCGTGTGTGTGTTTGCATGTCTTCCAGTTCTAGAAGCAATCCATGTCATCATTACTAATTTCTTTGAATCCATAAGCAATAACCAAAAAAAACTTGGTGCTCTAGTAAGTCTAGTGCATGGCAAGTCAAGAGCAGTTTGGCACAAACAAAGAATTATAAGAAGTTAGAAAGATAAGAACATGCATAGATCCCTGCCTAACCTCAAGCTTTGTGTGAGAGGTGTGAGACTACAAGGAACCTGCATGATATGAAACCTTCACTAACCGTCTAGCAGCCAAGGCCCCACCTCACTATGCCAACCACCCCCCTTGGGCACACACTATGCCTGGGGAAGCAACTTTCCACGAAGGGCACCAGTCCTCTGAAATCCCCCTTTGTACGAGCAGGTGAGACGTGTCCTAATGAAATTTTACATGCCTTGATAAATTTTCACATGCATTCACATAAAGCAATGAAATTTTGCATAAGATCCCAGAGTTTTGCTGTTTCTATCATTACCCCATAGATGGCACTCCTTCTTTCAAGGGGAAGGGGATATTTTCTCATTTCCATACCAAACTCAATCCCGAATACCTGGATATGGGCATAAACAATGCTGACTAGAATATTATTTGGGTCAACCCTAACCCAACCCAGCAACATGCAGGACAAGTTTGCATTATGATTTTTGTGGGATATCCAACATGACTCACATTTGACCTTATTATTTTATATGCATTTTTACTGAATGTGAGCCCCTCAAATTATATGGATCCGACTTTAAAATTTCGTTTTCTTGACCCACAAAAACCCAAACCCAAATCTTGAAACTATCCATTTGGGTGGGTTTGGGTATACCCTGATGGGCCAGATACCCGGCCCATTAACCTATTGTCAGCAGACTCAGCCCTAGTGACATTCAGTGATTAGAAGAAAAATGTTAAAATTATCTTATTTAAGAGTTAACTATGGAAATGGGCTATTTCTTTTCTTTTTGAAAGGCAAGCTGGGGTTAGGCGGACCCATACCAGAACAACAGCCGGCCCATGTGGCAGAGGGATTCGATCCTGAGTTTTCAGCTTGACACAGGACCCCGCTTACCACATGGGATACCACCTCAGTGGTAATGGGCTATGTCCTTATTGCTTAGTAACTTTGATATTTTGTATTGGAAAGATAAGCCACCAGATTCGTTTCTGGCTTCTGAATGATCACTTGTAATGTTTAATTCTTTATTAATTAATAGAATCAGGAGCACAGCCCGCGGCGCATATTTTATGAAAAAGAAAAAGAAAAGAAACTGAATACAAAGGTAACTCTTGGTTTCTTTATGCATTTCCCTCGAGGGGTCGGTGTTAATACGTTATTATATGTTGTTCTTCAAGCCTTGGCAGTGTTCTTGATTGGCCATTGCTGCTGTGGACAGGGCAATCACATAAAACTAAACCACAAAATATCCCATTTTGCAATCATGTTGCATGTTGTTACACACACCAAACATTGAAAATTTTGTAGTTGAACCCAATGTATAAGTTGGTCATGAGTGTCTAATTGAATACTGCCACACTTTGTTTCTCACTACTTTGTTTTGACTGCCAACTTTGGCATCTGTAAGAGTTGAATCTTTGTGGCATAAAAACAATTCTGTTTCACTCAGACTGTGGGGCCTACTCAAAGGTTAGGACCCATCTTATTCATTTTTCGCCAGTTATTTTACCGCTAATTCATCATTAATTTCTTAATTGAAATTCATTCACATTGATGATGCTTTCATTGCTGCTGTAAGCTTAGAAACTGACAAAGTATGGTACGAAGAATTTGGCTACCAAAATTTTCCGAGCACAGTTGCAAGAAGTATGTCATGCCTTAACAACCACAGGATCAATGCAATCGCCGATGCCTTTTACAACAGGACAGGCAACACCATTCAGATTTGTGGTCTTGTTATATGACTCACGTCTGCGTAACTGTCAGAAACTACTGCTCTTCCTAAGTCATAAGTACGAGCGAGACACAAAGTCTTTGGTGAACAAATGACATACTTCCATAAGGACCATTTAAAGCTTGTCTGCTCAAATGCTTATCCTGACAAAAGTTTAAAACGGCAATTTCTCGTCAGTGAATGTCTCGGGAGATTTTCAACTTTTCAAATATTTTTTGAGTTTTTTTGGCAAAATCTCAGCAAAAATTTAAAAAATCAAATAAATTCTCAAAAAATCTAAAAAATATAAAAATCAAATAAAAATAAATTAATTTAATTTTACATAAAAAATATATAATCTATTTCCAATCCCACTGACGATATCTAAGAAATGTCAAACATCAGATATGTGAAAGGTATCAACTAAACCATCAAACACCAAATATATTTGTAACAATTAACAAGTATCAACTAAACCATCAAAGATCAAATACTTAAGAAGCATCAACTAAATTATCAAACGTTAAGTATCAATAATCAAATATCAAAGACAAAAATAAAAGCATTTCGTGCGTACACATCATTGTCCTTCATGATTATACATGCATTTTCACAGTCAGACACCAAAACATACACATCTTAATCGTAAGCCTGATTATACAAATAGAACATGGGAAGCAAAACATACACATCTACTCTAGTTTTTTTTAGCTTTTCTTTTTAATCATCTTAAGTCTGATTATTCAAGCAAACAAATATCAAATGATCCTACGACAATAGAACATACAAACATCAAATGAGTCACACATCGAACATCAAACAGAACATACAAATATCAAACACAAATTATATTATTCATGCTCTAATTACCAAAAAAATTGCTAAATGCGTTGCTGAAACCCCGAAATCATTGATGTCGGTGGCCGAAACCCCTCTCTTTGTAAAAGCTCCTTCACTGACTAATTGACTCGCTGTTGGTGAGTTACCAATAGCCAAATTTAATGACTGAGTCAGTCTGGGAAGAGAGAGAGAGAGAGAAATGAGGAGGAGAAGGGAAGAGAGAGAGAGAGAGACGCATCGATCCGATCACTGATCGCCACTCGTTGCTCGTCAGAACTCCTTCACGTCAGCAAATGGAAAGGAGAGAAGCTCGGTAGGGCAAATATTTTTGCTATGTGTTAAAAAAAAATTGACTAAAAATTTGAAGAAATTTTGCAGCGTTACAAAAGTTAACTTTCACTACAAGAATTATGCGGATTAGCGACAGATGCTATCTGACGCTAATCTATCGTAATTCTGTCGTTGAAATGTTTAGAGACGAATTGGCGACAGCTTAGCGATGGATAGCGTTCGTCACAATTTCCTAGTCGCTAATTAGCAACAGAACTGACATGTCGCTACTTCCATCACAAATTCGTGATGGATTAACGAATGTCATGATCCATCACTAAATAAGGACTAATTTGGTTTTGCGGCAGATACATATTCATCGCTAATCCGTCACTAAAATTTAACGACAAATACGTATCGTCTCTAATATCTGTTGCCAATTTAGCGACGGATTAGCGGTGGATTACATTCCTTCGCAAAACATCGACTGATTCAGTTTTTGAGACAGATAAATATTTGTCCCTAACCCGTCGCTAAATTGGCGATGGATATTAGCGACGGATAATATTTGTCGCTAATTTGTCACCAATTTTTTTAAAAAAAAAATTTGTTTAAAATATAAATATCGAGAAAAAATTCTTGTTATATAATTTATATAACCTGTGTATAAAAAACAAAGTACACATAAAAAATATATATACAAAGTAGGTGAAATAAATTTAACACAAGTTATAAGTGAAACAAATTTAACAACTCAGTATAATCCTTGCCAAGTTCTAATTAGTTACAACTGAACATATACAAAAAGTTTCGTTTGAAACAACAAGTACGTGAAACAAATTCAACACATGAATCTAATCCTCTCCAAGATTCAGAGCATCATCCTCTTCATTGTATCGATCTGCACCTTCATCCATGCCTCCATCAGCTCCTCTACGTTGATAATCTCTAGCATCCTACAAGAGAACCGAAATGTTAGTATTGATAAACAAAATATAATGAAATAAATTATATGCAATGCACCTAATCTAAGGCAATCAAAGTAACATGACTGAATGACACATAGACTAGCAATAAAGTGAAGGCCATTAACAGAATTCAGAGGGTGTCAAAAAACCTTCATAGTGATTCAATCATGCATATATGTGTTATAAGGCTGTAAAAAAAATTCATAGTGATTCAATCATGCATATATGTGTTCTAAGGTTGTCAAAAAAAGTTATAGTGATTCAATCATGCATATATGTGTTCTAAGGCTGTCAAAAAAAATTCATACTGATTCAATCATTTATATATTTGTTCTAAGGCTAACAAAAAAATTCATAGTGATTCAATCATGCAGATATGTGTTCTAAGGTTGTCAAAAAAATGTCATAGTGATTCAAGCATGCATATATGTTTTTTAAGGTTGTCAAATAAATTTCATAGTGATTCAATCATGCATATATGTGTTCTAAGGTTGTCAATAAAAGTAAAGTTCATAGTGATTCGATTATGCATATATGTGTTCTAAGGTTGTCAATAAAAGTAAAGTTCATAGTGATTCGATTATGCATATATGTGTTGTAAGGTTGTCAAAAAAATTACATAGTGATTCAATCATGCATATATGTGTTCCAAGGTTGTCAAAAAAAATCATAGTGATTTAATCATGCATATATGTGTTCTAAGGGTGTCATAACAATTTTATAGTGATTCAATAATGCATATATGTGTTCAAAAGGTGTCAAAAAAAATTATAGTGATTCAATCATGCATATAAGTGTTCTAAGGTTGTCAAAAAAAATTCATAGTGATTCAATCATGCATATATGTGTTCTGAGGTTGTCAAATAAAATCCATAGTGATTCAATCATGCATATATGTATTCTAAGGTTGTCATAAAAATTGTATAGTGATTCAATCAAGCATATATGTGTTCTAAAGGTGTCAAAAAAAATTTATAGTGATGAAATCATGCTTATATGAGTTCTAAGGTAGTCAAAAAACTTTCATAGTGATTTAATCATGAATATATGTGTTATAAGACAGTAAAAAAATTTCATAGTGATGAAATCATGCATATATGTGTTCTAAGGTTGTCAAAAAACTTTCATAGTGATTCAATCATGCATATATGTGTTATAAGGCAGTCAAAAATTTTTATAGTGATGAAATCATGCTTATATGTGTTCTATGGTTGTCAAAAAAAAAATATAGTGATGAAATCATGTTAATATGTGTTCTAAGGGTGTCATAAAATTTTTATAGTGATTCAATCATGCATATATGTGTTCTAAAGGTGTCAAAAAAAATCATAGTGATTCAATCATGCATATACTAGCTTGAAATCTAACAACATAAAATAAATGACATGAAACTTTATACCTGACGGGCACCAGAGCTCATGTTGAATGCAGACAAAGTTCTCCTGTTCCAAAAAAAGTTGCATAACTCATTATGGACAAGGTTGGGAATGACTTCATGTAAAAAGTCACGCATTGTGTCTTAAAGAAGCTGGCGGACACCATCCCAAGAAATACCAGGGTCAATCGGACGATGGAAGTTGATGCTGGTGGGAGAACTCTAAGAGCCTTGGTTGCAGGAGGCAACGACTGGTGTGGTGTTAATATTACTCCCAAACCCGAACACACGACCTTTTTTGGGTTCACCGGTTGCAGTCACTCATATTGTAGGATCAAAAGGCGGATGCTGAGTAGAGTCATCAGCATATCGTTCTACCATTTGTTGCTCGTATGGCTCTTACAAAGTAATGATTATAATATAAATTAAGAATTAAGAATTACAATGTTTATGATAATATAATTCATGGTAACTTATATATTATAATATTTATTAATACAATAAATGCATATCGTTGTCGCTCTCGCCTTCTCTAATACGAACTCTTCTGTGCTCTTACGTTTATGTGTTTCAATAAACACGTCCTTGTAAGGCACAATGCCTCCTTTTTCGGCTTCTTGCAAGGTTAAATGTTAAAAAAATCAATTAAAATTATGCAGAAATACTTATAAATTTGACAATATATATATATATATATATATATATATATATATATATATATATATATATATATATATATATTAATGAGTTACCATTTTCTTCTGGTGGCTCCCAAAAGTCCTAGAACCACCTGTGTGTAGATGAACATTGGGCATCTTTGCTCAGTTTTGTGCAGCCTTTGCTAAGCGATTTTAAAATTCATGGCTCGCCCACTTATCATACATTGCATCCCAATAATCTGACTTGATTGTAGAAGGGTCATAGCCCTTCCACTGCAGTGGATCATCTATCCCACCAGCTGCTTTTATTATTGCAGTCTTCATATTGTGAAGCATGTCGATAAATCGACTGGCAGCCACTTTTTGTCACACTAGCCTCGCGTTTTGCTCTTCCTTTGCAGTCGCGAAGCGATTCGAAGTCTATAAATAATTTTAGAAAGTTAGTACACGTGACTATAACAAAAAATTAAATATGAAACACATTAGCTATGATAAATGATTATATACCATGAATGAGGACCATAATTTGTCCAACACCTGCTTCAGGTACTCTTTTCATTGAGCGCCCGATCTTGAAAGATGCTGAACTAGTGATTTCCTAATTTTTTGAATCACTTCTTGTGGCTCGAACCGTGTGCTGCATATGAATTGGTACACATTAACAATCGACTATTGATATACACTATTTATAAGATAAGTATTGGATAAGTGACAATGAAATACTTACGGTCCACTATCGATATACACTATTTTAATGAGTCACCGTGTGTCAGACTGAGAAGACCTAGCATCCGACGAAACATCATCTATAGAATAATTAGTTAAAAATTCACACAATACACATTTAAACTAATCAAGTATACAATTATTTAAGAGCACTTCTATTATCATACATTCAAATAATGCTCAGCATGATCTCCAAACTCTAACAAAATAGTCCTAGATATCCACAACTAAGTGAGTGTGTGAGTAGGAAAGTGTTGTATCCAAGAAAGTAAATAACATATAATATGCTTGCATCACTTACTCACACGGGTATTTACCCGATTTGCATTCTTTTGCATTTGCATTTTTCATTTTCTTATTGTGTTCTTTTTGCTTGGCCTTTTTAGTCGCATGTGATGCTTAGCATTAAGCATCGCGCATATGCTCAGGTACGCATCTACAATGCACAAATATAATTCAAGCATTTCTATAATGTGCTTGTATTATTAATTTCAAACTCGGTGGTATTTAAAGAGATGGGCCAAGTCAGTCTAGACTCTAGATCAATTTCACCTAAACTCAATCAGCAAGAACTTGAGTCAAACTTGTGGACAATTTCACGAGGACACGCAAAGGGGGTTCTAGCAAAACAAGTAGGGATGGCAGTGGATCGGGGGAAACGGGTCCCACCCTGCCTCGCCTCTGTTTGGCCTCCGTTGTGACCAATGAGAACGTTGTGTCTCATCTCCCATACAAAAGCTCAAGAAAAAACGTGAAGACAGTTTTGTCTACCTCTGAATTTTTTTTTGCAAAAATTGGAAGTTTGAAAAAAGCTTGAGGCTTGAAAAAGAAAACAACAAAAAATCAGGAACTTATGAATTTGTGGCCCTTATGGCAAATCGTGATTTCTGGTATGGGAGCACCACTTGAACACGTCCAAGAATAGAGAATGTTTAGGATGCCCCACAGCCAACATCTTGGAGCTGGGTGAGTAGAAGTGCCCTCCATTGCACCGTGTTGGAGCAGCTAGGCATGAAAACCAGCTAGTCGTGTGTTGTTTGGTGTAGCTGGGCATGGAGACCAGCTCGTGCGACGTATTTGGAGAAGTTGGGTGATAATCGCACTAGCTACTATTTTGTGAACCTTGTAACTTGTAGTTGGGTGTGAATCCCAAGTGTGATGGCCATGCGTAGTCGGTTAGGCCGCCGCCGGGTGCCGTGATAGAAGAAGAAAAGAATTGACATCTTCGTCGGAGGGGCATCGATGATGGTCGGCGTTCGGATGAAAGGGGAAACGCAGGAGAAAGAAAGGAAGGGGGAAAAAGAAGGGAAGAGAAGGGAAAGGAGAGCAGAGGGGAGATGGTGGCTGATCCCCGGCGTACCCGAGGAGGACGGTGGCCTCGCTAGGTCTCCAGCGACAGTGCAAGTTGACGACAGAGGAGGAGTGAGGGAAGAGGGAGGAGAAGGGTAATCAGAGTGAGGGAGAATTTTGTGCCCTAGATGAGCCGTATAACATTGAAAATTAGCGAGAGAAACATTTCATCTCAAACGCCGCCGCAAATTAGCGACAGAAAAATTCTGTCGCTCATTCGTCACGAAGTTGTAACGGAGTCTGAGACAGAATATTTATGTTGCTAATTTGTTGCTAATTAGCAGTGGATTTTGAGATAGAATTTTGTCGTCGCTAATCCGTCGTTAATTAGTGATGGATTTTGTGACAGAATTTTTCCATCGCTAATTCCGCAACTAATTCTGATTTTAGGGATGTGTAGTTTTCTCTAGCTAATCCGTCGCAAATTTATGATGGATTATTTCCATCACAAATTTTTGTCGCTAATTAACGTTTTTCTTGTAGTATTTTAGCTCACTATTTGCTTATTTTCGACAACGCAAAAGACACACATTGAACCTTTAAATGATGTCTTTTGATTTTGGAGGAAAAAAATTATGTGAATTACAAGGACCAATGGCTATCTTAGTTAACGTTCAAGTCCTTGGAGGTTTAATATGGTTAAGCATCTTGGTGAATGAACTGATGGATGACCATTAATGTATATTTGATTGATTGTTGTGGCATTCTCATTAATCTGTGAATGGTAGAGAGAGTTATCTTGCATCATGAGTAATATATATATATATATATACATACATACACGAAAATGTGTAGGTTCATGATCACTTTCAAACATGACCAGAACAAACTCATGCTCATCGTCCATTATGCGTGTGATGGACGTTTAGTTCAAGTTTGCATCAAATAACACCTTTAGCGACATCTTTTGTTGTCACTAAAGGTCCCCGTTGAGACCTTTAGTGGTGACTTTTGTCGCCGCTAAAAGTCTTTTTGAGGAAACAGTGTCATTGAGCATCCATCGCGTGCATGATGGATGCTCAACGCAAGTTTATTTTGGTCATGTTTGGAAGTGGTGATGTACCTACGCATTACTCTCTCTATATATATGTATATGAACCCAAATAGTAAATGTGGAGGATATTAAGAATTTAAGAAAAAAAGGGTGCAATGTCTTTAATAAGTAATATAATTTTTATGTACAATGAAAAAAAATTAGGGCCTCATTTGGAGGTTTCTCCTAGGGTCTCAGCTTCTCTTGAGCCACCCCTAGTTGTATGTGAGTGATTACTTCTTGTAGCATTATAGTTGTTTTATCTACCATTATGAATGTTTCTTCTTTACTATATTTGATTTGTTGCAATTCATGTGTCATTGTAGAAGTTAAATTTGAGTTTATTTCCATATTTGCATGTATACGTTATAGTTCATGTTTGATTTTTATTAGAATATTAAGTGATTTTTAATTAGCATAAATGCATGATTTCTTTTAGGATTTTGGGTATTGATTTGGATTCTTGCAAATAACATGAGTGTTTAATTAGGGTTTTAGTTTTTTTGTATTTACATGAGATGGTTTTAGGTTTTTCAGTATATATATATATATATATCCTATTGATCAAAGATTATCTTGTTAAATATAGTGGGGTCTCCATTTATGAATACAGATCAATCATAGATACACATTCATGATAGAAGTTTTGGACCTTATACATCTAGAATTTATCGATTCCTTGAAGCGTCACATGCCCATATTCATTCCGCTAGTAGGATGTGATGCCCATGTTGGGACTGCAATAATAAAAAATTTAAAGTTGTACAACTGATCAAACAATACTTGATTGGACGTAGTTTCAGTCCAGAATATATATTGTCCCGTATGAGTATGGCTCAAACCCACGTAGATGCAGTACATGTATATCATGATGAGAGCGAGGATACAATAGAGGTTCATGATCGAGTCAAAGAAAAATTGGTCGACGTTATTGTGGGGACAACATTGGATCCAACTCCAAATGATGATGGCGAATATAGGCTCCTTTAAGACTTAATGGGTGACACCCGGAGCAATTTATATACAGGTTGTACAAAGTTAACAAAACTAGATTTTATTCTCAAGTTGTTACGTATGAAAATAATAAACAATTGGAGTAACTGATCTTTCAACATGTTGATTGATTTGTTGAAGGAGACATTGCCCCAGTGAAAAAGATTATTAAACTCTTACTACGAGGAGAATAAATCTGTGAATCACACTAGCTTTAATTGCGTGAAGATAAATGTGTGTGTGCTTTTTTGGAAAGAGTATGAGAAAAATAAAATGTGCTCAAAGTGCAATGCTTCAAGATGAAAACCACACAAAGGCAAATAAAGAAAAGTTCTTCTAAAGGTGTTACAATATTTTCTCGTAAAGCTGAGGTTGCAATGCTTGTTCATGACAACAAAAACAACATCAAATATATGGTGGCACAAGACCTGACGTGCAAGCAATGAGAATATACTAATTCATTCATCAGATTCTGTAGGGTGGAGGGAGTTCAACAAAGAACATATATCATTTACGGTGAAACCGCACAATGTTCATCTTGGCTTGGCCAATGATGGTTTTAATCCATTAGAAAATATGAGTCAATCAAACAGCATATGGATTCTTATATTATTGTCGTATAATCTGCCTCCATGGATGTATATGAAAGACCATTTCATACCTCTTTTCCTACCCATCCCTAGACCAAATGCACTTGGAAATGACATGTATGTTATTTGTAATCGTTAATCAAAGATTTGCATGAGTTATGGAACAAAAGCATTAGCACGTACGACGCATGAACTAAAAAGATATTTTAAATTCAAGTTGTGATAATATGGACTATTAATGATTTTTCATTATATACCAACTTATCATGGTTGTCTATGAAGGAAAAGCTTGTGTGTTTAATTTACAACATTGATACATGGTCAGATAGCTTGAAGTTAAAAAAGAGGATGCGTTACATGACACACCATCAATTTTTATTATATGATCACCCATGGTGTCGTCAAAAGGAGTTTCATGGTAATGTTGAGCTTAAAGGACCACCAAATGAATTATCTGAAGCTAAACTGGAGGTACAATTAAGTAACGTTACTCTTGATTTCAATAAAGTATGGGTTGGTGGGAAAAGAAAAAAAATATGATGACAACCAATGGTATCAAAATTAGACAAAAAATTTTTGAGTGTCATATTAGTCATCATTGAAGCTAAGACACAACTTAGATGTGATACATGTTGATAAGAACATATGTGACAATATCTTTTATACATTGTTTGATGTCAAGGAAAAACAAAGGATAATGAAAATGCATGATAAAATTTAAGACTTAGAAAGATACGTCATTGCTTGCACTTAGACAAAAGCAGTGCAACACCGTAGCAACCACATGCACCATGTATATTTCCGAGTAAGCATAAGAAACAATTTTTTGATTGGCTAAAGGTTGTGATGTTTTCTGATGGCTATGCCTATATCTAAGAACACACAAGCAGATAATCCTTG
This sequence comes from Nuphar pumila, assembly GCF_984573655.1. Classification (NCBI taxonomy): domain Eukaryota; kingdom Viridiplantae; phylum Streptophyta; class Magnoliopsida; order Nymphaeales; family Nymphaeaceae; genus Nuphar; species Nuphar pumila. Next base: position 179,416,776 of record NC_143249.1, on the reverse strand, counting down.
GCTTATGCAATAATATTTAGGAAGCTACAATACGACATGACCAGGCTCACGAGGATGCTTCTCTAGAATTATGAAGTGTCATAAGAGGACCTGAGCGTGAATCACAGTCCTATCAAACTTGTAATTTGAATGCAATCAGGTTTCATACATAGTCTCAAGGTCATTACTGTAGTTCTCAGAACAATGGGGTAATGGTTACGTACATAGGCGATATTGGGGAGCTTATTAAAAATCACAGTTCACGCATTAGTTCTCATATTCCAGTGACTCTCTCTATATATATTCCAATAGCTGTCAACGGTAGGCAACTCCCCATCGCTGATGATGAATGGTGAGGATGCACCCCACGCATGCACAAAAACAACAATTAGTGGTGGGCGCTAGCCATTGCTAAAAGTCATTTTCATGACTTTGAGACATACACGTTGTTCATTGCATGTGCATTGGCTCTCATTGGTAGGGAAGGGTGTGGGTAGCAACTATATATATCAAAAGTGTCAGCTTCCTTTTGAGCCAAAATACTTTCTATACATGTTTAAGAGGGATAGCTAGAAACTGCGCAACAGTATAGATTATAGAGAGTGAAATAATAACATAGGATACTTCTTGGAAAATGAACCATTTTCCTTTTGATGAAATATATATATATATATCAAAAGTGTCAACTTCTTTTAGAGCCAAAATATACATGTTTAAGAGGGACAACTAGAAATGGCCAGGCACATCAAGGCATGTTCAAATGGCAATAATAAAGACGGTAAAGACTGGAGTAACAACATAGGATAGTTCTTGGCAAATGAACCATTTTCCTTTTGATGAAAGAAACCCAACATTCTCGGCACTAACATGTGCATAATGGGATATCTTATATAATGGTTATGTTATCAAATTAGACTAAAATTTAGATGCAAACTATCTTTTAAACAAACAACAGTCAGGCATGTGAACAAGGTATGGTTTGAAAACAATGGCAGATGGAACATTTGTTGCCCCATGACTCCATGCTTGTGTCTTCTTCTTACACACAAATAAAGAAAGCACTATAGCCATAATATATTTTTCATCAGAATCCATCATGACGAATATCCATTTGAAAGCATGTGTACATATAAGTTCATTTATGTACATGAAAACATGTAGTGGGTGGTTGCCACAAATGCCATTTGACATGTCTAGACTGCCCTTGATCTGAGATTTATAAACTTGAAAATATAAAAATGAAGTATCATGAGTTGTTCAATCACCTAGTGCTCTGCTGAAGTAAATTAAACTAGTTTCACAACTCATATTGCATGTCATGCCTCATAGATCTGCATGCATAAGCACAAGCCAAAAGGTTTTGGTGATAAGTAACTACTAATGCAATCTTACGTCACATGAGAATGCAGTTGAGAAAGTAAACTAGTACATTAGTGACAATAATTTCTAAGCAAAGGAAGGAAAGAAAAAAGGGCATCAGTCAACTACTCACATATATTGTAAATACAACAACTACTATCACTATTATGTTGGCGTAAACCGGAATGTAAAAACCAAAAACACATATCGGTAGCCGCCATGGATGAAAGTGAGCAAATGAATCATTGATGTGGGTGTTCGGCGTTATCCTCAGCCTATCGATGCCCTCGATGAGCCCAGACCTTGAAGTTGAGAGGAGGGCAGGACCCTTGTACTTCAAAGAGTGAAAAACAATATCATATGTTGTATTGTTGTGTGACACTCATCCCACTACCATAGATATTTATAGACTTCTAAGAGAAGCCTGTAGTGGGACGCTGTAGTGGGAGGTTACCAAAATCAGTGGTAGTTAATACATGGTTCTGTATCTGTGAAATGAAGGGATCCAAGAATTCTTTTTCACTTCACGATTGATGAATAATATATCATATTTTTACCTTTAAATGTTTAATATATTTTCTTTAAGTTTGAGTTTGGGTTGCTTTATTAGACTTTAGCGAGTTTGATCTCGTTTTATGAGGGATAGGTAGTGCAGGTAAAGCATGATGAGTAATTAGAGTGAAGGATTGACCAAGCTGCATCCTCGAGGGTCCACTCTTACCTTGCGATCTTGATAAACATGATCTTTTTGTTTTAAGTACTTGATCATGTAGAAACTAAACTATTATTTTTATACTCTGATTTAAAATGAAATTAAAACTCTTCATATTTCATTCTTATATTATACATGGTTTGAAATGTATATATCTTGTATATTTTGATTTGATTGTTATCTTTAGTGTAACCTTGCCCAAAGTTTTAACCATTTTTTAAAATTGTTTCTGCATTATAATATTTGATTTACTTATACTTATAAAAAAAAATTTGGTCTCAAAATCTTAATATTTGAACAATACTTAAGGTTAATATTTTGGCGGTGTTACAAATGGTATTAGAGCAGCCAGGTAACAATGACCACGAGATGTGAGTAAGACAACACTCATAGGTATGATGTCTGTTTGTAAATCTTGTTGATGCATATAAATGAAATGTGTTGATATTAAATATGAAAAACTTGTATGATATGTGATATTTGAAATGTTGTTGATGTGAACCTAGAACTCATATTTATTGTGTGATCTTTTTTTTAAGATGGTTTGGGTATAAAGGGTCAATGATTTGATGAATACTCTCACCTATTTGAATTATTATATAAATTTTGAGGATGAAATTTCTTTTAAGGGGGTTAGAATGTAAAACCTGTAAATTTTGGATATTATTAATAAATAAATAATTCATCTTTATTTTTTAGTTAAAAATGTGTTTCTATCATTTAAATCTCATTTCTTGGTGTTTCAATGCCCAATTACTCATTTCTTGCTAACAAGGGTAAAATTGGTATTTTTAAAACTATTTCAGATATTTAACGATCAATTATATTACTTCTTATCAAAAACATGTTTTAAGAGTTTTGTAAAATATTGGTGTGATATCATTGAATTTTGAAATTTACTAGATGAATTTAACAAGTGAAAAATCTTAATTTTTAACCAATGAGCATTTTTGATATTTTAATCAAAAGTATTATTTAAAATATTTAATCTATGTTTTGCAGTAAACAAATTTGGTGATATAAAAATGTTAGTGTATGTAATATTTTTTGCTCAGCAGTTAATATTTATTGGTGGTCCACCTTATCTTTCTGGATTTTTGGTGATTTCATATTTGTAGAGCTTTTGGCATTTTTGAAAGTGCACCAAGTGTTTGGTGCATCGTTGCTTGAGCGGTCTTTACGGATTTCAAAACTCCTCGGTCTTTTGGATTTTAATTTGTTGTCCTTCCCATTATTAAAGTATGTTTCATTAACTGAACTTGTAGAGAGTATATTTAGGCATTAATTGTGTAAGCATGATGTTGTTGTGTTAAATACTTCACTGAATTGTAAATACAAGTTATGCATGCACACCGCATGTAGTTGTGGATATCTTGGAGTGCTATGGTTGCCTATATGTTTAACTGATTTGAGTGCAGGATATACTGAAAATGTTATACTTACTTTAAGTATCAAAACAACTATAAGTCAATGTGCATTGAATGCAATGCAATGCAAAATGCAAATAAGGTTAATGCCCATGATAAGTACGTGGTGCAAATGCATCACCCAATAAATTTATTTTTATTGTATGCCACACTTTTTGGCTCACGCACCACTTAGTTGTGGATATCTAGGACTGTTGTGATTGTAGTTTGAAGATCATGCTGAGCATGATTTGAATGTATGAGAATATAAGTAATTTTCTTATCGTAATTCGAAGATCGTGTTCGTCATAATTTTAGAAAGCAAAATATGAAATGTATTTATTGTAGGTACATGTTTGAGCATACATTTGTGTGAATGAATATTGCATAAATTAATATGTTTGACATGACTATATTGAATGCTAGTATGAAATAATAATTGTGTAATCATGCACGAAAGCATGAGCGATAAAATCATGTTCATGATAGAATTATGCAAATATCGTTATGCATAGACTAATATGTCGCATGCTCTTATGAACGAACCATGATTTGTGTGAATGCTATTAATATATGTATATTATGTGTGAGACACATTATACATGAAATGTTTGCTTTGCATATTGATTCACGTGATGAAACAATGCATATATGAGTTGAATCCTGTGTGCATAACTCAAACTGCATAGGAGTTACGCATGTTAAAGTTTAGTTGCTTCATATTATGAAATATGCATGCATAGAACTCATATTTTGTTTACACATGCTTCGAGGTTTAATTTACGAAATGCAATGTTCCTTGTGGCGATGATTTGCATAGGATAAAATGCTTCTTTATGATATGATTTAAATGTCACGTGATATGAAATTACGAATGCATGCGATAAATGTTTAAGTTCAATAGTGAACTATGGTTCATGGAACCTTATTGGTTAATGTGTGATTTTATGATTTAAGTGTCATTTGAAGTGATGTATGATGTGATGCATATTGATTGTATACATGCTTGTGCCCGTGTTGGTGGCTATTGACTTTAAGAGTGGTCAATTATATTGATGCATATATCATAATTGTTTTCATTGGATATGGTACCCGTTGAGGAACTATTTCAAAAGGATTCTCTATGACAGTGTGCATGGCTAGATTAGGTAATTCAGCTAAAGTGGTAAGTCTCTATGAGGAAGTGCATTGTCTAAGAGCGGGTAGCCCGTGAAGACGGTGTATTTCTGTGAGGAAGTGCATTGTCCAAGACCAGGTCAATCATCCCTCTATGACGGTAACTCCTTGTGAGGTTATACATTTTCTAGACCAGGCGATCCAGCGTGAATCTTATGAATATTTATATGATTAAATGAAATGTTATGATGAATTGTGATGATTTTCTGAGTTAATTGAGATAGCCAATTATGAATATATAGATTTGTCTTTTCTGTTGTAACATGATTATATATTGAACTTAGATGTGAGAATCAGATCCTTATTGATTTTAGATATTGATATGAAATTATGATTATGATGTTTATGTTAGCGTATAAGTGAATGACACATCACACCTACAAATGACTAGTTTTAACTTATTAGGTGAATGATATATAATCTCTACATAGTTTCATTGCAAATGATTTTATTATGATTGTGTGAGTGAATATATCATACCTATGTATCATGATTTATGTGTATTATGAATATCTAAGAAAATTACTTAGAAGGTATGTGTGTTTGTTTCATGCTGGAATGGTCAAATGTGATTTGACTTAGTGTTTATAAGAATTATGAGTGCATATGAAAATGATGCAGATCTAAATGTCTTAGATGCATATATATATATATATATATATATATATATATATATATATATATATATATATATATATATATATATATATATTTATATGATAAATTGTATGAGTTGAATGCATATAGATTTCGCTTTATTATGTGAGTTGATGAAATGCTTTTAATTGCTTAATGTTCGAATGCTTGAAATAAATGACTCATAGGACATTGTTTCGTTGTCTCTCACTTGACGATTGATGAATAATATATCTTGTCTTTACCTTTAAATATTTGATACGTTTTCTTTAATTTTGAGTTTGGGTTGCTTTACTAGACTTTAGCTAGTCCACTCTTACCTTGCAATCTTGGTAGACATGATCTTTTCGTTTTAAGTATTTGATTATGTAGAGACTAAACTATTATTTTTATACTCAGATTTGAAATAAAATTATAACTCTTCACATTTCATTCTTATTTTGTACGTGGTTTGTAATATGTATATCCCGTACATTTTGATTTGGTTGTTATCTTTAGTGTAACCCTGCCCAAAGTCTTAACCATTTTTTAAAATTGTTTTTGCATTATAAGATCTGATTTATTTATACTTATAAAAAAAAATTGGTCTCGAAATTTTGATATTTAAACAATAATTAGGGTTAAAATTTGGAGGATGTTACAAATGATATCAGAGCAGCTATGTAACAGTGACCATGAAATGTGAGTAAGACAACCTTCGGAGTTATGATGTCCGTTTGTAAATCTTGTTGATGCACATATATTAAATAGGTCGATATTAAGTATGAAAAACCTATATGATATGTGATATTTGAAATGTTGTTTATGTGAACCTAAAAATATACCAAAAACTCATATTTACTATGTGATCTTTTCTTCGCCAGATGGTTTGCATGTGAAGGATCAATGACTTGATGAATACTCTCACCTGTTTGAATGATTATATAAATTTTGAGGACAAAATTTCTTTTAAAGGGGGTAGAATATAAAACCTATAAAGTTTGAATTTTATTAAAAAATAAATAATTCATCTTTATTTTTGAGTTAAAAATGTGTTTCTATCATTTAAGTCTCATTTATTGATGTTTAAATGCCCAATTACTCATTTCTGGCTAACAAGGGTAAAATTGGTATTTTTAAAACTATTTCAGATATTTAACAATCAATTATATTACTTCTTATCAAAAACATATTTTTAAGAGTTTTGTAAAATATTAGTGTGATATCATTGAATTTTGGAATTTACTAGATAAATTTACCAAGTGAAAAATCTTAATTTTAACCAAGGCGCATTTTTGATATTTTAATCAAAAGTACTATTTAAAATATTTAATATATGTTTTGCAGTAAACAAATTTGGTGATATAAAAAAGTTGGTGTATGCAGTGTTTTTTGCTCATCAGTTAATATTTATTGGTGGTTCACCCTCTCTTTCTGGATTTTTTGGGGATTTCATATTTTTAGAGCTTTTGGCATTTTCGAAAGCGCACCAAGTGTTTGGTGCATCGTTGCTTGAGCGGTCTTTGCAAATTTCAAAACTCCTCAATCTTTTGGGTTTTAATTTGTTGTGCTTCACATTATTAAAGTATGTTTCATTAACTGAACTTGTATAGAGCATGTTTAGTCACTAATTGCGTAAGCATGATGTTGTTGTGTTAAATACTTTACTGAATTGCAAATACAAGTTATGCGCGCACACCTCACGTAGTTGTAGATATCTTGAGGTGCTATGGTTTCCTATATGTTTAACTGATTTGAGTGCAAGATATACTGAAAATGTGATACTTACTTTAAGTACCAAAACAACTATAAGTCAATGTGCAAAATGCAAATAGGGTAAATGTCTATGATAAGTACGTGGTGCAAATGCATCACCCAATAAATTTATTTTTATTGTATGCCACACTTTTCTACTCACACACACCACTTAGTTGTGGATATCTAGGACTATTGTGATTGTGATTGCGATTCAGAGATCATGCTGAATATGATTTGAATGTATGAGAATAGAAGTAATTTTCTTGTCGTATTTCGAAGATCATGTTCATTATGATTTTTGATAGTGGAATATGGAGTGTGTTTGTTGTAGGTACATGTTTGAGCATACATTTGTGTGAATGAATGTTGCATAAATTAATGTGTTTGACATGACCATATTGAATGCTAGTGTGAAATAATAATTGTGTAATCATGCACGAAAGCATGAGTGATAAAACTTTTAAAGTTTAAAACGGCTAAATCTCACGATATTTAGAAAATCTCGCGAGATTTTTATTTGTTACTAAATCTTGCGAGATTTTCTAAATCTCGCTATATATCACTATTTTTTTGGATCACTTTTCAAGTTTTTTTTTTTGGATTTCAACGATTCTTTCAAGCAAAATGCCAAAATCGAGTATTACTCATTTTGCTTTAATAAAACCTACCCACTTAGGCACTTACCCAGTTGCCCTACCGACCTTCTCTCCTTTCTATTTGCTGGCGTGAAGGAGTTCTCGTGAGCAACAAGTGGTGATCTGCGACCAGACTGGTGCATCTATCTCTTTGTTTCTTACGTATTTGATCTTTGATGGTTTAGTTAATGCTTCTTACGTATTTGATCTTTGATGGTTTAGTTGATACTTCTTACATGTTTGTTGGTTTAGTTGATACATAGATATATGATGTTTGTTGGTTTAGTTGATAGTTGATACTTGTTAGTTGTTACATATATATTTGGTGTTTGATGATTTAGTTGATACTTTTCACATATTTGATGTATGATACTTCTTAGATACGATTAGTGGGATTGAAAATAGATTTTATATTTTTTTTGCATGTAAAATTAAATTAGTATATTTTTATTTAATTTTTTAATTTCTTTTACACTTTTTGAGAATTTATTTGATTTCTTCAATTTTTTGAGATTTTGCTGAAGAAGACTCAAAAAATATTCAAAAAGTTGAAGCCAATGTTTGATGTGATTGTATCCATGCTTGCATGAAGTTACTTTCAATTTGATTATGACTTTCATATGAAATTGTAGCATGAAAATATGCATCAAATGAATGTATCGTGTTATAAATGAGTTTGCACTTGAAAATGAATGATTAGTTATCAATGCTTCAAACATGTTTCAAATGAATGGTTTTGCACATGAAAATATTAAGCTATTAATGCATACATAATAGTTCTTGTGATTGTATGAAATTGTATATATATATATATGTGTGTGTGTGTGTGTGTGTGTGTGTGTGTGATATATCAAATCATTACATCTACCACGAATGCATGATAAATTTGATATTTTCTTTATCATAGCATTCTGATGATTCTCTTTTAGCTGGTTAGAATAATATATGTAACATCATACGATAAAATGACTACAAACCGTGAGTGGATGTACCGTAGGATAGTTGATAATGAGGTATCGCTTGAATATATGGATGGTGTTGACAGTTTTATTGAATTTGCAACGGCTAGTGTCAGTACAGTGGATCCCACAGGTAGGATTAGGTGCCTTTGCACGATGTGTAAGAACAATCGATTTGTAGAACCTTATGGCGTTAGACATCACCTATACAGGAAGGGTTTTGTGAGTAATTATCATAATTGGACGTTTCATCACGTACGATGCCTACAAAAAACAATAACATCATAAATGATTATTGATTTCATACAAAAGACTACGGTGTAAACAAGTCAACGATGAATAGTGGCATGTGCATCAAGGGTAGCAGCTACGGTGAAAATGAACATGACTAGTACGATGTTATAGAAGAAATAATGGAGTTGACTTACTTAGGAATAAATAATAGGGTAACTTTATTCAAGTGTCATTGGTTTGATCCCACAGCAAAAAGAGTCGACAAAGCCTCAGGCATTGTGGCGGTGAATTATAAATCAAGGTTTAGAACATATGAACCATTCATATTAGTCTCGCAAGCTCAACAAGTTTACTATACTTCATATCTGAGTACAAAAAAGTCAGATAGAAATGAATGGTGGGCAGTTTGCAAGGTGAAGTCTAAACTATACTTCGAGTATGATCAGTTACAGGAAGACAAGTTAACTGCAGAGAGTGATTACTATCAATCAGATGATATGTATGACTTCTCTTATGGTCACGATGTCGTGCATGGTATGCATGTCATATTTCCATTGGTCGATGGCACATGCATGAAAGAAAGTGATCCAAATGATATACCAAGTGGATGGACACACAATGAAGAAGAAGAAGAAGATGACGAAGAGAAGGAGGAGAAAAAAGAGGAATATGAAAGTCAAACAAGTGATGAGGAAGAATTCTCGAGCTAGTAAAATACATCTTGTAATACATACATCTATTTGATGTGAATGATTTGAATGTATTGAAATGTATTGCAATGACTTGAATGATTTGAATGTATTGCAATATTTGAATGTATTGCATGAAGTTAATTTCGATTTGATTATGTATCTTCGATAGGTATAGAGTTATGATTTGAATGTATTGAAATGTATTATAATGATTTGAATGATTTGAATGTATTGCAATGTTTGAATGTATTGCATAAAGTTATTTTCGATTTGATTATGTATCTTCGATAGATATAGAGTTATGATTTGAATGTATTGCAATGACTTGAATTATTTGAATGTATTGCAATGTTTGAATGTCTTGCATGAAGTTATTTTTTATTTGATTATGTATCCATGATGGTATAGAGTTGTGTAACTGATCAAATTATATTGCAAGTTAAGGATAAGTTATACATGATTAGCAAGTGATGTCATATCTTATGTTTTAATATATTGCAATATTTGATGTGAATGATTTGAATAATTTGAATGTATTGAAATGTATTGCAATGACTTGAATGATTTGAATGTATTGCAATGTTTGAATGTATTGCATGAAGTTATTTTCGATTTGATTATGTATCTTCGATATGTATAGAGTTATGATTTGAATGTATTGAAATGCATTGCAATGACTTGAATGATTTGAATGTATTACAATATTTGAATGTCTTGCATGAAGTTATTTTCGATTTGATTATGTATCCATGATGATATAGAGTTGTGTAACTGATCAAATTGTGTTGCAAGTTAAGGATAAGTTACCATGATTAGCAAGTGATGTCATATCTTATGTTTTAATGTATTGCAATATTTTATGTGAATGATTTGAATGTATTGAAATGTATTACAATGATTTGAAGGTATTGCAGTGTTTGAATGTATTGCATGACATTTTTTATTTGTTAGAATATGGTTCGTAGAGGTTACAATGGTCGAGCACCCAGTGGTAGTCAGTCTCAACCTTCATCTTCACGAGCTACTTCGATAGGTATATCATTTAACTAAGTGTATACTTGATTAATTTAAATGCGCATTGTGTGAATTTTGTAACTCATTTTTCTATAAATGATGCTTTGCCTGCACATGACCCACCTACACCAGTTGTTCATACAAGTCATGAGACAACGCTAGATGTTGGGTCTTCTTAGTCTAACACACGATGACTCATTCAAATAGTGTATATCGATAATTGACCATAAGTATTTCATTTTCACTTATCTTATACTTATCTTATAAATATTGTATATTTATAGTTAATGTGTACCAATTGATGTGCAACGTGAGGTTCAAGCCACAAGAGGTAATACGAGAGATTAGGCATTCACTAGTTCAACATCTACCAGGATCGATCGCTCAATAGAAAGAGTACTCAAAGGAGGTGTTGGACAGATTATGGTCCTCATTCATGATATATAATCATTTCTCATAGTTAATGTGTTTTATATTTAATTTTTTGTTATAGTCATTTCTATTAACTTTCTGAAATTATTTATAGGCTTCGAATCGCTTCGCGACTGCGATGGAGGAGAAGGACGCGGGGAAGGTGTGGCAGAAGGTGGCTGCCAATCGATTTGCAGAAATGATGCATACTGCAGCAAGAAAAGCATCTGGCGGGATAGATGATCCACTGCAGTGGAAGGGTCATGACCCTCCTATTATCAGGTTAGATGTTTGGGATGCAATGTACGACAAGTGGGCGTGGCATGAATTTTGAACCTACTCAGCGAAGGCTGCACAAAACCGAGCAAAGATACTCGATGCTCATCTGCACACAGGTGGATTTAAGACTTTTGGGAGCCACCTGAAGAAAATGATAATCATCAATATATATATTGTCAATTTTATAAGTATTATTGCATACCTGTTAAATAATTTTTTTATCATTTAACTTCGCAGGAAGCAGAAAAAAGAGGCATTGTGCCATACAAGGATATGTTTGTTGAAACACATAAATGTAAGACAACTGGAGAGTTCGTATCAGAGAAAGCGAGAACAACAACGATATGTATTTATAGTATTAATAAACATTATAATATACAAGTTATCATAAACATTGTAATTATTAATTATTAATCCATATTGTAATCATTACTTTGTAGGAGTCATACGAGCAACATATGGTAGAGCAATATGGCGATGACTCTACTCAGCATCCACCTTTTGATCTTGCAGCATGGGTGATTGCAAAAGGTGAACCCAAAAAAGGTCATGTGTTCAGGGTTGGGAGTAATATGAACACATTACCAGTCATTGCCTCCTCTAGTCACGACTCTCAGACTTCTCCCATCAGCATCAGCTCCAAGCATCCGACTGACCTGCCTAATTCTTGGGATGGTGTTCATCAGCTTGTTAAGGACACATTGTGTGACTATTTACATGAAGCAATTTCCGATGTTGTCCGTAATGAGTTGTGCAGTTCTTTTTGGGATAGGAAAAGTCCGTCTGTAGGTGCCTCTCAGGTATGAAAGTTTCATGTGATTTGTTTCATGTCGTTAGATTTTAAGCTAGTATATGCATGATTAGAACACATATTTGCATGATTGAATCATTATGAATTTTTTATGTCAGTCTTAGAACACATATAAATTCTATTAATATCCTTCACTTTATTGCTTGCTAGATTATGTGCAATTCACTCATGTTACTTTGATTGCCTTAACTTAGGTGCATTGCATATAATTTATTTCATTAGATTTTGTTTATCAATACTAACCTTTCTTTTCTCTTGTAGGATGCTGGAGATAATCAGCGTAGAGGAGCTGAACGGGCAGATCGAGACAATGAAGAAGATGACGCACAGAATCTTGGCAATGATTAGATTCATGTGTTAAATTTATTGTACCTTCTTGTTGTTTCAAAAGAAAATCTTTGTAAATGTTTACTTATAAATAATTAGAACTTGACGAGGATTATAGTGGATCAATAAATTGTTTTAGTTGTTTTTTATATGTATTTTAATGTGTACTTTATTTTTTATACACAAGAAATATAAATTGTACAAGAAATATAAATTGTATTACGAGATTTTTTTCTCGATATTTATGTTTTAAACAAATTTTTTAAATTTTTTTTATTTTTTATGATGGATATTATCCGTCGCTATTTAGTATCAGTGTCTAATTTAGTGATGAATTAGTGACGAATATTTATCCATCGCAAAAGTGAATCAGCCAATTTTTTGCGATGAATTTTAATCCATCGCTAATTTCGTCGCTACAATAGCGATGAATTAAAATACGTTGCCAAACCAAATCTCTGCATATTAACTACGGCCTTGCGACAAATCATAGCATTCACTAATTCATCGCAAATTAGCAACGAAACTTGCGACAGATAGTTTTCGTCATTAATTAGTGACTAGAATTTTGTAATAGAAGTTATCTGTCGCTAAACTGTTTAGTGATGGATTGATGGCAGATTAGCGACAGATTGAGGTCGTCGTTAATCCACAGATTTCTTGTAATGATCATTTTTTTTTCTCCAAAATCAGAAGGCATCATTTAAATGCCCAATGTGTGTCTTCTGCTTTGCCGAAAAAAAGCAAATAGTGAGCTGAAAGTTAACAACTTTGGTAACACCCCAAAATTTCTCTAAATTTTTGGGCACTTTTTTTTAACACGTAGCGAAAATATTGATAGGAAAGTTGGAAAAAATCTTGGGCAATTATAGATAATCTCGTGTTTGACAAAAGCATTGATATAAATATCATTGAACTAAAATTTAAAGAGTTATTACACCCCTTAAAATAAAACTAATAAAAAATGCTTGGAACAAGCAAAAAAAATCCCAGATAGGCAAGGAAAGATTTGATCTTTGCAACTCTAACCAAGCCTCCTGTAACAGCTCACGTTGATCATTCATCTTGATCTGAAAATTGTTAATATTGGGGGTCAAACTTCACAAGTCTCAGTGGAGAATTTCTTCCCAAGGTATGCAAGTAAAGTGTCAAGCATACAAGAGCATGTTGAAATTTAACATCTTATTAATTCATTCAAGAGAAGTATTGCTAATCTCAGAATATGTCTTAAAGCACGTTTAAATCAATCATAGTGCATCAAATTAATTAAGTGCATGCACAAGCAACTAATTATAGAAAATTAAAATTGTACAGTTAAAATTTATGTTTCACTTTATTAAACCCTTGTGGGTATGCATATTTCAAATACATCAAGACAGATGAGACAATTTGAGGGTTTATTATGCACGGGTGTTTTAATACCCCGAATGACTATTTGAATCAGATTCCTAAAATGATGGTATAATGACCAAGAGATAACCCCTAAAGGTCAAGATAAACATGATGCATCTGATTTCTATAAAAGTTATAGGACCTAGCTCAAGAAATCTCAAGACTATCACTTCTTAGTAGTTCTTGATGTGAGGAAAACTATATAGAATTTGTGGTTGTTACATGGTTTACTCATAGCACATATGTCCAAGTTATGCACATAATACCAAATATACAAGGTACACCAATGTACTATAGTCTAATGCATAACTTTGTCTAGCAGTACGTGAAATTATGTAAGAAATTACTAATGAAACATTAGTAGCATGTTTAGGTGAAAACTAAGAGTATAAGCATGGTGGAAAATATCATGAGATTTACTAAAATCTCGTGAAAAAAATATGATAAAAACTTTAAAAGTTTAAAATGGGTAAATCTCACGATATTTAGAAAATCTTGCGAGATTTTTATTTGTGACAAAATCTTGCAAGATTTTCTAAATCTCGCTATATATCGCCATTTTTTTGGATCACTTTTCATGTTTTTCTTTTGGATTTCAACAATTCTTTCAAGCAAAAAGCCAAAATCGAGTATTAGTTGTTTTGCTTTACCAAAACCTACCGACTTAGGCACTTACCCAGTTGCCCTACCGAGCTTTTCTCCTTTCTATTTGCTGGCCTGAAGGAGTTTTGGCGAGCAACGAGTGGCGATCTGCGACCAGGTGCGTCTATCTCTTTGTCTCTTACGTATTTGATCTTTGATGGTTTAGTTGGTACTTCTTACGTATTAGATCTTTGATGGTTTAGTTGATACTTTTTACATATTTGATGTTTGTTGGTTTCTTTGATACTCAGATACATGATGTTTGTTGGTTTAGTTGATAGTTGAAACTTGTTAGTTGTTAGATATATATTTGGTGTTTGATGGTTTAGTTGATATATACTTTTCACATAGTTGATGTATGATACTTCTTAGATACGGTTAGTGAGATTGAAAATAGAATTTATATTTTTTTGCATGTAAAATTAAATTAGTATATTTTTATTTGATTTTTTAATTTCTTTTAGACTTTTTGAAAATTTATTTGATTTTTTTAATTGTTTTTTGAGATTTTGCAGAAAAAAACTCAAAAAATATTCAAAAAGTTGAAAATCTCCTGAGAAATTCACTGAGGAGAAATTGCCGTTTAAAACTTTTGTCACTATGAGTATAAGCATTTTGAGCAGACAAGCTTTAAATGGTCCTTATGGAAGTATGTCATTTGTCCACCAAAGACTTTGTGTCTGGCTCGTACTTGTGACTTAGAAGAGCAGTAGTAGTTTCTGACAGTTACGCAGAGCATAAGATTGCCTCAATGGTGTTGCCTGTCCTGTTGTAGAAGGCAACGGAGCATAAGATTGCATTGATCCTGTGGTTGTTAAGGCATGTCATACTTCTTGCAACTGTGCTAGGAAAATTTTGGTAGCCAAATTCTTCGTACCATATTTTGTCAGTTTCTAAGCTTACAGCAGCAATGAAAGCATCATCAATGTGAATGAATTTCAATTAAGAAATTAATGATGAATTAGCGGTAAAATAACTGGCGAAAAATGAATAAGATGGGTCCTAACATTTGAGTAGGCCCCACAGTCTGAGTGAAACAGAATTGTTTTTATGCCACAAAGATTCAACTCTTACAGATGCCAAAGTTGGCAGTCAAAACAAAGTAGTGAGAAACAAAGTGTGGCAGTATTCAATTAGACACTCATGACCAACTTATACATTGGGCTCAACTACAAAATTTTCAATGTTTGGTGTGTGTAACAACATGCAACATGATTGCAAAATGGGATATTTTGTGGTTTAGTTTTATGTGATTCCACAGCAGCAATGGCCAATCAAGAACACTGCCAAGGCTTGAAGAACAACATATAATAACGTATTAACACCGACCCCTCGAGGGAAATGCATAAAGAAACCAAGAGTTACCTTTGTATTCAGTTTCTTTTCTTTTTCTTTTTCATAAAATATGCGCCGCGGGCTGTGCTCCTGATTCTATTAATAAAGAATTAAACATTACAAGTGATCATTCAGAAGCCAGAAACGAATCTGGTGGCTTATCTTTCCAATACAAAATATCAAAGTTACTAAGCAATAAGGACATAGCCCATTACCACTGAGGTGGTATCCCATGTGGTAAGCGGGGTCCTGTGTCAAGCTGAAAACTCAGGATCGAATCCCTCTGCCACATGGGGCGGCTGTTGTTCTGGTATGGGTCCGCCTAACCCCAGCTTGCCTTTCAAAAAGAAAAGAAATGAAAAGAAAAGAAATAGCCCATTTCCATAGTTAACTCTTAAATAAGATAATTTTAACATTTTTCTTCTAATCACTGAATGTCACTAGGGCTGAGTCTGCTGACAATAGGTTAATGGGCCGGGTATCTGGCCCATCAGGGTATACCCAAACCCACCCAAATGGATAGTTTCAAGATTTGGGTTTGGGTTTTTGTGGGTCAAGAAAACGAAATTTTAAAGTCGGATCCATATAATTTGAGGGGCTCACATTCAGTAAAAATGCATATAAAATAATAAGGTCAAATGTGAGTCATGTTGGATATCCCACAAAAATCATAATGCAAACTTGACCTGCATGTTGCTGGGTTGGGTTAGGGTTGACCCAAATAATATTCTAGTCAGCATTGTTTATGCCCATATCCAGGTATTCGGGATTGAGTTTGGTATGGAAATGAGAAAATATCCCCTTCCCCTTGAAAGAAGGAGTGCCATCTATGGGGTAATGATAGAAACAGCAAAACTCTGGGATCTTATGCAAAATTTCATTGCTTTATGTGAATGCATGTGAAAATTTATCAAGGCATGTAAAATTTCATTAGGACACGTCTCACCTGCTCGTACAAAGGGGGATTTCAGAGGACTGGTGCCCTTCGTGGAAAGTTGCTTCCCCAGGCATAGTGTGTGCCCAAGGGGGGTGGTTGGCATAGTGAGGTGGGGCCTTGGCTGCTAGACGGTTAGTGAAGGTTTCATATCATGCAGGTTCCTTGTAGTCTCACACCTCTCACACAAAGCTTGAGGTTAGGCAGGGATCTATGCATGTTCTTATCTTTCTAACTTCTTATAATTCTTTGTTTGTGCCAAACTGCTCTTGACTTGCCATGCACTAGACTTACTAGAGCACCAAGTTTTTTTTGGTTATTGCTTATGGATTCAAAGAAATTAGTAATGATGACATGGATTGCTTCTAGAACTGGAAGACATGCAAACACACACACGCAAGAGCATAGGACGAGAGTATCTTCTCTCATTGGAGGATTTTTTTCCAATAATTTCTCTGTATGGCCCAAATCCCTTGATTAGATGGGCAAAGAAGAAATAATTAACTCTGAAAATAATAACTTTTCAAATCAATGTTTGCTGCTCCCTTTTCCGTTAGATCACGATTAGGACCATCTAAAAATCAAAGTTTTAGGTGTTTTATACTTTAACTAAACCATCAAATGTGTTTATCATTGTTTACTCATAGAAAAGATGTTTTTGTGATGTGTGTATATATTTTAGAGAGAAAAAAATCAATGGTTGATATTGTTATAAAATTCGATGATATAATTTTCACATTTTTACATCAAATCAAGTGAAAAAAAAAAGCTTATTTCTTAATGATAAACACATCCAACAGTTCAGATTCAACATCAAACAATTAAAACTATGACTTTTTGTTGTAACATATATCTAAAATATATTGCCTACTACCTAATAAGCTTCTACGAGTTGAGCTGAGCTGAGCCCAGTACCTATTGTTCATATTCAGGTTGCCGAGCTTATTTTACAATTTTGAACCAAGTATTTACTAGCCGAACATAGGCTGAAACATGAGCGCGCGGCTGGTCTTGTTTTCCAGTCCTAATCATAACGCGAAAGAAAGAACGTATAGAAAAGAGATTTAGGGTTTTGTGTCGGCGAATACCCTGCAAAAACAGCATAGACAGGGAGCGTACCTGAATTTGCCATAGTTCGTGTAGGAAGTTTCGGCGTTCTCCTCAGCCGATCGACGCCCACAATGAGCCCAGGCCTTAAGTCGACGGTGAGCAGGACCCTTTCCGCAGCGTCCGAATGCGGAACAATATTTTGGCAGGAAAATGCTACGAACACTCATCATCTTCGTGGCTCCTAACCCCTTATTTGTAATGGGAGATTAGGCAGTTACGTGAATGTGGTCTCTCCACATTCACGTAACTCCCACCCACTATCTCCATTACTTGGCCACTTTTGTGACCCACTAGTAGGTGTCAAATCGGGTCAGACTGTGGGTTGGACCCGTAACCCAAAATGTCCAACATTTTGAAGTAAAACTGACCTCCATAAACAATTGCTTGACTAGAAAATACTTTATTTGCTTATTTTAAATCTCGTTATGAGATAAATTTATAAACTCTAATGGACCTTAATGAACCCGGAGTCTCATCGACCCTATTCAAACTAATAAAGCTAAACCAAATAATCAAAATCCAATTACATTAATTCCAACATACCCATTACATTATGTGCCTTATTCCATATATGGCCCACAATAACAAACCCAACTAACTAGATTCGACGAGGACTCCAACTACAGGTGTCAATGGGTCAGATTAGACCCGGACCCGACCCGTACCAAACCCTACAAGGTCAGGGTTTGGTGATAAATAAGAATGTCCGATTAGAATTCGGGTCGGACCAAAAAGGTCCAATTAATATATGGAGCCAGGTAAGGTTTGTGAAATTTCATACCAAACCCAGGTTAGACGCGAGTTCTGACTAAGATCCACAAATTTTCAATGTAGAAAGGTTAAAAATATTATTTTACCGGGTATATATGATAGGGGTGTCAACGGGCTTGGTGTACCCAGACTCGACCCAGACCAAACCCTATAGGGTCCGGGTATGGTGACAAATAAGAAAAGCAGATTAAGACTCGGGTTCGGACCCGAAGGTCCGATTAATACATGGACCCAGGTATAGTTTGTGAAATTTTATACCAGACCCGGATCTGACCTGAGTTTCGATTAAGACTGCAATTTTTCAGTATAAAAAATATTATTTTATCGGGTACGGTCCAGGTATAGTTCATGTAGTTCTTATCGGGTCTGGGTATGGTTTCTCTTATAATAGGCCCGGGTCTGAACCCGATACCATACCCAAAAATCAGGTCCAAGTCTGGTTCCACCTGGGTCCGTACCAAACCCAACCCATTGACACTCCTAACGTTTGGTCCAAGTCTGGTTCATGTAATCCTTATAGGATCCAGGTATGATTTCTCTTACAATGGATCTGATGGCGACAAGGATTCTACGTGATCTACACTAGACAATGGGTGTGTTATGATGGTCTAAGTAGGTGGTCTGACCAATGAATTGCGGCCGTTTTTGGTGGCACCAAATGCTCACTAGGAGCTAACCTCACTGGGATATTCCAACCAACTAATGTGTCGTTAGTCTCGTGACCCTTACCGTCCAAATGTTAATTGAAAGCTACAAGACAATATTAGGGCATGTTTGGAATCTGGTAGCTGGGATGGGCGTTTATGCATTTGGTATTCCCGAGGTAAAATTAATCTTGGTCACAAACTACCTTGGTGGTTCTGTTTGGCATCCGGTAGTTGGGATGGTCGGTTATGCATTTGCGATGGGAAGTGAGATCCATTCTTCTTTGTATTTGCACTAAAGAATGGAATTGGCAGCTGCCACTTCTTAGAATGCATAAACGCACACTATTGCATCCCGACTACCAGATTCCAAACCGGGCCTTATGTGATGAGGGAAGTGTTCCCATTAATAAGATGTCAAAAGAGATTGCTAAGGAGAGGTTAATTTGGCAAGTGATGTTAGCACATTTATCACATAAAGAAACAAGAGGGTAGGTCACCTAAGAATTAATGTAACATATGGAGGGTTACATGGCTGCTCTTGACCCACATACCCTCACGCAAAACATGATACTAACATATATATGTCTTGACCCAGTCCACATGTGGGTCCTTCACCTAACCGGCCCCACACTTGTTCTATCGAATGTGTTGACCCAGTACACATATGGGTCCTTCACCTGACATGCCCCACACTTGTTCTATATCGAATGTCTTGACCCAGTACACATGTGGGTCCTTCACCTGACCGGACCCACACTTGTTCTATCGATTGAATATATATATATATAAGCTGTGAGAAAAAAATACTTAAAACTAAGATGTTTTTAATGAGCCTAACAAGACCTAACGAAAAAAAGGGGCCTAAAGAGCACATTACTCTACACACATAGCATTTGCTACCCTCGGGGTAAAGAACCCCCTAGTTGGAACTCATAGGTAAAATATTTGCTAGTTGAAACTTTTTATTATTCTATTATAAAAATTTATATTGCTCCTTTTATATTTTTGTTTTATATTTTATTTTTTTTATACAAATTTTCCACCCCCCTCCCCCCTTTAAGCAATATCCTGGATCCGCCACTGGCCATAGGAAAATATTATTCACTATTTCATCTCAAAAGATAGGCAAAAATCTTCATACAAATAACTCAAACTTTAAAAAAATTATAAGAATTATTTTTCTCTCGTTTGGAAGAATTGAAACGACTGCACTTTTCTCTTTCCTACTCGCATTTTTTCTTATCATTTTCCCACTTCCAAACGTGGTCTAGATCTGATTAGGTGATACCTAACTAAGTCAAATTCAGTAAAGCCTACAGGGCTACAACCAAACCGAACAATTAAATGCGTCCGAGGACCTTTTGGGTTTTCCCTTTTGCATGAAACAGGAATTTGGTGTGGGCCAATGCCAAAATACTCTCCTGAAAGCCATGTTAGGTTTTCCCACAGAAAAGAACAAGAGACAAATAAATAAATAAAAAACTTCAAAACACGTCACCTCTCACCACAGGCATGCCACCTACACATGATGTAGAGAATGCCTATAAATACAAAGCAAGATTCACACCAAACCAAGCCCTCACACCAAGGGGATTTGTAGTATAGAGACCTTAGAGAGTGCTTCTTTGCACTACTCTTACCCTAACAAACAGTAGGAGTTTTTTAGGTTCATAACTTTTGAGAGTTGCAGCAATGGCCATTGCACATCCCTTGTCCTTAACTTTTGGCCTCCTAGGTAGAATAATGATGCTCTCATCTACCTTTTCCATTTTTGTTTATTTTTTCCCCTTTTCTGATACATCTCTCTGTGTTTAAAACCCCATGTTGCATCTTATTAATGTGTTTTTCTTTTTTATTCTCAATTGTTACAAACCAGGAAATATAATATCATTCATGGTGTATCTTGCTCCAGCGTAAGCTACCATTCTGATTTTTTTCTTCTTTTTTTAATGATTTTTTGGTGGGGAGGTTTGAGTTGAATGAGGGTGACTAGAAATGCTGTGAATTTTGCATGCAGGCCAACGTTTTACAAGATCTTCAAGAAGAAATCCACTTCAGGGTTTCAAGAAGTCCCTTATGTGGTGGCTCTCTTTAGTGCCATGTTGTGGATTTACTATGCCATTCTCAAGGCCAATGCATTTCTTCTCATCACAATCAACACGGTGGGATGCGTCATCGAGTCCATATACATCATCATGTTCATCTACTATGCACCAAAGAAAGCTAAGGTACTTAACATCATCATCATCATGAGAACATAAACATCATAGCACCACCGGGGGGTTCGCCCCCGCGGCCAGCAGGGTATGAATGAGGGTGTTTCCGCAGCTTTATCGTGGATGGCGCACGTAAGGCAGGGTGGTCGTATCCTCAACTGGGGTTTTACCGTGCAGGGGTACAGGTCCATTAGGTGACCGGTCGGCTTCCTCGTCATAAAAAAAAAAAAATAAACACTTTCATACCCTGCAGGGGTTTTACCGTGCAGGGGTTTCAACTGCCTTTTTTTTTTATGACGCGCAGAGAACCAGGTCACTTAATGGGCCCGCCCCCTGCCAGGTAGTAAACCCTGAATGGGGTCACCGATACCGAAGCCTTTTACAGAATCCACCAGTTAAAATCACCCTCACACCCAATGAGAGTTGAACCTGGGATGAAAGGGGTCAGCACCTTCTCTGCTAAAGATATCATCAACACTTTCTGCAACACTGCACCAAATTACCCAACGCAAGAGAGAGAGAGAGAGTAGAGGTGAAGGCAGTGAGGTTATGTGAGTACTTTTCAGGTGAAGGCAGTGAGGTTGCTGCTGTTGCTGAACGTGGGGGTCTTCTGCGCCATTCTCCTTCCTACTTTCTTCTTGTCCAAAGGTGCGGATCGTTTAAAGATCTTGGGATGGATTTGCTCAGCCTTCGCTGTCAGCGTCTCCGCAGCTCCTTTGTTCATCATGGTATTCTTTTCAGTTCATATATACATAGAAACCGACCCTTTTCATTTTGTGCGTATGCGAGAAAGCTACTTATCTTTGGGCCGACAAAATAGTATCTTGCATTGTATTTTTGGTGCGTGTACGTTAATGTATATACATAGGAACAAGTGTAATGTTCAGTTCACACTTTAAGTGTACTGCTGCACCTGATCTCCCTCCATCATTGTTTGGGCCCAACAGCTGACAAATGTATCTTAAAATGAACGGTTATCAGTGCAGCAGCGCACTAAAAGTGTACAATTACTATTGCACATGATCTTACGCGAGACATAAATTTTCTCTCATACAATTACCATTGCAGCCGACTAAAAGTGTACAATTACAAATGCGAGAACGGTTATCAGGTGTATGTGATTTCCTGCAGTATCTTTTCAACTCATGAATCTAATGCCTTTTTGTTTTTTAATCTTGCAGAGGCAGGTGATACGCACTAAGAGCGTGGAGTTTATGCCTTTTTACTTGTCCTTATTCCTCACCACAAGTGCTGTCATGTGGTTCTTTTATGGCTTGCTTATCAGTGATCTCTTTGTTGCGGTAATTCCCTAAAACTACTATTTTTTCCCCTTCTTTTTCTCAAGGACATAAAAAGTTATGAAATCCACGGGTTATAAAAACCACCTTAGGTTTCTCATCTTCTCGAGAGTACACCCAGCATCGACCTTGTGTCTTGAGATGAACACCCATGGGTTTCAAACCAGTGACATCTCTAAAGAATTTGCTCTTGATGCAATTTTCAGAAGAAAAAAAAAACATGTTTATTGACTTGGGTCGGACTAATTTTTTGTTGGTAAAATTGAAAAATGGTCGATTTGATTGGGGGAAACCCATCTCGCGATTTGCTCATCGATTTGACCAAATTGGTCCATGCCCACTTCTCTTGAATCTTCACTTAAGCCAAGTTGAGTTGGCAAGGACATGGAGCCTTGAGTCAAAATTTGGGTCTACTCAAGGCTCTTATTCCACATCTTGGCCTAAATAGAGCAACCAAATTCACTTGTACGAATCCTCGGACCAGTTATATCTGACCAAACCTAAATCTACTTAATCACATTTCAAATCGGTTAAGATTCAGATTTAGTATATGATTTTACTACTGATTCCGAATCCAAATCTTACGGATATCCGAATCTGATTATGTCAAAAAGTATACCCAATTTAGCTATATTGTAATACAGGCCCAGGCTCGATACTGCCCTTTTCCATCTGAAACCAATTACGCTGGATCCCATTAGGTCAAATTCAGTAAAGCCTACATCTGAACCAAATCAGACCCGTTTGCATTATATATATATATATATAAACAAAATACTCATGTAATATATGGTGATATTTTCTTATAAAATGATAATATCATGATACTTTAGGTGTTCTAAATTACCACTAAAACATCACATATAATTTCAAAATATGGCCGATATTTTTCACACTGCTACCTCATATGCATCAAGACATCTCTTTTGATACCAATCATTTTTTTTTTCCTTTTGTGTACAATCAGATTCCAAATGTGCTGGGTTTCACCCTTTCAATCGCCCAGATCATCTTATATGCAATCTACAAGAACAAGAAGGTAGAAGCCATCGCTACAACAGACTCGAAGCTGCCTGAACAAGTTGTAAACATTGTGAAACTAAGTACCATTAATGCTGGAGGCTCAGAGGTTCATCCTGTTGATACTAAAGTGACGGAGGCTCATGATGTTGAGGTTGAAATTGTGACTACCCATAAAAAAGAGGTTGCTCATGATGTTGAGGCTGGAACTGTGCCTACCCACAGAGTAGATGACCTGGTTTAATTTCAGATATTGAGTGTTTTTGATAGGCTTGTGATGTTTGGGTATGAATGCATGTGCAAGTGCTGTTGGCTTGGCTCCTCTGTTTTTTCTTGTCATTTTGTTGGCTGGCATCTCTTGGTGATTCAACAATCGGAAAGGACCTCTCTCTCTCTCTCTCTCTCTCTCTCTCTCTCTCTCTCTCTCTCTCTCTCTCTCTCTCTGTAATAATGGTACCAGGCTCATACTGATATGAAACTATATCAAGTATTGCGAGGTTCAGATCATCAAACTGTATCAGCCTGTATTGTACAATATAGTGATGCGTTCTACTGTGTTGTAACCATTTTACTACTGTTTTTTATATGATCGACAAAATTCAGGAGATTTTAATGTTTTTTCTTCTTCTTTTTAATTTAATGTAGCCCTTAATATTAAATATTTTGTTTTCATATTTTTTTCTGATATTTTGTATATTCCTTTGATTTTTTTTGCAATTCTTAAAATGGAGCTTGTATCTTACGATAGGTTACACTATGGTACCATACGGTATGTTACACCCACATCGCTAGCCCTTTCTATACTGGTTCCGATATGTTTTTTACAAGGAGAACGTGCATGAAATTGATTCTTGATCTCCCATCTTGTTGAATTTGTGGTGAAGGCCTTTTTTTACTACTGTTAGTATTAACTTGAAGCCCTAATTTACTGTACGACTATGAAAGGATCATCTGCGTTAATAGTTAACAGGTTTGATAAAAGAAGGATTGCTGCGAGAACTAATTTTTGATTGGACATTTTCAATTGACCATTGGGTTGCTCCTGGTCGTCATAACTAGGGGCATTAATTGATAAAGGAGGTTGGTGCAGTTTTGCATTTCATAAGTTCGTGAATATGCGTCAAATACAGAGCTTTGCAAAGTGAGAACCATTGTCCAAACCTGTGATGAATGATTTTCAAGTTTTACATACCTAATAACTTTTTTATATTCTTCTTTCAGCAAGCAATCTGCTTTTTTAGCTCTCAGTTGAAGGCAAATACTTCAATCATAGCTTGCAAGCATTTGACAATTAAGGCAAATACTTCAATCAAAACTGTAAATTTTGGATATTATTAACAAATAAATAATTCATCTTTATCTTCGAGTTAAAAATGTGTTTCTATCATTTAAATCTGATTTATTGGTGTTTAAATGTTTGATTACTCATTTTTGGCTAACAAGGGTAAAATTAATATTTTTAAAACTATTTTAGATATTTAACAATCAATTATATTACTTCTAATCAAGAACATATTTTTAAGTGTTTTATAAAATAGATATTTAACAATCAATTATATTACTTCTGATCAAAAATATGTTTTTAAGAGTTTTGTAAAATATTTGTGTGATATAATTAAATTTTAGAATTTACTAGATGAATTTAGCAAGTTAAAAATCTTAATTTTTAACCAAGGTGCATTTTGATCATTTTAATCAAAAGTACTATTTAAAATATTTAATCTATGTTTTGCAGTAACCAAATTCGGTAAGATGAAGTTGTTGGTATATGCAGTATTTTCTGCTCAGCAGTTAATATTTATAGGTAGTTCACCCTATCTTTCTTGATTATTTGGAAATTTTATAATTTTAGAGTTTTTAGCATTTTTGACTGCGCACCAAGTGTTTGGTGCATCGTTGCTTGAGCAGTTTTTGCGGATTTCAAAACCCCTCAGTCTTTTGGGTTTCGATTTGTTGTTCTTCACATTATTAAAGTAAGTTTTATTAACTAAACTTGTACAGATTATGCTTAGGCACTAATTGTGTAAGCATAATATTGTTGTGCTAAATACTTTACTGAATTGCAAATACAAGTTATGCACACACACCGCACGTAGTTGTGGATACCTAAGGGTGCTATGGTTGCCTATATGTTTAACTAATTTAAGTGTAGGATATACTAAAAATGTTATACTTACTTTAAGTATCAAAACAATTATAAGCTAATATGCATTGAAAGCAATGCAATGCGAAATGCAAATCGGGTAAATGTCTATGGTAAGTACGTTGAGCAAATGCATTACCCAATAAATTTATTTTTATTGTATATAATATTTTCTTGCTCACACACACCACTTAGTTGTGGATAACTAGGTCTGTTGAGATTGTAGTTTGGAGATCATGTTAAGCATGAATTGAATACATGTGAATAGAAGTGATTTTCTTGTCATAGTTTGGAGATCATGTTCGTCATGATTTCAGATAACAGAATATGGAGTGTGTTTGTTGTAAGTATATGTTTGAGCATGCATTTATGTATATGAATATTACATAAATTGATGTATTTGACATGACCATATTAAATGCTAGTGTGAAATAATAATTGTGTAATCATGCATGAAAGGATGAACGATAGAATTATGTTCATGATAGGATTATGCAAATGCTATTATGCATGAACTGATACATTCCGTGCATGCTCTCATAAACGAACTATAATTTTTGTGAATGTTATTAATATATATATATATATATATTTTATGTGTGAGACACATTATGCATGAAATGTTTGCTTTGCATATTGATTCATGTGGTGAAACAGTGCATATATGACTTGAATCCTATATGTATAACTCGAACTACGTAGGAGTTATGTATGTTGAAGTTTAGTTGCTTCATATTATGAAATATGTATGTTCACGTATGCATGCATAGAACTCATGTTTTGTATATGCACGCTTCGAGATTCAATTTACAAAATACAATGTTTCTTGTGGCAATGATATAATGCGTAAGATAATATGCTTTTATATGATGATATGATTTAAATGTCAGGTGATATGAAATTATAAATGCATGTGATAAATGTTTAAGTTCAATAGTGAACTATGGTTTATGAAACCTTATTGGTTAAATGTGTGATTTTATGATTTAAGTGTCATATAAAGTGATGTATGATCTGATGCATAATGATTGTATACATGCTTATGTCTGTGTTGGTGGCTATCGACCCTGAGAGTGGTCAATCATATTGATGCATGTATCACAATAGTTTTCATTGGATATAGTACCCGCTGAATAACTATTCTCAAAGAATTCTCTGTAAGAGTGTGCATGACCAGATCAGGTAATCCAACTAGAGCGGTAAGTCTTTTTGAGAAAATGTATTGACCAAGAGTGGGTAGCTCGCAAAGACGGTATATTCTTTTGAGTAAATGCTTTGTCCAAGACCCGACAGACCATCAGTCTAGGGTGGTAACTCCTTGTGAGGTTGTACATATTTCAAACAAGGTGATCTGGCGTTGATCTTGTAAATATTTATATGATTAAATGAAATGTTATAATGAATTGTGATGATCTTCTAAGTTGATTGTGATAGCTAGTTATGAATCTATATATTTGGCTTTTTTGTTGTAGCATGATTATATACTGAACTCACATGTGATAATGAGATCCGTATTGATTTTATATTTTGATATAAAGTTATGATTGTGACGCTTATGTTAGCATATAGGTGAATGGCACATCATGCCTATAAATGACTAGTTTTGACTTATGAAGTGAATGATACATCACGCCTACATAGTTTCACTGCAAATGCTTGCATTATGATTATCTGAGTGAATATATCATACCTATGTATCATGATTGATGTGTATCATGAATATCTAACTAAATTACTTAAAAGGTATATGCATGTGGTTTACGCTGGAATGGTCAAATGTGTTTTGACTTATTGTTTATAAGAATTATGAATGCATATAAAAATGATGCAATGGTCTGAATGCCTTATATATATATATATATATATATATATATATATATATATATATATATATATATATATATATATATATATATATATATATATATATTGTGTGTGTGTGATGACTTGTATGACTTCAATACATATAGATTATGCCTTATCATGTGAGTTAATGTTGAATATAATATTAAGTGATGGAATGTTTTTAAATGCTTTATGTTCAAATGCTTGAAATGAATGACTCATAAGACATTTCGTTTAACAAGTCTTTGGACTCTTTCGAGATGTGTCCTAACCTTTGATACCAAAGCAAATAGGATTGGTCTTCCTTTAGGCCATGTTTATTGTCAATCATTATGTTCTCAATAGAGTGAGATTCTTGAATTTGAAATTTGGTTTTCAAATAAAACAAACCATCACACACATATGCAGAACCTATAAAAATAATTTTTTTAACAATAATAAGCTTTGAGTTTTCAAATTTAGCAAGTTTTGAAATCGAAATAAGGTTCCGACTATAGGATAGAACATAAAATATATCAACTAAATTCAAAATGAATCCTGACTCCAATACAACTCTGCAGGTCCCAACGTTCTTGACATGAAAACACATCTTATTTATTGAGAACATGCTTCTTTCATGCTTTGTTGGTTCCCTTTTGTTCAGAAATGCCTACAAAGTGTTGATAATTGCAAAGAGTTCATAATATGTATTGTGGCACTAGAATCAATCCACCAATTATGCAATAAAACATGAATTAAATGGACTCATTACCTTTATTCTCGAGTCATTTCTTATGCTTTAGGCAGTCTACCTTTTTATGTCTTTTCTTTTTGCCTGGAATTTGGCTTTTGCTTGAGAGTTAAAATTCTCTCTAGAGGTTTTCTTCTTGAAAAAACTTGTTTTTGCCCTTGACCTATGTTTTGACTGATCAAAGGCCATATGTACACTCGACACCCTCTTACCCTTCAGTCTTTTTTCATCTTCAACACACTTAGTCAAGAGGTCATTAAAAGTCTACTCATCGTTATGTGTATTGTAGGAGATCTTTAAGGGTCTATATTTAATAGGCAACGAGATCAAAATCGGATAGACCAGAAAGAAGTTTGAAATGTCAAACTTCATATCACTCGGTTGAGATGCAATATTTCTTATAACCAAGATGTATTGTCGAATGCGACTATCACCCGAATATTTCATAGACACTAACTTGGACATCAATATTCTGGCTATAACCTTATTAGAATTGATGAACTAAGCCTCAATGGATCTTAGGGATTTATTCACTGTCATGCACTGATGGATGGTGCTTCGAATGTTCTTTTCCACTCAAGATTGCAAAAACAATAAGCTAAGTTTATTCGAGCGCTCCCACTTCTCAATGATAGCCTTTTGCTCAGCTGTAATATGCTCGGTAATAGCATGAGGTTCATCAATTCTAATAGCTAAATCTAGGTCCATGTAATCCCGAGTAATAATAATATTATTTTTTTTAATCCGACAAATTTGATTTGTCCAAGATGAAAATGTTACTAGAACTGTCAATGATCAAAGAACCTAGCACTGCAAGAAACTTAAGGAAAAGAACTTATAATTGCTCAAACGTGACTCATGTTGAAAAGGTAAAAATTGATACTCTTTATTATTCATCTTTTCTGAGATAAACATAATTGGGTCATTATCATTCCACTTTGGTGAAAACGATAATACTCATTGTTGCTTCATCTTCTCAATTAACAATGAATTGAATTCAATTGGTGAAACTAGTAAATCATGTACATAGAGGCAATTCAACATTGTACCTTTGGGTACAAACATACTTCATGGACTGGTATACATATCTACTATTACAACCTGCGTGAATTTAGAACACAATGACCTACCTTTGAGTAGAATCATTATTTCATAAAGTCACATAGAATCATAATACTAAATCTTAACACGGTCCAAAGAATCCTCAATTAACCCAACCCAGATCACTTTGGTGATTACATGAGTCAGTTAATCGAAATCTTTTACCATGAACATATTTGTATTATGGAGCATTTTCAAGCACACATGATAATGCATGTATATTCATGACAAAATATGTATTATATCATCAAAAAATACACATTCATGCTTCAATGTATATGCATAAATAATTTTTGATGAAAACGCATCACATATGTCATGAATTTATTCATAATTTATTCGTAAATATCATACATAACTTAAATAACATAAAATGAATGTATAAAGCATGCAAAAGACATGCTTCCATGATAATAAACACCTATAAAGAATGAAAAAATAACAAAATATGCTCTTATGCGTAAAACCCAGGATCCTCATACTGCTCTAGACCTGATTCATAAAAGACCCAGATCGAATCCGGTCCTCGACTCAATCCAGATCTAGACCTTATCTATAATGGATTTGGGTTAGATCTGGATCTTAGGTCCAGTTCAGATCTGGTCAGACCCAAACCTAGAACCCCAAATGGGTCAAGGTACAGTCTGATTCTCGGGATCAGGTCCATACCCAATCCTTAATGGATCTGGGTCCACCTCGAGAGGGGCAGAGACCCGATCCACCCGAAATAGAGAATCTGGGTTTGGATCGGGTCTCCCGAACTTAGATCCAATATTCGATCCACACGGACTGGGATCAGATCGGGCCACTCGACGCCTTTGGTTTTACTCAAAAATTGAATACATGTTCGGTTTCTCAAACCACATCGACCCCCACTTCAGGCGGCCACCAACAACGGCGATTCTACTGACAATTCTTAAAATGGAGCTTGTATCTTACGATAGGTTACACTATGGTACCATACGGTATGTTACACCCACATCCCTTTCTATACTGGTTCCGATATGTTTTTTACAAGCGGAACGTGCATGAAATTGATTTTTGATCTCCCTTCCTGTTGAATGTGTGGTGAAGGCCTTTTTTACTACTGTTAGTATTAACTTGAAGCCCTAATTTACAGTACGACTATGAAAGGATTATCTGCGTTAATAGTTAACAGGTTTGATAAAAGAAGGATTGCTGCGAGAACTAATTTTTGATTGGACATTTTCAATTGACCATTGGGTTGCTCCTGGTCGTCATAACTAGGGGCATTAATTGGAAAAGGAGGTTGGTGCAGTTTTGCATTTCATAAGTTTGTGAATATGCATCAAGTACAGAGCTTTGCAAAGTGAGAACCAGTGTACAAAGCTGTGATGAATGATTTTCAAGTTTTCCATACCTATTAATTTTTTAATATTCTTCTTTCAGCAAGCAATCTGCTTTTTTAGCTCTCAGTTCCAGGCAAATACTTCAATCATAGCTTGCAAGCATTTGGCAATTGGTGTTGAAAGCGTGATAGCGAGGGTCATACCCGTGTGAACGAGGAAGGCTAGATTGCGAGAAAAAGAGCTCTATAGATTTTTTTTCTTTATTTTTAATTTTTTTAGGGCCACTTGCCAATTTAATTCATTGGGGTTGTAATAACTTTTATTTTTGCTCGACCTTTTGTAATAGGGTAGAATGATTTATTTACATTTAATTTAAGGAAATAAAGTTTGTTATTATGTGAAGTACAAAAGTTTTAAACATGTTTCTTGTGTTCGACTCGGACTTTACCACTAGTGTGAACCGATAATTTAAAATTTGATGTATGGTTTATATAAACAATTTTAATGAAAAATCTTTTTTAAAATACCTTCAAAAAAAGTTACATCAGTCGTTACAGAGTTCTCATAAAAATTTTCTATATTTTCAAGCTTGTAAATATAATTTTTAATTAAATAATTATATTTAATATGTCTAAAATTAAAAATAATAAATTATTATATATGGGTTGATGTCAATATGGGTCATGACATGGTTCAAGGCCCATTCATGATATATATATATATATATATATATATATATATATATATATATATATATATATATATATATATATATATATATATATATATATATATATATATATATATATATATATATATATAGGTTGACATCAATATGGATCTAGACATGGTTCGGGATCTATATCGACTAAAAAGCCCATGTGTGTGTGTGTGTGTATATATATATATAGGTTGATATCAATATAGATTTGGACCTAGTCTAGGATTCATATCAATTAAAAACCCATGTATCTATATATATATATATATATATATATAAGAGGTTGACGTCAATATGGATCTGGACATAGTCCAGGATTCATATTAATCAACACCCACGAATATAAATACGTATATATGGCCTAAAATTCGAGTGGATTTGGGTCATGGGTCCAGCCCAGACCCATAGCCCATCCATAAATCCTTAAAACAAAAGAATGAATTTAAAACTTTAACACACACACACACACACACACACACACACACACACACACACACACACACACACACATATATATATATATATATATATATATATATATATATATATATATATATAATGTGTGTGTTTTAAAATCGGGGTAGTTAAGTAAGGGAAGAGTTCTATGTCAAATAGAATGCTAACCCAAACATAATTCGAAAGGGGAGGGGGTGTCACCCCGAAGAAGAATCCTTCTTCTATAAATAGCGAGGCTAAGCCACTCTCTCTCAAAACTGTTTGAAAAAAAATAAGAGAGAGAAAGATAGAGAGAGAGGAAAAGAAAAGAGAGAAAGTGAGAGGGAGAGGAAAAATAGAGAAAGAGAAAGAGATAAAGAGAAGGTTGTCACCTTCTTCTTCTTCTTCTTCTTCTATTCTTTTCATGTTTTGCAACAATAAAATATAGGTTCTTCTCTTTTTTCCGATGGCATTTCTGAACAAAAGAAAACCAATAAAGCAAAAAGGAAACATCTTTTCAATAAATAAGATGTGTTCGCATATCAAGAATGTTGGGACTTATAGAGTTGTGTTGGAGTCAGAATTCATTTTGAATTGGGTTGATATATTTTATGTTATATTCTTTAGTTGAAACCTTATTTCGATTTTAAAACTTCATAAGTTTGGTTTTGTTTTTAAATTAAAAACTTATTATTATTAAAAATTCTATTTTTATAGGTTCTGCATATGTGTGTGATGGTTTGTATAATTTGAAAACCAAATTACAAATCTAAGAATCTCACTCTATTGGAAACATAATGATTGGCAATAAACATGGCCTAAAAGAGGACCAATCCTATTTTCTTTGGTATCAAAGGTTAGGAGACATCTCAAAAGCGAGTCCAAAGACAAAAAAAAGAATTCTTGGATCCCTTGATTTTATAGATACAAAACCATGTATTAACTACCACTTATTGTGGTAACCTTCCACTACAGTGTCCTACTACAGGCTTCTCTCAAAAGTCTATAAAGACCTATGGTAGTGTGATGAGTGTCACACAACAATACTACACATAATATTATTTTTCACTCTCTCGGGTACAAGGGTTCTGCCATTCTCTCAACTTCAAGGCTTGGGCTCATTGATGGCATCAATAGGCTGAGGAGAACGTTGAACACCCACATCAATGATTTATTTGCTCACTTTCATCCATGGAAGCTACCGGTATGTGGTTTTGGTTTTTACATTTTGATTTATGCCAACATAATAATGATAGTAGTTGTTGTATTCATATTATATGTGAGTAGTTGACTGATGCCCTTTTTTCTTCCCTTCCTTTGCTTAGAAATTATTGTCACTAATGTACTAGTTTACTTCCTCAACTACATTCACATGTGATGTAAGATTGCATTAGTAGTTACTTGTCACTAAAACCTTTTGGCTTGTGCTTATGCATTCAGATCCATGAGGCATTACAGACAATATTAGTTGTGAAACTAGTTTGATTTACTTCAGCAAAGCACTAGGTGACTGAACAACTTGTGATACTCCTTTTTCTTTTTCAAGTTTATAAATCTCAGATCAAGGGCAGTCTAGACATGTCAAATGGTGTTTGTGGCGACCACCCACTACATGTACTTATGTACATAAATGAACTTATATGTACACATGCTTTCAAATGGATATTCATCATGATGGATTCTAATGAAAAATATATTATGGCCATAGTGTTTTCTTTATCTATGTAAGAAAAAGACACAAGCATGAAGTCATGGGCAACAAATGTTTCATCTGTCATTGTTTTCAAATCATAGCTTGTTCACATGTCTGACTGTTGTTTGTTTAAAAGATAGTTTGCATCAAAATTTCAATCTAATTTGATAATGTAATCATTATATAACATATCACATTATGCACATGTTAGTGTTGAGAATGTTGGGTTTCTTTCATCAAAAGGAAAATGGTTAATTTGCCAAGAACTATTCTATGTTGTTACTCCAGTCTCTACAGTTTTCATTATTGCCATTTGAACATGTGTGGATGTGCCTGGCCATTTCTAGTTGTCTCTCTTAAACATGTATAAATAGTATTTTTGCTCTAAAGGAAGTTGGCACTTTTGATATATATATATATATATATATATATATATATATATATATATATATATATATATATATATATATATATATATATATATATATATATATATATATATATATATCACTTAATATTTTAATAAAAATCAAACATGAGCTACATATACATGCAAATATGGAAACAAGCTAAAATTTAACTTCTACAGTAACATGTGAATTGCAACAAATCGAGCATAGTGAAGAAGAAACATTCATAAAGGTAGATAAAACAACTATAATACTACAAGTAGTAATCACTCACATACAACTAGGGGTGGCAAAAGCGAAGTTGAGACCCTAGGCAAAAACTCCAAATGAGGCCCTAGTTTTTTTTTATTGTACATAAAAATTATATTATTTATTAAAGAGGTTGCACCCTTTTTTTCTTAAATTATTAATATCCTCCATATTTACTATTTGGGTTCATATACATACATACATATACATATATAGAGAGAGAGTAGTGCATATATGCATGACCACTTCCGAACATGACCAAAATGAACAAGCGTTGAGCATCCATCATGCATACGATGGATGCTCAATCACACTGTTTTCTTTAAAAGGCTTTTAGCGAAGACAAAAGTCACCACTAAAGGTCTCAGCAAGGACCTTTAGCAGTGATAATAAATGTTGCTAGAGAAATTACTAGCGGTGATAATATATATATATATATATATATATATATATATATATATATATATATATATATATATATATATTACTCAAGATGCAAGATAGCTCCCTCTTACCATTCACAGTAAACAAGATTGATTAATGAAAATGCCACAAAAATCAATCAAATATATACTAATGGTGATCCATCTTTTCATTTACCAAGATGCTTAACCATATTAAACCTCCAAGGACTTGAACATTAGCTAAGATAACCATTGGTCCTTGTAATTCACATAATTTTTTTACTCCAAAATCAAAAGGCATCATTTAATGGCTCAATATGTATCTTTTGTATTGTCAAAAATAAGCAAATAGTGAGCTGAAAGTTAACTTTTGTAATGCCCCAAAATTTCTTCAAATTTTTAGGCAAATTTTTTCAACACATGTCGAAAATATTCATAGGAAAGATGGAAAAAATCTTGGGCAATTACAAATAATCTCATGTTTGACAAAGCACTGATATAAATATTATTGAACTGAAATTCAAAGAGTCATTATATCCCTCAAAATAAAACTAATAAAAAATGTTAAGAACAAGCAAAACAAAATCCAATATCGACAAGGAAAGATGTGATCCTCTCAACTCCAACCAAAACTTTTGTAACAGATCCCGTTGAACATTCATCCTGATTTAAAAATTATTAATATTAGGGTTTAGACTTCACAAGTCTCATTGGAAAATATCTTCCCAAGGTACGCAAGTAAAGTGCCAAGCATATAAGAGCATGTTAGAATTTAACATCTTATTCATTCAAGACAAGTATAGTTAATGTCAGAATATGTCTTGAAACACATTTAAATCAATCACAGTGCATCAAATTAATTAAGTGCACACACAAGCAACTAATTACAGAAAAGTAAAGTTGTACACTTAAAATTTATGTTTCATTTTATTAACCCCCCATGGGTATGCATAGTTCTAATATGTAGAGACATATGAGACCATTCAAGGGTTTATTATGCATGAGTGTTTTAATACCCCAAATGACTATTTGAATCATAATCCTAAAGGGGCGGTATAATGACTGAGAAATAACTCCTAAAAGCCTAGATAAACAAGATGCATCTGATTTCTACAAAAGTTATAGGATGTAGCTCAAGAAATCTCAAGACTATCACTTCTTGGTAGTTTTTTATGTGAGAAAAACAATGTAGAATTTGTGGTTGTTATATGCTTTACTCATAGCACATATGTCTAAGTTACGTGCATAATACCTAATGCACTATAGTGTCAAGCACAACTTTGTCAAGCAGTTGGAGAAATTATGCAGGAAATTACTAATGAAACATTAGTACCATGTTTAGGTGAAAACAAAGAGTATACTCTTGCTGAGAAATATCGCAAGATTTACTAAAATCTCATGAAAAAATGTGATAAAAACTTTAAAAGTTAAAAATGGCTAAATCTCATTCATATTTAAAAAATCTTGCAAGATTTAGTAAATATCGCTATATATCACCATTTTCTGGATCACTTTTCATGTTTTTCTTTTGGATTTCGATGATTCTTTCAAGCAAAATGTCAAAATCGAGTATTACTCATTTTGCTTTGTAGAAACCTACCCACTTAGGCCTTTACCCAGTTTCCCTACTGAGCTTCTCTTATTTCCATTTGTTGACATGAAGCAGTTCTGGTGAGCATCGAGTGGTGATCTGCGAATGGACCGGTGTGTCTCTCTCTCTATCTCCCTCTTCCCTTCTCCTCCTCATTTTTGTCTCTCTCTCTCTCTCTCTCTCTCTCTCTCTCTCTCTCTCTCTCTCTCTCTCTCTCTCTCTCTCTCTCTCTCTCTCTCTTCCCTAACTCACACAGTCATCAGTTTTGGCTACTGGTGTCTTACCAGCAGTGAGTCAGTCAGTCAGTGAAGGAGGTTTTATAGAGAGAGGGGTTTCGGCCACCAACATCAATGATTTTGGTGTTTCAGCAATGCATTTAGAAATTTTTTTGGTAGTTAGAGCATAAACAATATAATTTGTGTTTGATATTTGTATGTTTAGTTAGATGTTCAATGTGTGACTCATTTGATGTTTGTATGTTTTGTTGTCGTAGGATCATTAGATATTTGTTTGCTTGAATAATTAGGCTTAAGATGATTAAAAAGAAAAGCTAAAAAAAATAGAGGAGATGTGTATGTTTTTCTTCCCATGTTCTATTTGTATAATCAGGCTTACGATGAAGAGGTGTATGTTTTGGTGTCTGGCTGTGAAAATTCATGTATAATCAGGCATACGATGAAGGACAATGATGTGTATGCACGAAATGCTTCTCTTTTTGTCTTTGATATTTGATTATTGATACTTAACGTTTGATGATTTAATTGATGCTTCTTACCTATTTGATCTTTGATGGTTTAGTTGATACTTCTTACATATTTGATGTTTGTTAGTTTAGTTGATATTTGCGTATATATGATGTTTGTTGGTTTAGTTGATACTTGGTGTTTGATGGTTTAGTTGATACTTTTCATATATTTGATGTTTGATACTTCTTAGATATGGTTAGTGGGATTGGAAATAGATTTTATAGTTTTTTTCATGTAAAATTAAATTAGTTTATTTTTATTTGATTTTTTAATTTTTTTATATTTTTTGAGAATTTATTTGATTTTTTTTCCTGAGATTTGCCAAAAAAAACTGAAAAATATTAAAAAAGTTGAAAATCTTCCGAAAAAAATCACTGCATAGAAATTGCCGTTTTAAACTTTTGTGTCACTATGAATATAAGCATTTGAGCAGACAAGCTTTAAATGGTCCTTATGGAAGTATGTCATTTGTTCACCAAAGACTTTGTGTCTCGCTCGTACTTGTGACCTAGAAGAGTAGTTTCTGACAGTTAAGCAGACGTGAGTCATACAACAAGACCACAAATCTGAATACTCTCAATGGTGTTGCCTGTCCTTTTGTAGAAGGGAACGGAGCATGTGATTGCATTGATCATGTGGTTGTTAAGGCATGTCATACTTCTTGCAACTGTTCTCGGAAAAATTTGGTAGCCAAATTCTTCATACAATACTTTGTCAGTTTCTAAGCTTGCAGCAGCCATGAAAGCATCAGCAATGTGAATGAATTTGAATTAAGAAGATGGATTGAATGAGATTTCAATTAAGAAATTAATAATGGATTAGGGTAAAATAACCGGCAAAAAATGAATAAGATGGGTCCTAACCTTTGAGTAGGCCCCAGTCTGAGTGAAACAGAATTGTTTTTGTGCCACAAAGATTCAACTCTTCTAGATGCCAAAGTTGGCAATCAAAAGAAAGCAGTGAGAAACAAAGTGGGCCAGGATTCAATTAGACACTCATGACCAACTTAGACTTATTAGCAGATCCCACCGGAAATTTGTCAATAAAGAATGCCAGCTTATCGAAAATTTTCAATGTTTGGTGTGTGCAACAACATGCAACGTGCAACGTGATTGCAAAATGGGATATTTTTTGGTTTAGTTTTATGTGATTGCCCTGTCCACAGCAACAATGGCCAATCAAGAACACTGCCAAGGCTTGAAGAACAACAGATAATAACGTATTAACACCGACCCTTCGAGGAAAATGCATGAAGAAACCAAGAGTTACCTTTGTATTCAGTTTCTTTTTTTTTCTTTTTTTCATAAAATATGCACCACTGGCTGGCTGTGCTCCTGATTCTATTAATAAAGAATTTAAACATTACAAGTGATCATCCCGAAGCGCGAAACCAATCCGGTGGCTTATCTTTTCAATACAAAATATCATAGTGAAGGCCCAGGATCGAATATATCTGTCACATGGGGGCGGCTGTTGTTCTTGTAGGTTTCTGCCTAATCCCAGCTTGACTTTTAAAAAGAAAAGAAAAGAAAGAAATAGCCCATTGCCATAGTTAACTGTTAAATAAGATAATTTTAACCTTTTTCTTCTAATCACTGAATGTCACTAGGGCTGGGTCGGCTGACAATGGGTTGATGGGCCGGGCATCTGGCCCATCAGTGTGTTCCCAAACCCACCCAAATGGATTGTTTCAAGATTTGGGTTTGGGTTTTTGTGGGTCAAGAAAATGTAAATTTTAAATTCGGATCCATATAATTTGAGGGGCTCACATTCAGTAAAAATGCATATAAAATAATAATGTAAAATGTGGGTTATGTTGGGTATCCGACAAAACTCATAATGCAAACTGGACCTGCATATTGCTGGGTTGGGTTCGGGTTGACCCAAATAATATTCTAGTCAGCATTGTTTATGCCCATACCCAGCTATTAGGGATTGAGTTGGGTAAAGTACACAATCAAACAGGACCCATTGAGCCTATATTGTTCTTATCTTTCAACTTCTTCTTATAATTCTTTGTGGGTGCCAAACTGCTCTTGACTTGCCATGCACTAGACTTACAAGAGTACCAAGCTTTTTTTTGTTATTGCTTATGGATTCAAAGAAACTAGTAATGATGACATGGATTGCTTCTAGAACTGGAAGACATGCAAACACAAGCAGGAGCATAGTAGGACCAGGGTGTTTTCTCTCATTGGATGATTTTTCCAATAATTTATCTCTGTGGCTCAAATCCCTTGATTAGATGGGCAAAGAAGAAATAACTCTGAAAATAATAAATCATGATGGCGACAAGGATTCTACATAATCTACTGTAGAGAATCGGTGTCTTATGATGGTGTAAGAAGGCGGTCTGACCAATGAATTGCGAACGTTTTTTGTGGCACCAAATGCTCACTGGTATACTCCAACTAACTAATGTGTCGTGACACTTACTTTCCAAATGTTAATGGAAATCTACAAGAGAATATTAGGGCCTGTTTCGAATCTGGTAGTTGGGATGGTCGGTTATGCATTTGTGATGGGAAGTGAGGTAAATTTTCCTTTGTATTTACACTAAAGGATAAATTTGGCAGCTGCCACTTTTTAGAATGCAAAAACTCACATGATTCCATCCCGACTACCAGATTCCAAACAGGGCCTTATGTCACGTGAGCTTTCAGCGGTGTCAATGTGATGAGGGAAGTGTTCCCATTAATAAGATGTCAAAGGAGATTGCTAAGGAAAGGTTTGGCATGTGATGTTAGCACATTTATCACATAAGAAACAAGAGGGTAGGTCACCTAAGAATGTAACATATGGAGGGTTACATGGCTGCTCTTGACCCACATACCCGCACGCAAAACATGATACTAGCATATGTCTTGACCCAGTACACATGTGAGTCCTTCACCAGACCGGCCCCACACTCTCTCTCTCTCTCTCAGTACACATGTGAGTCCTTCACCAGACCGGCCCCACTCTCTCTCTCTCTCTCTCTCTCTCTCTCTCTCTCTCTCTCTCTCTCTCAGTACACATGTGAGTCCTTCACCAGACCGGCCCCACTCTCTCTCTCTCTCTCTCTCTCTCTCTCTCTCTCTCTCTCTCTCTATATATATATATATATATATATATATATATAAATATGTGTGTGTGTGTGTGTGTGTGATTGTCAACAAAATACTCATGTAATATATGGTGATATTTTCTTATAAAACGATAATATCATGATACTTTAGGTGTTCTAAATCACGACTAAAATATCACATATATTTTTAAAATATCGCCGATATTTGTCACACTGCTACATCATATGCATCGAGAGTTCTCTTTTGATACCAATCATTTTTTTTTCTTTTGTATACAATCAGATTCCAAATGTGCTGGGTTTCACCCTTTCAATCACCCAGATCATCTTATATGCAATCTACAAGAACAAGAAGGTAGAAGCCATCATTACAACGGACCAGAAGCTGCCTGAACAAGTTGTAAACATTGTGAAACTAAGTACCATTAATGCTGGAGGCTCATCCTGTTGATACTAAACTGACAGAGGCTCATGATGTTGAGGTTGAAATTGTGACTACCCATAGAGAAGATGTTGATCATGATGTTGAGGCTGAAACTTCGCCCACCCATAGAGAAGATGACCTGGTTTAATTTCATATATGGAGTGTTTTTGATAGGCTTGTGATGTTTGGGTATGAATGCATGTGCAAGTGCTGTTGGCTTGGCTCCTCTGTTTTTTATTGGCTGGCCTCTCTTGGTGATTCAACAATCGGAAAGGACCTCTCTCTCTCTCTCTCTCTCTCTCTCTCTCTCTCTCTCTCTCTCTCTCTCTCTCTCTCTCTTTGAAATGATGGCTGGCCTGGCCCACTTTGGCCCATGGATCAAACTGTATAAGCCTGTATTGTAACCATTTT
Organism: Nuphar pumila; assembly: GCF_984573655.1. Classification (NCBI taxonomy): domain Eukaryota; kingdom Viridiplantae; phylum Streptophyta; class Magnoliopsida; order Nymphaeales; family Nymphaeaceae; genus Nuphar; species Nuphar pumila. The sequence continues at coordinate 179,375,764 of NC_143249.1, read as the reverse complement.
ACTATTGTTTTTTATATGATCGACAAAATTCAGGAGATTTGAATGCTTTTTCTTCTTCTTTTTAATTTAATGTAGCCCTTAATATTAAATATTTTGTTTTGTTAGTTATTACATATCGTTACATATATTTAAGTACTGCATATCTATGTTTAATCGATCATAAAGCATCAATTTGATTTTTTATTGCAACATTAATAGTACTGCATATCTATGTTTAATCGATCATAAAGCATCAATTTGATTTTTTATTGCAACATTAATAGTACTGCATATCTATGTTTAAGTACTGCCCTTAATAGTAAATATTTTTCCTAGTTTTTTTCTGATATTTTGTGTATTCCTTTGATTTTTTTGTAATTCTTAAAAATGGTGCTTCTATCTTACGATAGGTTACACTATGGTACCGTACAGTATGTTACACCCACATCGCTAGCCCTTTCTATACTGTTTCCCATATGTTTTTTACAAGGGGAACGTGCATGAAATTGATTTTTGATCTCCCTTCCTGTTGAATGTGTGGTGAAGGCCTTTTTTACTACTGTTAGTATTAACTTGAAGCCCTAATTTATAGTACGACTATGAAAGGATCATCTGCGTTAATAGTTAACAGGTTTGATAAAAGAAGGATAGCTGCGAGAATGGACATTTTCAATTGCCATTGGGTTGCACCTGGTCGTCATAACTAAGAGCATTAATTGGACAAGGAGGTTGGTGCAGTTTTGCATTTCATAAGTTTCTAACTATGCATCAGGTACAGAGCTTTGCAGAGTGAGAACCATTTTAGAAACCTGTGACTAATGATTTTCAAGTTTTCCATACATTTTTTTTTTTTAAATTCTTCTTTCAGCAAAATGCTTTTTTAGCTCTCAGTTCGAGGCAAACACTTCAATCATGACTTGTAAGCATTTGACAGTTATAGCATATCTTACTCTCACTGAATTGTTCCTGGCAGTACGAATGAGGGTGGTTGTACGCATGTTCTGAGTTTTTCAAAATAGTTCATTGAGGCTATGTTTGATCGCTTAAACAAGGTTAGATGAAATAAATAATATAACATTAGTTTTGTTTGTTCCCTAACAACTATTTTAAGTTCAACGTTTGTTTGGACCATACTCAAATGCTATATTCCAAACGTTCGTTTGTTTAATGACGATGTGCAAACAACTTAGATAGACATGGATAATGGGTTGAATTACTTCATTTTAGATCGTATGACCCCATTTGTCCACCATTTTACATGTTTTAACAAGTTTATTATTGTATTTTGCCCATATATGGATCCAATTATGAAATTATATCTAAAAATCATGATTTTTTGCCATGAATATGGATTTGGAATTGGATTTTTGTCCCAAATATAAATTTTTGCACCGAATATGGATCTTGAATGATATTTTTGTCCCAAATATAAATTTTTGCTCTAAATAGGGATCTCAAATTGGATTTTTGCCCGCAATATGGATCTCGAATTGGATTTTTGGCCCAACTATGGATTTTTGCCTTGAATTGGATATTGGCCCTCAATATGTATTTTTGCCTTGAATATGGATCTCAAATTAGATTTTTCCTCGAATATGGATCTCAAATTGGATATTTGCCCGAAATATGTATTTTTCCTTGAATATGAATCTCTAATTAGATTTTTGCCTCAAATATGAATTTCAAATTGGATTTTTATTCCGAATATGGATCTCTAATTGGATTTTGCCACAAATATAGAATTTTAACCCAAATATGGATATCAAATTGATTTTTGCCATTAATATGATTTTAAAATTGGTTTATAGCAGCACAAGATTGTCATCAACAACATTTAATTAGTCTTCAGGCGGGTGGTGAAAAAAGAAACACAGCTTCGAAAAGTTGACATCTATGCAATAACGAATGGGAGGACGATGATTCTGGCTATGAGAGTGGTGCCCGGGATGATGATTATGTTTTTTCTTTCAAGAGGCAACAGAGAAGGTAGAAACATGTATACTCTGGAGTGAGGTTAGTTACCATAGTTCTTGTTGCAACCTTTTTACAATCGTAGTTTTTTTTTTGGGTTGTAAAACTAAAAATGCTACACTAACTGATATATTGTGATCATTGCAAAAAAAAATCACTCGTTTCTCTTTTTCTTCTCTTTGCTTTTCTAGCCTTTTTCTCCTTTTTGAAGGAGAATAAAAGATAGAAAAGAAGAGAGAAGTGAAAAGAAAGAAGAGAGAGGAACTCTTTTGCAAAGGTCTCACTTCTCCTTAATTTTGAAAATATTTTGAAATTACTCACCTTCATTTTTGAAAAAGTTGCGGGAAAAAATGAAGAGACGGGATTTGCTCGTTGATACGAGGTGCAACCATTCCTGGCAACTTTACCAGAGGTAATCAAACCAAGAATCGAATTTATACCTTTTTTTTTGCCTAAATATTGTCTAAGACTTTATTCTAAATTTAAAATGCGCAAAAAATCATGCTTGTGAAATGCAAATGCAGAAATGTATGATTTTGAGAAGAATAATTTTAGAACTTTTGGATTTTATCCAAGTGATTTTGAAAATATTTTGAAGAAATGGTTTTTGGAAAAGTTGGATTTTAAATAGCTTTGGAAGAAGAGACTTTGAATTTGAATTTAGGAATTAAGTTTAGACTTTGAGATAGAATTGAAAACTGGACTTGGAAATAAAATTTGAAATTGAATTTGAGATTGAATTTGGAATTTGATATTGAATTTAGACTTTGAAATAGAATTGAAAAACGATTTCAAAAATAGAATTTGAAATCGGAAATGAATCTTGACTTTGAGATTGAATTTGAAATCTAAAATTGAATTCGAAAAGAAGGAATTGAAATCTCTGAAGAAAAAGATTTTTGAAAAATAGAGTTGGAATTTAAATTTAGAATTGAAAATCAATGTGAAATTTGAAAATAGAATTGAGTTCTAGATTTGAAAATCCATATGGAATTTGTAAATAAAATTGGATTTCAGAAATCCAGATTGCAAAAATGGAATGGAATTCAATATAGAATTGGATTTCGAAATCAGGAATTCAAAATGGAATCGAAAAATAGAATTGGATCTGAGAAATCTAGATGGAATTTAAAACAAAATTGGATTTGAGAAATCCAAATGGAATTTGAAAATTGGATTTTAGAAATCCAAATGAAATTTAAAATGGAATTGATTTTGAAATCTAGAATTGGAAATCCAGTTGGAAGATGGAATTGGATTTGAGAAATCCAGATTTGATTTTTTAGAAATGGAATTGGATTTGGAGAAATCCAGATAGAATTTTAAAATTGATTTGAATTTCAAGACTGGAAATGAATTCTGAAAATAAAGATGGAAATAAAGCATTTGAACGGAGGAGATGAGAATTTAAGATGGAATTTGAAAGATGTGAATTTGAATTGAGAAATAGAGATTGACAAAGGATTTGAAGATATTTTGAAAATTTATCTCAAATTCACTTAGATTTTTTAAAATAATTTGAAATAATTTAAGAATATGATATAATTCTATCCTAAATGATGAATGAATTAAAAAGAATTTGAAATTGGGGTTTGAAAATCATATTTCATTCTTTAAGTGAATTAAAATAGGATTAAAGATATAATACATTCGTGACTATGGTCATAAATGTATTATAAGATAATCTATATTTAAATTCAGATGAAGAATAAAACACATTTTGGTGTTTTTATAGAGTTTGAAATGAAATTAACTCTCAATATATTCTGACTATGGCCATTGATATATATTTTAAGTTAATTTCAAGTTAAACTCTGATAAAGGAAGAAAAATTCATAAAATATGATGATTTTTTAAAGAGATCTAGTGTGGATCCAATGACTTTGAAATCAACTCCTAAATCGTGTTTCTCAATGAAAGAATGTATTTTTATGAGACAGGAAAATTTCATGTCTTCATAGCCATTGATTTTTAAATCACTAGATCTTATATACAGGTCAGAGTTCCGCGGTGTTAGATGTGAAAAAAAATACTTAAAACTATGATGCTTTTAGTGGACCTAACAAAAAAAGGCGGCCTAAACAACACATTACTCACACACACATTGCATTCGCTACCCTCGGGGTAAAGAACCCCTAGTTGGAAATCAAAGGGAAAATATTTGCTAGTTGAAATCTTTATTATTTTATTATAAAATTTTTATTGCTCCTTTTATATTTTAGTTTTGTATTTTATTTTATTATAAATTTTTTTGCTCCCTCTTAAGCAAAATTCTGGATATATTTTATTTTATTATAAAAATGTTTTGGTTATGAATCTGATTAGGTAATTCCTAACTAAGTCAAATTCAGTAAAGCCTGCAGGGCTACAACCAAACCGAGCCGCTTTGCATCCATAACAATTAAATGCGTCCGAGGACCTTTTGGGGTTTCCCTTTTGCATGAAACAGGAATTTGGTGTGGGCCAATGCCAAAATACTCTCCTGAAAGCCATATTAGGTTTCCCCAAAGAAAAGAACAAGAGCCAAACACAAAAAAAAACTTCAAAACACGTCACCTCTCACCACAGGTATGCCACCTACACATGATGCAGAGAATGCCTATAAATACAAAGCAAGATCTACACCAAACCAAGCCCTCACACCAAGAGGATTTGTAGTATAGAGACCTTAGAGAGTGCTTCTTTGCACTACTCTTACCCTAGAAAGCAGTAGGAGTTTTTTTGGTTCATAACTTTTGAGAGTTGCAGCAATGGCCATTGCACATCCCTTGTCCTTAACTTTTGGCCTCCTAGGTAGAATAATGATGCTCTCATCTACCTTTTCCATTTTTGTTTATTTTTTCCCCTTTTTTGATACATCTCTCTGTGTTTAAAACCCCATGTTGCATCTTATTAATGTGTTTTTCTTTTTTATTCTCAATTGTTACAAACCAGGAAATATAATATCATTCATGGTGTATCTTGCTCCAGCGTAAGCTACCATTTTGACTTTTTTCTTCTTTTTTTAATGATTTTTTGGTGGGGAGGTTTGAGTTGAATGAGGGTGACTAGAAATGCTGTGAATTTTGCATGCAGGCCAACGTTTTACAGGATCTTCAAGAAGAAATCCACTTCAGGGTTTCAAGAAGTCCCTTATGTGGTGGCTCTCTTTAGTGCCATGTTGTGGATTTACTATGCCATTCTCAAGGCCAATGCATTTCTTCTCATCACAATCAACACGGTGGGATGCGTCATCGAGTCCATATACATCATCATGTTCATCTACTATGCACCAAAGAAAGCTAAGGTACTTAAAATCATCATCATCATGAGAACATAAACATCAACCCCCCCAACGCGGCCAGCAGGGTATGAATGAGGCTGTCAAGATGAGGGCGCTGGATCACACCCTTAGAGAGTGTGGGTGTTTCTGCAGCTTTATCGTGGATGGCGCGAGTAAGGCTGGGTGGTCGTGTTCACAATTTGGGTTTTACCTTGCAGGGGTGCAGGTCCATTAGGTGACCGGTCGGCTTCCTCGTCCTAAAAAAAAATGATCATAGCCATCATCAACTGCCTTTTTCTTTTTATGAAGCGCTGAGAACCAGGTTACTTAATGGGCCCGCCCCCAGCCAGGAAAACCCTGAATGGGGGTCACCGATACAGAAGCCTTTTATAGAACCCGCTATTTAAAAGCACCCGCACACCCAATGGGAGTTGAACCTGGGATGAAAGGGTCAGCACCATCTCTCTCTGCCAAAGATATCATCAACACTTTCTACAACACTGCACCAAGTAACCCAACGCAAAAGAGAGAGAGAGAGAGGTGGTTGATGAAGTAGCTCTCTAATTGTGGTGATTGGGTTATGTGAGTAATTTTCAGGTGAAGGCAGTGAGGTTGCTGCTGTTGCTGAACGTGGGAGTCTTCTGCGCCATTCTGCTTCCTACTTTCTTCTTGTCCAAAGGTGCCGATCGCTTAAAGATCTTGGGATGGATTTGCTCAGCCTTCGCTGTCAGCGTCTCCGCAGCTCCTTTGTTCATTATGGTATTCTTTTATGTTCATACATACATAGAAAGCGACCCTTTTCATTTTTGGCTTTCTTATGGTAAAAAACTTTATATATACATATACTATTTTGTCCGTACGTGAGAAAGGTACTTATCTTTGGGCCGACAAAATAGTATCTTTCATGTATTTTTGGTGCGTGCGGTGTGCGTGCACGTTCATATATATACATAGGAACACGTGTAATGTTCTGTTCACACTTTAAGTGTACTGCTGCACCTGATCTCCCTCCATCATTGCTTGGGCCCAACAGCTGACAAATGTATCTTAAAATGAACGGTTATCAGGTGCAGCAGCGCACTAAGATGTATATTTTTTTGGGTTTTGGTGCATGTGATTTCCTGCAATATCCTTTTAACTCATGAAGGGAATACCTATTATTTTTTAATCTTGCAGAGGCAGGTGATACGCACTAAGAGCGTGGAGTTTATGCCTTTTTACTTGTCCTTATTCCTCACCATAAGTGCTGTCATGTGGTTCTTTTATGGCTTGCTTATCAGTGATCTCTTTGTTGCGGTAATTCCCTAAAACTACTATTTTTTCCCCTTCTTTTGCTCAAGAACATAAAAGGTTATGAAATCCAAGTGATATCTTTTCGGCCTTCAGAAATTATTTTTGTTTTTTGGATAATGAGAAAAAACCACCTCACTCACTCGCAAGCCTTAGGTCTCTCATCTTCGAGCAAGTACACCCAGCTTCGACCTTGTGTCATGAGATGAACACCCCTGGCCGGGTTTCAAATCTGCGACATCCTTTCAACTTGGTTATTATGATTCTAAAGAATTTGCTCCTAATGCAATTTTCAGAAAAAAAAAAAACATGTTTCTTGACTTGAGTCTGACTAATTTTTGTTGGTAAAATTGAAAAATGGTCGATTTGATTGGGGCAACCCATCTCGCGATTTGTGACCAAATTGGTCCATGCCCACTTCTCTTGAATCTTCACTTAAGCCAAGTTGAGTTGGCAAGGACATGGAGCCTTGAGTCAAAATTTGGGTCTATTCAAGGCTCTTTATTTCACATCTTGGCCTAAATAGAGCAACCAACTTCACTTGTACGAATCCTTGGACAAAATTTCTGCCTGAAAAGGTACGGATGTCTACGATTCGGTTTTGGGTCAAATATCTGACCAAACTTAAATCTACTTAATCAGATTTTAATTCGGTTAAGATTCAGATTTAGTATATGATTTTACTACTGATTCCGAATCCAAATCTTACGGATATCCTAATCTGATTATGTCAAAAAGTATACCCAATTTAGCTATTGTAATACAGGTCCAGACTCGATACTGCCCTTTTCCATCTGAAGCCAATTACGCTGGATCCTATTAGGTTAAATTCAGTAAAGCCTACATCTGAACCAAATCAGACCCGTTTGCATTATATATATATATATATATATATATATATATATATATATATATATATATATATATATCATTGTCTACAAAATACTCATGTAATATATGGTAATATTTTCTTATAAAACGATAATATCATGATACTTTAGGTGTTCTAAATCACGACTAAAATATCACATATATTTTCAAAATATCGCCGATATTTGTCACACTGCTACCTCATATGCATCAAGAACTCTCTTTTGATACCAATCATTTTTTTTCCTTTTGTGTACAATCAGATTCCAAATGTGTTGGGTTTCGCCCTTTCAATCGCCCAGATCATCTTATATGCAATCTACAAGAACAAGAAGATAGAAGCCATCACTACAACAGACCAGAAGTTGCCTGAACAAGTTGTAAACATTGTGAAACTAAGTACCATTAATGCTGGAGGCTCAGAGGTTCATCCTGTTCATACTAAAGTGACAGAGGCTCATGATGTTGAGGTTGAAATTGTGACTAATAAAGAAGAGGTTGATCATGATGTTGAGGCTGGAACTGTGCCTACCCATAGAGGAGATGACCTGGTTTAATTCTTAACATATAATGAGCTTTTCTCTCTGTGGGTGTCCTTTCCTTGGTGCCCAAGATGGATATTGTAATCAGATATGGAGTGTTTTTTATAGGGTTGTGATGTTTGGGTATGTAGCAATGTGCAAGTGCTGTTGGCTTGGATCCTCTGTTTTTTTCCGGTCATTTTGTTGGCTGGCCTCTCTCTGTTATTCAACAATCGAAAAGGACCTCTCTCTCTCTCTCTCTCTCTCTCTCTCTCTCTCTCTCTCTCTGAAATGATGGCTGGCCTGGCTCACTTTTGGCCCATGGTCCGAATCGGTCGCAATTTCCATCTCGAAAAATTGATGGTACAAAGGCTCGGCCTATTCAAGAAACCAGGTTGAGATGGGAACGGCTGGCTTGCTGATCAACCTAACAATACAATATCCTTGTCCTAGTGAGCACGCTTTTCACATGGATCACTGGTTGTCTTCGTTTATGACCAGATGACATCTGCACACCTATCCACTGTTTCAAAGGTTTATGGGAATTGTAACCACTCTATGGCGAGTGGCTATAGTTGTTGCTATATCAGCCTCAGACTGATATGAAACTATATCAAGTATTGCGAGGTTCAGATCATCAAACTGTATCATCCTGTATTGTACAATATAGTGATGTGTCGTACTTTATTGTAGCCATTTTACTATTGTTTTTTATATGATCGACAAAATTCAGGAGATTTGAATGTTTTTTCTTCTTCTTTTTAATTTAATGTAGCCCTTAATAGTAAATATTTTGTTTTGTTAGTTATTGCATATCGTTACATATGTTTAAGTACTGCATATCTATGTTTTTAATCGATCAGAATGCATAAATTTGATTTTTTTTTTGCATCCTATATTTTCCTAGTTTTTTTCTAATTTTTTGAGTTTTTTCTGATATTTTGTGTATTCCTTTGATTTTTTTTGTAATTCTTAAAATGGAGCTTGCATCTTACAATAGGATACACTATGGTACCACACGGTATGTTACACCTGTATCGCTTGCCCTTTCTATACTGGTTCCGATGTGCTTTTTACAGCTTTGGGGAACGTGAATGAAATTGATTCTCGATCTCCCTTCCAGTTGAATTTGTGGTGAAGGTCATTTTTACTACTGTTAGTACTAACTTGAAGTCCTAATTTATAGTACGACTATGAAAGGATCATCTGCGTGATAGCTGCGAGAACTAATTTTTTATTGGACATTTTCAACTGACCATTGGGTTGCTCCTGCTCGTCGTAACTAGGGTTTATAATTGGACAAAGAGGTCGGTGCAGTTTTGCATTTCATAAGTTTGTGACTAGCAACAGGTACAGTGCTTTGCAACCATTGTACAGACCTGTGATGAATAATTTTTATGTTTGCCATACGTATTTTTTTTTTAAATTCTTTCCTGAGTAAACTGCTTTTAGCTCTCAGTTCGAGGCAAACACTTTAATCATAGCTTGCAAGCATTTGACAGCTGCTTGGCGCCTATTTTTCAAAATTGTTTCTTGATGTAGTAGGTTTGGACCATATCCCTTTGGCGCAAGCTAAAATTAGTTATTCAGGTATATCCTTGTATAAATCAAACTTGGTTTGTACCAAATTAACAATATATAGTTATTAATATTTTTTTTATAGATTAATTTATTTATCATAATATATTTTTATAGATTAATTTATTTATCATAATACATTGTCTAAGACTTTCTTTCACGAGTTATGAGTGAGTATGATACGCTCATTGATGATGCACGAAAGCTTCTTAGAGAATGTAGAGAAACCCTCAATCGTAATAACTTGTGCCTTAGCCCTGATAGTTACTCAAGTTTTCCGTTGTTTGATTTACTTGTAATACTTTACACATTTGTTCTTCTCACGTTTGCATTGAGAATATTATGCAATTACTAATTTATAGTAATAAACAATTATTAATAGAAATGACAATAATAAAATTATTAATTATACTAAAAAATTATTGAAATATTTACCTAAAGTCGTTGTGAACTGCTCTAAAACTACAGTGGCATGTGGTGTGTGGGAGAGCACATCTTCCTCCATTGAACTATCACCCATCTATGATCTGAAGTCGATCTAGTCTACATGTTCACCTTGGTTGGTAGGTGGTGAATCAATCTTGAGGGAAAAAAAATGCCCTGTTCTCGCCGTGAATACGTCGATATCTGTTAATTTTATGCAAACAATATTATATCATACTACACTAAAATTGAATCATACAAAAATATTTACTATCCTCTTGGTATGCTCGGTGAGACATGTTGAGAATATAACACCAACTCCAAAAACATATAATAGACAATAGTTACATGGTTCATCTCGCATGAAACTAAAACTCTAAGGTTTGTCCAAGCTTACAAGTTGTGTGAGTTTTGGTCAATTCCAGACGACAGAGTTATGGTCACCTTCCAAATCAAATAATTGACATAATATTCAAAATACTCGTGAAAGAAAGTAACCATTGTTACCATGTGATCCCAAAAGGAATACGCATCCTATGTTAAAGAATACCTCATTTAGACTTGCACACCAGTCTTGACATGATATAACACCATTGGTGCCATTAAGCATCATATGATTGTTTGATTAATGTGCAAACAGTGATGGCATCTAGTGACAATGACGAGGCTAAACATGCTTGGAGAAGAGCTCTTATTAGTCTGCATAAACTTGCACTCGTTTTGGCCAAATTTTTTGGATTTGGGGATTTTGGGTTTTGGGGGGGAATCCATTGAAACCATGAAGGTTGTAAGCTGAAAGTACGTTGAAAATCCAAGAAAGTTACACTTCAACTGAACTTTTGAAAAGCACCCCATCAAATTTTGGAAATATATTGACTACTTTCTGGTTTCATAGGATACACATTGAAGAATATTGAAATGGAAAGAAGAGCAAGAAAGAAATAAAACAACATGAATTTTGAAAGAAAAGATAATGTATTGAGCATCTCAGTAGCATTTCTCCATATTACAAATGTAACATGAAACTAGCAAGGATAACCACATTCCAATTCATGAGTAATTAACTATACAAAAATCCCTGCAAGATAGATATTTGACAAAAATGTTATTGGTTCAACTCAGTTATGAAATGGCTAATTGTTTAGTTGTACGATTCAGCCGTTTAGTTAAATCAACAGCCTCCATCTGCTAGGTTAAATCTACATCACATTTCTCTTTCTTTGAGACTTACGGACAATGATGATCACACAGGAAACCATATAATTTAAATTGACAAGTAAAAGAGATGTACCCCTGAATCTTAAATGGTTGTTTTATAGATGATCGCATAAACTCTACATAAAAAAAGAAAAAAAGAAAAGAACTTGTAACTTAAATTTCAAAATCAAGATGAGCAGTCCAATTAAAGGAAGAAATTATAATATCAATCAAATCAATAGAGCAAAAATAAATGTTTCACATGCTTCATGCACCACACCGCCATAATACATTGTTGATCAAAGCCAACCAGCTTACCATATTGTTCCCATGAAATGGGAAAAAAAGCTATACTACTATGAACTCCATTTTCCATGACAAAATTGCTACACCACTACCATTTTGCTTCTCCATTAACTACATTAAATGTAATATACCATGGCAAATATTGGACCACAAGATTTCTTTTTATACCCAATATGAGTTTCACCTAACATTCTTTCTAAGTAGGAAACCATAGCATCTAGACAGCTTTTCATATGCAGGGAGATGTGGGAGGAAAGGGTCACATGAGATCAATACTTTCTCAATTAAGTTTATTAACCATACTGAAGGATGAACTTTCAATAAGCCTAATGTGATACCTCAGCCATAGAAGCACACTTCATAATTACCATGTATCCTACTAAATGGAACTAGATAAACCAAATAGAAATACCACTACAAGAAAATACGTTGTTAGCAACGGAATATTTTTGTCGCTAGTTAACGACGGATTAACGAGTGACAAACATCCGTCGCTATAATTAATGAAACATACGAAAATAGCGACGAAATATAGTCGGTCGCTCAGTCCGTCGCTACTTAGCGACGGATTTTGCGACATACTATTTTGTCGTTACGACCGCACCATTTGCCGACGACTCTTGCGATAAACTCTAGTCCGACGCTAATTAGCGACGGACTTGGCGACGGAATATAGTCTGTCGCTCGTTTCATAAATTTGATTTACATGGGCTTAGTGACGGATTAATTCTGTCGCTAAGTTTCGAATAACCCTAATTCTAGGCAGCTTTTCCTTTTCTTCTTTCGTTGCTCTCGCCGCTCCCGTTGTTCACCGGTCCCACTCCCACTGTTCGTCGGTCCCACCGTCCGCCGGTTCCATCGTCGGCAGGACCCACCGCCCGGAGACAGGTAAAGGACGCCCCCCCCCTGCGTTTTCCGGCAGGGGGTCGACCCCCTGCATTTTTCGATAGGGGGCCCCCTGCATTTCCGGCAAGGGGTTAACTCCTTGCCGGAACAGACAGGGGGTCGATCCGGGTAGGGGGTTAACCCTCTGCCTGCTCAGGCAGAGGGGCGACCCCCTGTTGTTCCGGCAGGGGGTCGACTCACTGGCGAAAAGGTTGGGGGTCGACCCCCTGCCCGAACAGGGGGTCAGTTAACCCCTTATGTTCTGTAAGGGGGTTAACCCCCTATGTTTCGTAAGGGGGTCGACCCTCTGCCGGAACAGCAGGGGATTCGACCCCTTGTCGAAACAGCCTTTTTTTTCGTGGTGACTTTATTTTAAAATAGTATTTTTTTGTGCAGATTTTTCAACGGAACCAGCTCGTGCTTAGCCACCTGTGGTAAGTAAGTGTCAAAAATAATGCAAATCGGGTAAATACCCGTGGTGAGTAAGTGATGCAAGCGTATCACATGTTATTTAATTTATTAGATGTAACACTTTATTGTTCACACACTCACTTAGTTGTTGATATTTAGGTTTGTTGGAGTTCGGAGATCATGCTGAGCATGATTTTAATGTATGAATATTGAAGTGTTCTTATTTTTGGAGTATGGAGTTCATGCTAGGCATGGTAGTAGTTAGTGAGATATTAAAGTGTGTTTGTTGCAGGTACATGTTTGTCATTTGTTTGATATGAATGATTATGATGTATTGCAATGTTTGATTTAATTGTATTCATTCTTGCATGTAGTTACTTTCAATTTGATTATGACTTCCATGTGAAATTGTATATTGAAAGCATGTTTCAAATGATTGTATCGTGTCATTAATAGTTTTCACATGAAAATATTAAGTTATCAATGCATGCATCAAAATTCTTGTTATTGTATGACATCATATATTGCATGATAAATTTGATATTTTCTTCATCGTAGCATTCTGATTATTCTCTTTTAATTCGTTAGGCTATTATTCGTAACATCATAAGAAAATGACTGCAAACCGTGAATGGATGTATCGTAGGATAGTGGAAAATGAGTTATCGCATGAATATATGGATGGTGTTGACAGTTTTATTGAATTTGCAACAGCAAGTGTCAGTACAGTGGATCACACAGGTCAGATTAGGTGTCTGTGCAAGATTTGTAAGAATAATCGATTTGTAGAACCTCATAGTGTTAGACATCACCTATACAGAAAAGGTTTTGTGAGTGATTATCAGAACTAGACGTTTCATGGAGAAGAATTTAGAAACGATTTTGATGCACGGGTGAATATGGTGCACAATAATTCATATACGGATTTGATATTTGATGTCGCAGGAACAGAACTGGGTTCTGCAATGAGTTCTAGTGATGTAAGAACTGTCGTAGATGAAGAATCATCAAACGATGCAGCTAGTAGATTTTATGATTTACTTAGAGATGTTGATGAGCCACTTTGGAACGGTTGCGAGAGTCACACTATCTTGTCTGCAGTTCTTCAACTAATGAATTTGAAGTCTGAGTATAATTTGAGTCAATCATGTTTTGACCGTTTGTGCATGATTGTGAAGAGTATGTTGCCCAAAGATGAGAAATTGACACAAAATTTCTATTGTGCGAAAGTTATGGTCAACGCTCTAGGTATGGGTTACAAAAAGATTGATGCTTGTCCAAATCACTGCATGTTGTATTTCAAGGAGGATGAAAACAACATATCATGCCCGTCATGTGGGCATCCTCGGTTCAAGCCAAAGACAAGAGGCAATGGTAGCACGAGATCAAAGGAAGTTTCATACAAGTTGCTATGCCACTTTCCTATCATTTTTAGATTGCAGCGATTGTATATGTCTTCAAGGACAGCTAAACACATGAGATGGCATGCAAATAAAGTTTGACACAATGAAAACAAGATCACGCATATTGTTGACGCTGAAGCTTGGAAGCACTTTGATCGTATTCATTAGAACTTCGCAATGGAAGTGCGAAATGTTAGACTCGGTCTATGTACAAATGGATTTAATCCATTTGGGGGTAGATCAACTCCATACTCATGTTAGCCAGTATTTGTAACTCCATACAACCTTCCACCAAGCTTGTGTATGAAACGTCCAAATCTTTTCTTGTCTTTGTTGATCCCTGGTCTGACCTTACCTGGCCAAAATCTTGATGTATATTTAAGGTCATTGATTGATGAACTAAAAGTACTGTGGGATGATGGTGTTACCACGTATGATGCCCATAAAAAACAAAATTACAACATGAAGGTCGTTGTTCTATAGACAATCAGTGACTTCTCTACATATGGTATGCTATCTGGTTGGAGCACACATGGGAGGTTGGCATGTCCGTACTGTATGGAGGATTCCAAAGCTTTTAGATTGAGGCATGGAAGGAAGCCTTGCTGGTTTGAGTGCCATCGTCGATTTCAACCTAACGATTATCCATTCTGACGACAAAAGAATGTGTTTAAAGCAGGCACAACTGAAACGGAAGGTCCATCCTCAAGATTGTCTGGCATAGAGATTCTAAGAAGATTGTGATACTTTCCAGATGTATTAACAGATGCCCGCAGTCCTACACCCTTCCGTGGATTTGGGAAGGATCACAATTGGACGAAGAAATCTATTTTTGGGGAACTACCATATTGGCTGACCCTATTGATACGACATAATTTGGATGTGATGCATGTGGAGAAAAATGTGTTTGATAATGTGTTCAATACAGTAATGAATGTTAAAGGAAAAACGAAGGATAATCCAATGGCCCGTATGAATTTAAAATTAATATGTAAAAGACCAGAATTGGAACTCAAAGAGTATAATGGCAAAGTACTGAAACCAAAAGCAAAGTACGTGCTTGGACCTGATCAAATAAAACATGTATGTCAATGGTTGAGACAATTGAGATTTTCAGATGGATATGTCTCTAACATTGCTCGGGCTGTGAAGATTGACGATGGACAGTTATATGGGTTGAAGAGTCATGATTGTCATGTCTTTATGCAACGATTGATACCCCTAGCATTCCATGATATGTTAGACAAACCTATATGGGGGGGTATTGTCTGAGTTGAGCGGATTTTTCAGAACATTGTGCGCATCGGAGGTCGTAGTATCAGATGTAAAGAATCTCGAGGACTCTGTCATCACCACTGTTTGTTTGCTAGAAAATATATTTCCGCCAGCATTTTTCAATGTTATGAAACATTTGATCATACATCTTTCATATGAACTAAGGGTTGGTGGCCCTATGCAATATCGATGGATGTACCCATTTGAAAGGTATATGTTTTTTTATATTTGTCTCTTTAATGACAGATATTTAAAATTTGAAATGTATATTTTTGTCAGATGCATGTTTGACCTAAAAAAAAAGGTTTGTAATAAAGCAAGAGTAGAAGGTTCTATTTGTGAAGCGTACACTTTAGAAGAGATTTCAAATTTCTCATCTACGTACTTCGAACCTCATATTCCAGCACGTTACACATGCCCGCCTAGTAACGATGATGGAGAACAAGTAATCGTAGCTGACAAGCTGTCAATATTTCAATCACTTGGGCATGCATTTGGTAGTTGTCGATCAAGGCTCTTGACAGATCGAGAGCAAGACGTAGCACACATCTATATTCTTTTTAATTGCTCAGTGATCGACCCATACATCAAGTAAGTATATGTAGACGCAACACAATTATAAATCCTTTTATGTTCTATATGTGGATACATGGCTCGGTAATATAAGTATTTGTGGTTTGCAGACGATTTGATCTAGAGTTGCAAAGAGAAGTTTAACATCACACTGATGCAGAAGTATAAAAAGAACGTGAAATTAAGTTTGTGGAGTGGTTGAAACAGTTGGTAAAGAAGCTAACATAAATTTTGTACTTATAAACAACACTAAGTTACTTAATTGATCGTGATCACAATCATTGTTTATATATGTGCATAGGTCCTCCATGGTGATGTTAAAGATCAAGGAATAGGTGATTTAGAAAATGGTCCGACCAAAGTTGTGCAATGCTACAACGGGTACATCGTAAATGGTTATTGATTCCATACAAAAGATTTTGGTATAAACAAATCAATGATGAATAGTGGCGTGTGTGTCAAGGGTAGCAGCTACGGTGAAAATGAACATGATTATTATGGTGTTATAGAGGAAATAATAGAGTTGACTTACTTAGGCATAAATAACAGGGTAACTTTATTCAAGTGTCATTGGTTTGATCCAACTGCAACAAGACTCGACAAAGTTTCAGGCATTGTGGAGGTGAATCATAAATCCAGGTTTGGAACATATGAACCATTCATATTAGCCTCGCAAGCTCAACAAATTTATTATACTTCATATCCGAGTATAAAAAAGTCAGATAGAAATGAATGGTGGGCAGTTTGCAAGGTGAAGTCCAAACTATACCCTGAGTATGATCAGTTACAGGAAGATGAGTTAGCTGAAGACAGAGATTACTATCAATCAGATGATGTCTATGACTTCGCTTATGGTCACGATGTTGAGCATGATATGCATGTCATATCTTAATTGGCCGATGAAACATTCATAAGGGAATGTGATCCAAATGATGTACCAAGTGAATGGGCAAACAATGAAGAAGAAGAAAGTCAAACTAATGACGAGGAAGAATTCTTAAGCTAGTGAGCAAAATCTTGTACTACAAACCTCTATTTAAATGCATTGCAATACTTGATGTGAATGATTTGAATTATTTGAATGTATTGTAATACTTGATGCGAATGAATGAGTTGTATTGCAATACTTGATATGAATGATTAAAAATTTTATTTGAATGTATTATAATACTTGATACAAATGATTCGAATGCATTGTAATACTTGATGTTAATGATTTGAATTATTTAAATATATTGTAATACTTAATGCGAATGAATGAGTTGTATTGCAACACTTGATGTGAATGATTAAAAATTTTATTTGAATGTATTATAATACTTGATACGAATTATTTGAATGCATTGTAATACTTGATGTGAATGATTTGAATTATTTGAATGTATTGTAATACTTGATACAAATGATTTGAATGCATTGCAATACTTGATATGAATTATTTGAATTATTTGAATGTATTGTAATACTTGATATGAATTATTCGAATGCATTGTAATAATTGATTTGAATTATTTGAATGTATTGTAATTTATGCAACGAATGATTTGAATTATTGCAATACTTGATATGAATGATTTGAATTATTTGAATGCATTGTAATACTTGATGCGAATGATTTGAATGCATTGCAATGCTTGATGTGAATGACTTGAATGCATTGCAGTACCTGATATGAATGATTTGAATATATTGTAATACTTATTATGAATCATTTGAATGTATTGCAATACTTGATGCGAATTATTTGAATTATTGTAATACTTGATGCGAATGACTTGAATGTATTATAATACTTGATGTGAATTATTTGAATGTATTGTATGACATATGTTATTTGTTAGAATATGGTTCGTGGAGGTTACAGTGGTCGCTCATCCAGTAGTAGTCAGGCTCAACCTTCATCTTCACGGGCTTCTGTGATAGGTATATCATTTAACTAATTGGATGCTTGATTAGTTCAAATGCGCATTCTAAGAAAGTCTAACGTATTTTTTTACAGATGATATTTCGCTTATACACAACCCACCTACACCAGTTGATCACACAAGTCATGAGCCAACACAGGAAGCAGGGTCTTCTCAGTCTGGCACAAGAAGACTCATTCGAATAGTATATATCGATAATCGACCATAAGTATTTCATTTTCAATTATTGTATATCTTATAAATATTTTATATTTATATTTACTGTGTAACAATTCATGTGTAGCACGAGGTTTGAGCCACAAGAAGTAGTACGGAAGATTAGAAATTCACTTCTTCAAGATCTACCAGGACTGGTTGCTCAATGAAAAGAGTACCCAAAGAAGGTGTTAGACAGATTGTGGTCCTCATTCACGGTATACAGTTATTCCTCATAGTTAATGTGTTTCATATTTAATTTATTTAAGTAATGTCTACTAACTTTCCAAAAATATTTGTAGGCTTCAAATCGCTTCGCAACTACGGTGGAAGAAAATGATGCAAGAAAGGTGTGGCAGAAGGTGGTTACCAATCGATTTGCAGACATGCTGCATAATATGAAGACTATAGCAAAAAAAGCATCTGGCGTAATAGATGATCCACTACAATAGAAGGGCCGTGGTCCTATTACTATCAGGAGAGATTATTGGGATGAAATGTGTGATAAGTGGGCGAAAGATGCATTTCGAAATCGCTCTGCGAAGGCTGCACAAAATTGATCAAAAATGTTCGAAGCTCATCTACACACAGGTGGATCTAAGACATTTGGGAGCCACCTGAAGAAAATGGTAACTCATCAATATATAATATTAACTTTATAAGTATTGTTTTAAACTTGTAAACTAAATCTGTTGTCCTTTAACTTCGCAGAAAGCAGAAAAAGGAGGCATTGTACCATATAAGGATGTATTTGTTGAAACACATAAATGGAAGACCACGAGAGTCTTCGTATCAAAGAAGGCGAGAACGACAACGGTATGTATTTATTCTATTAATAATCATTGCAATATGAAAGTTATCATAATGTTATCATTAATTATTAATGCATACTTTAAACATTATTTTGTAGGAGGAATATGAGCAACAGATGGTAGAGCGATATGACGATGACGCTACTCAGCATCCATCATTTGATCCTACAGCATGGGTGACTGCAGCAGGTGAACCCAAAAAAGGTCGCGTGTTCGGGTTTGGGAGTAATCTGAATACTTCACTAGTTATTGCTTCTTCCAGTTACGGCTCATAGACTTCTTTCGCCGACATAAGCTCCAAGCAGCAGCCTATTCTTTCTAGTGATGATGTACGCCAGATCATTAAGGACACAATGAATGACTATTTTCATGACACAGTCGCCCCCTTTCTCCGATATGAGATCAACAATCTTGTGCTGAACAGGGGATCTTCGATTGCAGGTCCCTATCAGATATAATCACATATTCAGTTTTTTGTCTGCCTTAGAACACATATGAGCATAATCGAATCACATATATAATTGTTTGTCTGCCTTAGATCACATATGAGCATAATAGAATCACATATAGAGTTTTTGCCTGCCTTAGAGCACATATGAGCATGCTATAATCACATATAAAGTTTTTTGTTTGCCTTAGAGCACATATGAGCATGATAGAATCACATATAAAGTTTTTTTGACTGCCTTAGAACATATATGAGCATGCTATAATCACATATTCAGTTTTTTGACTGCCTGAGAACACATATGAGCATGTTATAATCACATATTCAGTTTTTTGACTGCCTGAGAACACATATGAGCATGCCAAAATCACATATAGAGTTTTTTTACTGCCTTAGAACATATATCATTCATGATATATTCACCTATAGAGTTTTTTTACTGCCTTAGAACATATATCATTCATGATATATTCACATATAAAGTTTTTTGTTTTGCCTGCCTTAGAGCAAGTATGAGCATGATAGAATCACATATAGAGTTTTCTCCCTACCTTAAAACACATATGAGCATGCTATAATCACATATTCAATTTTTTGACTGCCTTAGCACACATATGAGCATAATCGAATCACATATATAGCTTTTTGTCTGCCTTAAAGCACATATGAGCATGGTAGAATCACATATAGAGTTTTTCTAGCTGCCTTAGAACTCATCTGAGCATGATATAATCGCATATAAAAAAAATTTAATGCCTTAAAACACATATAATTCATGATAGAATCATATATAGAGTTTTTTGCCTGCCTTATAGCACATATGAGCATGATAGAATCACATATAAAGTTTTTTTATTGCCTTAGAACACATATGAGCACATGATAGAATCACATATAGTGTGTAATTTATTTCATTATATTTTGTTTATCAATATTGACTGTTCTTTTTTTTTGTAGGCTGATAGCAATAATCAGCATAGCGGAGCTGAAGGGACAGATAAAGGCAATGAATAAGAAGACGCACAAAATCTTGGCGATGATTAGAGAACTGTGTTGAAGAAGTTCTATTTTTTTTTTTTTCTTAAATGTAATTGTTGATAATTAAACTTGTTAATTTTAAGGTGGAACGATTAATTGTTGTAGATTCCTTTTATATGGAATTTTTTGTGTGGTTTGTTTTTTATTTATAGGAAATATAAATTATACAAAAAATATAAATTGTACCGTTCTTAGTATTTAATTTTTAAATAAATTTTTTTATTTTTTTTCGTGTTTGTGACGGATTAGCGATGGAACCATCTGTCGCTATGCATATAAATCTAGCGACGGCTTAGCGACGGACGTAAATCTGTCGCCAAGCCGAGGTCGTCGTTTAGTACCGGCGGATTGGCGGCGGAATACATCGCTCGTTAATCTGTCGCAATTGGCAACGGACCTAGCGACGAATTTATTCTGTCGCCAGTTAGCGTCGAAAAATTCGTGACGTAAGCATACCATCGCCTCGTCGTCGCTAATCCGATTAGCGACGGATTAGCAATGGAATAGCGATGGAATATGGTTGTCGCTAATCCACTGCTTTGTTGTGGTGTACATACCACACTTTAAATGAAGAAGAATATCTTCAAACTATGCAACTCGATACAAGTAACACAAGAAACCACGTTAATATAACTTAGCTCCATCAAAATCAAGAGATAACCCTAAGAAAACTATACCAACATGTTGATATGCTCTAGGGAATCAAAATCGCACAAAAAAACCCTAAAACCCTAATTAAATACTCATGTTATTTGTAAGAATCCAAATCAATATCCTAAATTTTTAAAAAATCATGAATTGAAATGAAATAAAGAGGAATAAGAAGACCTCAGTGTCGATGGAGATGCCCAAACGAGAGAGCAATAGGGAGATCGGGGGAGGCTCCAACACTGGCGCGGGTGGTCGAACGAAAGAGAGAAACAGGAAGATCAGAGGGCCTCAACAACAGAGGGGGTGCCCAAACGAGATAGAGGAATAGGGAGATCGATGGAGGCAAGCAGCAAACCTAGAGGAGGAGTGGAAGTGGTGGTCGACAGTCCGACAGTAGTCTGATGTGTGAAGGTTGGCCGACAGTGGTGGCTTTACGATGAGAGTATTGTAAGGGGATGAGAGAGAGATGACAAGGGTATGTCGAGCCTATTTTATAGACATAGCTCTATAATAGCGACATAACCGTCACCAATACAGAGTAAAACCCTATAACTACGAGATTCAGATTAGGCTATTATTAAGTTATAATAGCAAAATCTTCTGGCAGTTAAATATAGTTGTTAAAGTGTTTTAACGGCAATATCTAACTTCTAGAAAATCTCGTTGTTATACATATGTTTATAACCATGTCATAACTATTGTCATTATAGAGTAAAACCCTATAATGGTGAAATCCAGATCTCCCTATTATTGATTAATAACAATAAAATTTTTTTGCTGTTAAAAATAACCATAAAGTATTTTAATGGCAATATCTAATGGCCAGATAATCTCATTGTTATATATATATATATATATATATATATATATATATATATATGTCTTTAATGGGGAGACATATGCAGTGGTAAGGCATTTAAGGGAATATTCAGCTCACCATTATTGAGAAGCTAATAATAGTGAGATTCTTGATCGTAGTAAAGTAATAACGGCAAGATATTTATGTCCTTGCTATTACCTATCAATTAGCATAGACGAAAATCTCGTTGTTATTACTTTATCAATAGCGACGTGATTTTTTCTCCCTCAAAAAGAGTTGCCGCTATTGACCCTCATCCTTGTAGTTGCTAGTGCACATACCCAATGGTATAGTTGTATAACTGGTAGGGGCCTCCCTAACCCCAGCTTGCCTTTTTTTAAAAAAAACTTGTTTCAAGCCATGTTTTATCAGATCTAGTATTACCATATAATATTTGAACCTGCTTATCTAAAAAAACTCGGATTGGAAAATTAACCCATTGGAACTAGTGTGTAACTGGATTCAGATCAGCCATGACCCAGCCTGCATCCAACCCGTTTATATACACAATATTTTAGTTATTTTGGGGCTTTTGAGGGCAAGTAAGGTGGCTTCCTTCAGAATAAAATACAGACTTTGTACCTCTTAGTCGATTAGAGTCATATAGAAATGCATTATTTATATACTAATTAATAGTCTACATTCATTATCTCCCTTATGTTTCACTCTATGAATTTGGAGTATTTGCCCCATTAGTGGTTGCCTGTTCATGATATGGATTCATCCAAGAACATGGGCTTATGTAATCATCCTCCTCAACGCTACTTTTTGAAAGAATCATTTCTTTATCATAGATAAGCTCTTTTGAACATACTTTGTTGTTGTTGTTGGAGAGAGAGAGAGAGAGAGATGGTTACCAAGAGCAGTTGTCCAAACGCAATTCCAGGTAGAAGATAATCATAAAAATCCATGTAAATAGCTGTCTCCAACATAATATAAAGAATATGGATAATATATCATGGTGATTGATAAATTGGATAACAATAAGAATTACACCATTGCCGATTATATTTCGTGATCAAGACAACTAAGACAATAATATTGGAGTAGAATAATAATAAAAACACCAAAATAGTCATTTGGATCATAATATATGAGTTTAAGGGATAATTACCTAGACAGGAAAAAAGGATAATGATAAAAAATGATAACGTTGGCAATCATAATTCAGATAGTACTATATAAGAAGATAATGAAAATGCTTGAAATTGTTTGCTCTTTTTCCTTTCTTAGCCAACTTGTTTTCAAAAGTTATGGTAAGATTGCATTCTTGTCTCCTCTTCCTTTTGATTTCTTGACCAACTTGTCTTTAATCAGTTGTTCCACTTCCTCTTAATAGCTGGATTATTGGAAGTGCCTAATTTTTGGAGATAAGGTTAAGAATAAGCGCCTCTTCTCTATCAAGAACAGAGCAAATCACAACTTGACATGTATCCTCATATGGAGCACTTATGCATGGGAGCCCTTGTTCTTACATGATAGTGCTTGACTTTGTGAAATTCTCAAGTTTGTTAGGAGATGAATGTGATGGTTGAATGAATAGATTTGTGACATCTTAACCGCACTCAGACCCAAGGGGTTTGGCGTAGTGAGATGGTACCTAGACTGTTATATGGACAGTTTACGATTCAAATCTCATGGGCATCACCCCCCTGCGTAAGCCGAAGCTTGGCGACTTCCTAGAGTCGAGAGGTAAGCCCTTGGAGTTTTATGCCAACATGTACAGAGATCATAGTATGTACGGCAGGCCGAGTCAGTACGGCTAGGTCTCTGCGCCCGGGGCGGTTTCTCCGAGTAAAACTCAAAAAAAAAAAAAAAAAGGCTGCACTCTCATGCTTTGTGGTGGAGAAATATGGTAATTAAACACCAAATACATCGAATCAGATACATTGCAAAAAGATTGAACAGATGATACAGGTAGGTCAGCCTTAGTGTTGGCAAAGTTTTTACTTTTCCAGGGACACGTGACAAGCCCACCTTTGTACGAAATAAACCCCCTGTAATCTACTGAAGTGCATGCTGTACTGAAACTGATTACAGAAAGCAGTGAGATACATCCTGTAAGCAATGGGTTTACATTAATACAGTCGATTGTAGGTGCAACCTAATTAGAATCTCACAATGCACTCAATCTCTTCTTGTAGATGTGTTCAGCATGCTCGATTTAGTCGAATAACAACCCTTTTGACTCATGCTTTTTTAGATTAAAAACCATGTTTTTTTAAGTAAAAAAAAATCAATCCACTTACAACAATCCATTTTTGTATCTCTGGAAAAAACTGTATATATAAGTCGGATTTAGACGATTGAAAAACCGGTTCCCACATGTAGAACACATCCATGAGGTCATTTGGACAAAAAGAAAAAGAAAGTTTGCTAAGTCATTTGCACATACAAACGATTGTGCCGCCCATTTAAGACTAGAAAACAAAACAAGCAGCTCGTTGCTTAGCTTGTGTTGGATTTGTAAGGAATTGATTGGAACTTGTGAAATAGGCTCCACAAGTTGAACATGAATAATGGGTGTTTGACTCAGCTCAGCAAGTTGTATATGAGTAAAGTACAAATTAGGTTGAACGAAGGACAGGAGATCATATTATAAAAACGTGTTATTCTTGTACCATCTGCGTGTTTGGTTCTATATATTTGAGTTTCTTCTTTTGTTTTTTGTGCAGAAGCATGGACACTTTACCACTATGCCCACTAATATATATATATATATATATATATATATAATGAGTTTATATTTAGTACAGTTGATTGTAAGTACAATCTTGTTGGAATCTCAGAAGCTGTTTTGTCTCGATCTCACCTTGTAGATGTGTTCAACATGTTCTATTGTACCATGGAGGCTCCACTTGTTTGGTAGGAGCTGTTAGTGCACACCTTGTGTTGGAATGTTGCAATTTCAAATCCCAATGGTACTATGTATAACTGGTGGGGTCTGACTAACCCCAACTTTCCCATCAACAAAAAAGCATGCTCTATTTAGTGGGAAAACAACCCTTGGATCATGATTTTTAAATGCAAAAACAAGTTTTTTTAAGTCGGAAAGAATCAATCCACTTACAACCGATCGATTTGTATTGCCTGAAAAAACCTGTATACAAGTCGGGTTCCAGCGATTTAAAAGCCAGTTTCTACTAAAAACAGCATGTATACAGAATCCATGAGGTCATTTAATTAAAAAATAATAATAAAAGAAAGTTTGCTAAGTCATTTGCATATACAAACGATTGTCCCATCTAGGGCTGAAAAACAAAACAGACTGCTCGTGGCTCTGATTATGTTCAGCTTGTAAAGAATTGATCGAAACTAGTGAAATAGGCTTAACAAGTCGAACACAAATAACGGGTGTTTGCCTCAGCTCAACAAAAAAAATGTAGGGACAAAACCCCTAAACCCTAGATCTTTTTTTATCATAGAATAGAGTTCAAATCCTATTTATTAAGCTTGGGAATAATATTGTACTTATTTTGTAAATGTGTTAGCTTGAGTTTGGTTCTGTAGATTTACATTTCAAATTTTATTATGTTCAATTTTGAATGATGTTTTATTTTTTAATAATAAAACTAGCTCAAGCTCGACTTGCTTGACGCTAGCCCTTGGCTTGACTTTTTTTTTTTTTTAAGTCAAGCTGGGGTTAGGCAGACCCCACCAGTTATTATTGAAAGTACCCTTGGGTTTTTGAACCTCCAACGTCCCACCACAAGGAGACATTCACTGGCAGTTCCTACCAACCACCTTGAGTCCCCGTTGGTAGCCCTTGGCTTGACTTGCCACAAGAACAAGCTGAACTTGAACACCCTCTGTTCCATTCATTTGGCTCATTTTCCTGACCTATATTCCCATGGACAGGAGGATGCATGATCGAATCCGGAAATTTGCCAAGTCATCGTTCGTCGCTTTTATCGTAAATTGCCACGATTAGTTGTTTCCATCTCCACCATCCATTGTGCAAACTGTGGGCCCCACCATCAAAGCGCACGAGACGTCATGATCAGCGATGTTGCTCGTAGCCGCTCATCACCACAAAGACACATGTTGAAAAATATTTAAAAAATATTTTTATTTATTTTCAGATCTAGGATCGGTTTAGTATCGATTTTCTACCCATAGGATATGAATCGGCTGATTCAGGAGCAATTCACAATGTTACTGACAAATTGGAGATGTCAATATAGCCTGCAATATATCAAATTTTTAATAATCAAAAAATTATTTTTTTACAAAAAAAAAGGATCCAACGGTTGATTCTTACTATTTTTGACCATGCTAAACAAGTTCATGGGATGAGATTTGGTGAGAATGACTTTCCTGACTTTCGACTAGAAGGTTAGAAAGTTGAGACCACAAGGGTAGTTAAAATTTTCTCAAAAGATTTCACATTATATGCAGCGCCGCTGCATGGCGGGCATGATATGGGTGCATTGTTCATCTGAAGAAATGTGGTCAGCAGTAGTGGAGCTGCATTACAAGTTAAAAAATAAATCATATAAAACTTATAAAAAAAAAAAGATAGTTTGAAAGAGGAATCATATTAAAATAAAAGAAAAAAATAATGATAGTTTGAAAAGGGAATCATATTAAAATAAAAGAAAAAAATAATGATAGTTTGAAAAGGGAATCATATTAAAATAAAAGAAAAAAAATAATGATAGTTTGAAAAAGGAATCAAATTAAAATAAAAATAGTTTGAAAACGGAATCACATTTATGCAGGAGGAAGCCAGGAAGAGAAAAAACAACTCTTTGGTTCAACAATCGAAGTCTATGTCTGTCCGTACTCATCTCTTTGGTGACTTTTCCATATGGTACGATCAAACTATAAAGAATTGGACCAGCAAATAAGTGGGAATCACAATACCTGGGAAAATCTACAGCTGGTGTAGTTAAAAGGCAACCTGTATAGGTGGCAGCAGCTGGTTGTGAGGATTTATCTTCAAACTCGTTCCCTTTTGATAAGCTCTAAAATTACCAACCAAAAAGATTTCAAAGCTTTGAGAAAGTGTAACAATGAATCTTTTGTAATTGATAGTTTTTTTTTTCTTTTGGACATTCTAGGGAAAATAGTTTGTTTCAATTTTCAACCACTTAAAACTAGGGGTATCATTGGGCCTTGTTTACCTGAACCCGACCCGAACCAAACCCTATAGGGTCCGGGGTATGGTGATAAATAAGAAGATCAGATTAAGACCCGGGTCCGATTAATACATGGACTTGGGAACAGTTTGTGAAATTTTATATCAGACCCGGACCTGACCCGAGTTTCGATTAAGATCAGCAAATTTTAAATGTAAAAATGATAAAAAAAAAAATATGGTTTTACCAGGCTTGGTTCATGTAGTTCTTATCGTGTCTGGGTACGGCCTCTTTTATAGTGGATTTGATTAGACCCAGGTCCGGACCTGATACTATTACTCAAAAATCTAGTCCAAGTATGGTTCTACCTGGGTCCGAACCAAACCCAACCCGTTGACAGCCCTACTTAAAACTAGGGTTTCAAATGGGTCGGATCCGGGAAGAAGGATTTGCAAAAATTTAGCTGTCTTGGATCCAAACTGACTCTACTTCCCAGTATATTTTGGGATCTGAAACCCGACCATCTATGTGATTAATGGCAACCCAGACACCATAGTAGGATACTTTACTTAGATGGGTCCAATAAAAAAAATATGGGCCTCCAATCAAATATGCCTAGGGCCTCAACTTCTCTTGAGCCTCCCCATGTGTTCAACTTGTAAGGAATTGATTGAAACTTGTGAAATAGGCTTGGCAAGTTGAACATGAATAATGGGTGTTTGCCTCTGAGGCTTCGCTTGTCTGGCAGGCCCAGTTAGTGCACGTCACCTTGTGTTGGGATGTTGAAAGTTCGAACCCCAAATGGTATGGCTGTATAAATGGTAGGGGTCTGCCTAACCCCAACTTTTATAGCTGTCCAAAAAAAATTATTGGATTTCTAGAGAGTTGAAATATTAAATGTTTGCAAGAATGGTTTAGGACCCTGAGTTGATTTCAAATCGTTTAAAGGAATTGGGTGATTTTGATTCAGGGCTCATTCGTTTTGATTCGGTCAACTTTTAACTACAAAAAGACACATCAAAAAATAATAATAAAATATTTTATTTATTTTCAGATTTATTTAAAAAATAACAGATTCAGGTTGGTTTAGTATCGATTTTCTACCGATATGATATGAATTGGCTGATCCAGGGCGATTCACAATGTTACTGACAAATTGGAGAGGTCAATAGCCTGCAATATATCATTTTTTTAATAATAATAAAATTATATTTTTTACAAAAAAAATATTCAATGGTTGATTTTTGACGCATCCATGGGATCAGATCTGATTTTCCTGAGTTTTAACTAGAAGGTTTGAAAGTTGATTTCAACGTTAGTCAGTATCGACCCTAAATAGTTGGGCCACTTATTCATCCTCTTTTCATAGCCTCCATCCCTGATCCAAACGGAGCGAGGCGGGGCGGAGTCTCATTTCTCCATGGTCCACTGCCATCTCTAAAGGAATTTTATTTATTTTACTACAGGAATCGGGGACAAGGCAGGGTGGCAGAAAGCATAAGTCCATCCCCGCCTCCATCCTTGCACGGGTTTTGATTTTAACCTCCATCCCCACCTTCATCCCCAGTCCAAACAGGGTGAAGCGAGATGGGACCCCATTTTTCCCTGATCCACTGCCATCCCTATCGATACTCAAGTGAATCGTTCTATATCGACCATAAAATAATAATAAAAATATTATGTATCAATCATAACTTGACAAAAGTTTAAATTTTTAAAATAATATTAAAATTTATTTTTTAGTTTTTTTATATTTTTAAAAATAACCAATTCAAGGTTAAAGCGTATCGATTTTGTGCCCATACTCATGCATGGTAGTCATGACTGTTATCTAACGTGGTATGGGTGCATTGTTCATTTGGAGAAATGTTGAGATGGATAGCCAGCAATGGGGGCAGGTTATATCCATCCCTCCCTACCGCCCAAACATGCACTGTAACTACAGTGCATATTTCGGGTCCTGACTGAGTGCCGCGTGGCCCTCAGTCGGGTGTACGGTGCACCCGACTGAGCTTCACGTGGCGCTCAGTCAGGACCCGAAATACGCATTGTAGCTACAGTGCGTGTTTGAGGAGATCACGCAACACCTTCTCGTCAGCGATAGTGGAGCTGAGGATTATTAGTTAAATAAGCTATATAAAACTTTTTAAAAAAAAGATAGTTTTGAAAAAAAAATATTAACGGAGTTTTACCCTGCCAGGACAGTGACAATAAGTACAGCAGGCAGTGCAGCTTGGTCTCTGTTTTTTGGAAGCCATTTCTCCGTGTAAATATAAAAAAAAAAAAATAATTATAAAATACTTAAAAAAATCTCATTTTTATGCAAGAATCCAAGAACAAAAAATACCACACGTGTGGTTTCATATCATGATGCTCAAGTCCACAGTGGAAGTTGATGCTGTCTGTACCGATCTCTTTGGTATCTTTTCCATTTGGTAGAATCGAACTATAAAGAAACTCGACAGGAACCAAACTCTATAGGGTCCCTGTATGGTGATAAATAAGAAGACTTTAGACTCAGGTATAATTTGTGAAATTTTACACCAGATCAGGACCGAATTCGAGTTTTGATTAAGACCCACAAATTTTCAATAATAATAAAAATATGATTTTACCGGGTTTGGATCATGTAGTACTTATCGGTCCGTGTATGGTTTTTCTTATAGTGGACCCAATTAAAATCGGGTTCAAACCCGATATCATACACGAAAATTTGATCCAAGCCTGGTTTCACTTGCATCCAAACTAAACCCCTGTGAGGATTTATCTTCAAGCTCACTACACCACTGGCTCTCTCTACCCCTTTTTATAAGCTCTAAAATTACCAACCAATCAAAGCTTTGAGAAACAGTAACAATGAATCTTTTGTAATTGATATTTTTTTCTTTTTTTGGACATCCGAGGAAAAATCCCTTATTTCACTTTCATCGACTTAACACTAGGGTTGCAAATGGGTCGGATCCAGTATGGGAAGAAGGATTTGCAAAATTGAGCTGTCTTGCATCCGGACCGACTCAACTTCCCAAATCCAAAATCCGACTGTTTGCAAGTCTACTAACGTGAAACAGGTGTTAAAGCTATTAAAATAATTTTTAGTATTTTATATATATTAAGAAGTAGCCAATTCAGAAGTGAAGCATATCGATTTTCTGCTTATACACACCCATACTGATAACATTGCTCTAGGTGCCTAACTTGTACTTAGGAGCAAAGGATGTACATATGGGGACTTAGAATTCTCGACTTCCGGTCAATTTGTTGACATTTATGAGTTGGCGCGAGCGGAGGCCACGTGACTTTTTCCTTTTTCAGTAAAACAAATCTCTAATCAAATTATAAAACCTTAAAATACAATAAAATAAATCATAAATAAACCAAAAAACCCTAAACTATAAAAAAAGACCATAAAATTAAATAAAAATTTTTAATTCAAATCCAAACCAAAGAAAATAAAAAAATCCCTAATCAAAAACAAATAAAAGCTCTAATCAATTTAACTAATCTTAAAATACAATAAAATAAATCATAAATAAACCATAAGAAAAAACCATAAAATTAAATAAAAGCCCCTAATTCAAACCCTAACCAAAGAAAATAAAAAAAAAAATCTCTAATCAAATACAAGAAAAACCCTAAACAAATTAACTAGAAGAAGCTTTTAAAAAAATTGATTCAAAGCCCTAATCATAAAAAGTCAAAGAAAGCCCTAATCATAAAAAATCCAAGAAACCCCTAATCAAATTAACTATAGCCCTAATTAAGAAAATTTGATTTAAAAAACCTAATCAATGAAAAAAATCTTAAATAATAGAAATCAATACGAAGAATGAAGAAGAAGAAAAACAAAAAAGAAGAAAAATAAATAAAGAAAAACAAAAAAAGAAGGGGAAGAAATAAGAAAGGGGAGAGAGAGAACCATAAGTGGTCTCCGGTGGTGTGGCCGGTTGGGTAATGATAAACATATTCTTTTGTTTGGTGGATAGAATAACCAAAAGCAACGTGCAACATTTTACATGCTTTTATTTCTTTTGTTTGGCGGATCGAATAACGAAAGTCATCGTGCGACATTTTACATGTTTTTATATCATAGTTTATTTACTCTTATAGCCATTTAAATTATCAGCATAAAACCAAAGTTCCTTTTAATGTGGACGAAAATCATGGACTGCATTTCACTCTAATAAGCTTGTGGGACAGTATAATAGTCCAAAAAAGTTTTGATGGAGCCAAACATTAGCACAGTGCACATTCATGATTCAACCATCAAACATGATCCAAGAACCTACCAGGACGACACATTACACTTTTTTTTTTTTGCTAATCCAAAGAAAAACCCGATTTGCATTAAGGTCCGAGGCAAAACAAATGTTGAATCTCCTATTTACTTTGCCTTTCAATTGTCACCTGACATGGGATGACCATAGTTTGAAACCCACAGGGAGCATCCCTTGTCAACAAGGTCCAAGTTGGGTGTACCTGATGGAAAGACCGGGCCGCAATACCAACCCGAGACCCGCCAATGTATGGTCCGCGGGGCTCGGAGACATTGCAAGTTCGAATCCCAATGGTATAGTTGTATAACTGGTAGGGGTCTGCCTAGCTAACCCCAGTTTGCCTTTCAAAAAAGAGAAACATGTATCTCAAATACTGGGATTTCAAATCCGAAATTGCGATCTAAGCAAAAGCTAAAATGTCATCATTCGGCACCGAACATTGCACATAAGGACATCTAAAAACAAAGTTAAGGACCCTGTCTTCCTAATTGGGGCCAAGCGTGGTTTGTCACTTGACATGGGACGGCTACAGTTCAAAACCTGCCGCACACATCTCTTACCAACAAAGTCAAGGTTGAGTGAGAGGTGCCTGAAAATTCCAGCTGGGTCTTGGTGCATCGACTTTGAGTCGTATCGTTGGGTGCACCCGGCGGGCGAAGGGGACCGCAAGGGTCTTTATCAATCAGAGACCTACCAATATACAGTCCACAAAGGATCTTTATCAATCAAATCCTCCGATCTGAAATCCAAATTTGTGATCTAAGTGAAAAATTAAGATGGCATCATTAAGCACTAGACATTGAAGATAAGGACATCTTAAACTAATCAAGTTACTACAATTCTCAGTTTTACATAATCTTCATGCTAAGCATACATGCTTACATGGTCATTTGATAATCTAACTCAGTAGATTAAACAAAATGACAAGAAACAAACAGAGGAGCCAAGCCAACAGCACTTGCACATGCATACATGCCCAAACATCACAAGCCTATCAAAAACACTCCATATCTGAATCCAATCTCCATCTTGGGCACCAAGGAAACGACACACACATAGAGAAAAGCACATTATATGTTAAGAATTAAACCAGGTCATTTCCTCTGTGGGTAGGCACAGTATCATCTTCCACATCATGATCAACCTCTTCTCTATGGGTAGTCACCATTTCAAGCTCAACATCATGATCAACCTCTTGGCTATGGGTACTCACAGTTCCAGCCTCAACATCATGAGCAACCTCTTCTCTATGGATAGTCACAATTTCAACCTTAACATCATGATCAACCTCTTGGCTATGGGTACTCACAGTTCCAGCCTCAACATCATGAGCAACCTCTTCTCTATGGATAGTCACAATTTCAACCTTAACATCATGAGCCTCTGTCAGTTTAGTATACACAGGATGAACCTCTGAGCCTCCAGCAATTATGGTACTCAGTTTCACAATGTTTACAACTTGTTCAGGCAGCTTCTGGTCTGTTGTAGTGATGGCTTCTACCTTCTTCTTCTTGTAGATTGCATATAAGATGATCTGGGTGATTGAAAGGGTGAAACCCAGCACATTTGGAATCTGATTGTACACAAAAGGAAAAAAAATGATTGGTATCAAAAGAGAGCTCTCGATGCATATGAGGTAGCAGTGTGAAAATTATCGGCGACATTTTGAAAATATAT
The DNA here is from genome assembly GCF_984573655.1 of Nuphar pumila. Classification (NCBI taxonomy): domain Eukaryota; kingdom Viridiplantae; phylum Streptophyta; class Magnoliopsida; order Nymphaeales; family Nymphaeaceae; genus Nuphar; species Nuphar pumila. The sequence continues at coordinate 179,342,860 of NC_143249.1, read as the reverse complement.
GTGATATTTTAGTGGTGATTTAGAACACCTAAAGTATCATGATATTATCATTTTATAAGAACATATCACCATATATTACATGAATATTTTGTTGACATATATATATAATGCAAACGGGTCTGATTTGGTTCAGATGTAGGCTTTACTGAATTTGACCTGATAGGATCCAGCCTAATTGGTTTCAGATGGAAAAGGGCGGTATCGAGTCCGGGCCTGTATTACAATAGCTAAATTGTGTAGACTTTTTGACATAATCAGATTCGGAATCAGTAGTAAAATCATATACTAAATCTGAATCTTAACCGAATTGAATTCTTATGGTTGATCAGATATTTGTCACAAAACTGACCCGTAGACATCCTTACCTTTTTTCAGGCAGAAATTATTGCTGGTCTAAGGATTCGTACAAGTTGGTTGCTCTATTTAGTCCAAGATGTGGAATAAGAGCCTTGAACAGACCCAAATTTTGACTCAAGACTCCATGTCCTTGCCAACTCAACTTGGCTTAAGTGAAGATTCAAGAGAAGTGGGCATGGACCAATTTGGCCACAAATCGAGAGATGGGTTGCCCCAATCAAATCGATCATTTTTCAATTTTACCAACAAAAAATTAGTCCGACCCAAGTCAATAAACATGTTTTTTTTTTCTGAAAATTGCATTAGGAGCAAATTCTTTAGAATCATAATAACTGAAAGGATGTCACAGATTTGAAACCCGGTCAGGGGTGTTCATCTCATGACACAAGGTCGAAGCTGGGTGTACTTGCTCGAAGATGAGAGACCTAAGGTGGTTTTTATACCAATGAGCTTGCGAGTGAGTGAGGTGATTTTTTCTCATTATCCAAAAAAACAAAAATAATTTCTGAAGGCCGAAAAGATATCCCTTGGATTTCATAACTTTTTATGTCCTTGAGAAAAAGAAGGGGAAAAAATAGTAGTTTTAGGGAATTACCGCAACAAAGAGATCACTGATAAGCAAGCCATAAAAGAACCACATGACAGCACTTATGGTGAGGAATAAAGACAAGTAAAAAGGCATAAACTCCACGCTCTTGGTGCGTATCACCTGCCTCTGCAAGATTAAAAAATAAATAAAAAGGCATTTGCTTCATGAGTAAAAAGGATATTGCAGGAAATCACGCCCAACAAAACCAAAAAGATGAGAGAAAATTTATGTCTAGCGTAAGATGAGGTGCAATGTAATTGTAACCTTTTAGTGTGCTGCTGCACCTGATAACCTTTCATTTTTAGGAGACATTTGTCAACTGTTGGGCCCAAGCAATGATGGAAGGAGATCAGGTGCAGAAGTACACTAAGACTGTGCACTTGACATTTTACCTGTTCTTATATATATATTAACGTGCACGCACCAAAAATACATGCAACATACTATTTAATCGGTTTGTAGGAAATTTGGAGAAAGACGAACCTAAGATAAGTACCTTACTAACATAAAGACAAAATAGTATATGTATATATCAAGTTTTTTAACCATAAGAAAGCGAAAAATGAAAAGGGTCGGTTTCTATGTATATATGAACAGAAAAGAATACCATGATGAACAAAGGAGCTGCGGAGACGCTGACAGCGAAGGCTGAGCAAATCCATCCCAAGATCTTTAAACGATCAGTCCCTTTGGACAAGAAGAAAGTAGGAAGGAGAATGGCGCAGAAGACCCCCACGTTCAGCAACAGCAGCAACCTCACTGCCTTCGCCTGAAAAGTACTCACATAACCCAAGCACCACAATCAGAGAGCTACTTCATCAACCATCTCTCTCTCTCTCTCTCTCTCTCTCTCTCTCTCTCTCTCTCTCTCTCTCTCTCTCTCTCTCTCTCTCTCTTGCGTTGGGTTACTTGGTGCAGTGTTGCAGAGAGTGTTGGTGATATCTTTGGCAGAGAGAAGGTGCTGACCCTTTCATCCCAGGTTCAACTCCCATTGGGTGTGCGGGTGTTTTTAATTGGTGGGTTCTATAAAAGGCTTCGGTATCGGTGACCCCATTCAGGGTTTTCCTGGCAAGGGCGGGCCCATTAAGTGACCTGGTTCTCCGCGCATCATAAAAAAAACGCAGTTGATGATGGCTATGGTGTTCATACCCTGTTGGCCGCGGGGGCGAAACCCCCGGTGTTGCTATGATGTTTATGTTCTCATGATGATGATGATGTTAAGTACCTTAGCTTTCTTTGGTGCATAGTAGATGAACATGATGATGTATATGGACTCGATGACGCATCCCACCGTGTTGATTGTGATGAGAAGAAATGCATTGGCCTTGAGAATGGCATAGTAAATCCACAACATGGCACTAAAGAGAGCCACCACATAAGGGACTTCTTGAAACCCTGAAGTGGATTTCTTCTTGAAGATCCTGTAAAACGTTGGCCTGCATGCAAAATTCACAGCCCTTCTAGTCACCCTCATTCAACTCAAACCTCCCCACCAAAAAATCATTAAAAAAAGAAGAAAAAAAATCAGAATGGTAGCTTACGCTGGAGCAAGATACACCATGAATGATATTATATTTCCTGGTTTGTAACAATTGAGAATAAAAAAGAAAAACACATTAATAAGATGCAACATGGGGTTTTAAACACAGAAAGATGTAACAGAAAAGGGGAAAAAATAAACAAAAATGGAAAAGGTAGATGAGAGCATCATTATTCTACCTAGGAGGCCAAAAGTTAAGGACAAGGGATGTGCAATGGCCATTGCTGCAACTCTCAAAAGTTATGAACCTAAAAAACTCCTACTGCTTGTTACGGTAAAGAATAGTGCAAGGAAGCACTCTCTAAGGTTTCTATACTACAAATCCCTTTGGTGTGAGGGCTTGGTTTGGTGTGGATCTTGCTTTGTATTTATAGGCATTCTCTACATCATGTGTACGTAGGTGGCATGCCTGTGGTGAGAGGTGACGTGTTTTGAAGTTTTTTTTTTATTTGGCTCTTGTTCTTTTCTGTGGGAAAAGCTAATATAGATTTCAGGAGAGTATTTTGGCATTGGCCCACACCAAATTCCTGTTTCATGCAAAAGGGAAACCCCCAAGAGGTCCTCAGACGCATTTAATTGTTATGGATGCAAAGCGGTTCGGTTTGGTTGTAGCCCTGTAGGCTTTACTGAATTTGACTTGGTTAGGTATTACCTAATCAGATTCATAATCAGATCTAGGGCACGTTTGGAAGTCGGAAAATGATAAGAAAAATGTGAGTGGGAAAGAGAAAAGTGCAGTCGTTTCAATTGTTCCAAACGAGAGAAAAAAAATTCTTATAATTCTTTTTAAAGTTTAAGTTCTTTGTATGAAAATTTTGGCCATCTTTTGAGATGAAATAGTGAATAAATGTTTTGATGACCAGTGGGAGTATCCAGGATTTTGCTTAAAGGGGGCAAAAACTTTTTATAATGAAATAAAAAAATAAAACTAAAATATATCCAGAATTTTGCTTAAAGGGCGCAAAAAAAAATTATAATAAAATAAAATATAAAAGGAGCAATATAAATTTTTATAATAAAGTAATAAAAATTTCAAAACTTTCTTAAAGGAGGCAGAAAAAATTCTAATAAAATAAAATACAAAACTAAAATATATCCAGGATTTTGCTTAAAAGGGGGGCAACAAAATTTTATAATAAAATAATTAAAATATAAAACTAAAATATAAAAGGGGGCAATATAAATTTTTATAATAAAATAATGTAATTTTCAAAACTTTAGGAGGGGCTCGAGCCCCTCCTCGCCCCCTGGATCCGCCCTTGCATATGACCCAGCTTCTCTCTCTCTCTCTCTCTCTCTCTCTCTCTCTCTCTCTCTCTCTCTCTCTCAATTCGTTTTCCACATGTCACATAAACAAATGCAATTTTTTTCATATGTAAAATGTGAAAACTTCTCATGTATAAGATTTTCTTTTTATGTGAGATATTTTCTTACTTCAAACATGGCCTTAGATCAATAAATGAATGGTTAGTATGACTTGCTTAAAATAGCTAAGTGGGTACGCTTCTACAACATATATATCGGATTCGGATATTCTCATATTTAATAAAAATTTACCTTCTTCATCAAAAAGGAAAAAAATAGGATTCAGATATTCATCCTATATGGATTCGGTTTGGAATTGGATTTGGATTTGGATTCATATGCAATACTTTATGCCAAAATCTGAATCTGATTGAATTGGATGCTCTTTGCTCTACCGAATCTGACCAAGTAGATGCTTATTTGGTCAAATATCAGAACCAAATGTGAATTGTTGACAGTTATAATATCATATGTGGTGTAAACCCACTTCCTATGCACAACATACAAGGATTTGAAACCGGATGTGAGATCCAAGGCATTCAAAGAGAAAACTCATGAAGATCCCAATGAGAAATGAAACATTGATTTTGGTTTTTTAGTTATACTAATGTGGTGTTTGTTGGATTTCCTGTTCAAGTTGTTTGGAGGAAATAGTATGCTACCAAAGCAACTGCAGAACATGTCAGGGGTTTGTAGTGGGATGGGGCCTAGACTGTTTGACAGGCAGTGTAGGTTAAAATCCCATGGGCATCACCCACCCCGTAAACCGAAGCTTGGCGACTCCTTGGGGTCGAGGGGTAATCCCTCAGAGTTTTACGTGGACATGGACAGAGACCGTAGTATGGAAGGCTGAGCCAGCGCGGATAGTTCTCTGCACCTGGGGCTGTTTCTCCGAGTAAAAAAAAATATATACACATATTTCTGTGATGCCGACCCCAATTGTTTTGGGATGAAGGCGTAGTTGTAGTTGTTGTTGTATTTCTGTGGGTTGAATTTCCAATATGTGGGTCTTGAGCTACAAGAAGGGCCTCAGATATGCTCGTTCTGGCTCAATCACTCTCCTGAGGCATGTTTGTTTTGCTCACAGGTGGGTGAGAATGGACAATCCCAGCTGAGAAAGTAAAAGCTGTGATTGTTCATTACAAAGGTCAATCTTGTAACCAATTTTCACAAGATTCAAGACAGATGGTAATCACAATTTGTATTTTTCTTATGTTTCACTAAAATTGTGAAAGTGTTGTAACTATGATTTACAATCGCAAGATCTTGAGAAAATTCACGAATCACAGGGCATTGCAAACTTGTCCGAAATCATTTAAGGTGTGTGTTGACTATGGGACTATATAAGAATAAGGGTGATATACAAGATTGCACAAACTATCGTGGTATAAAACTCATGAGTCATACTATGAAACTTTGAGAGAGGGTGATTGAGTCTAGGTTGAGGAAGATTATCATGATATCGGAGAATCAATTTGGTTTTATGCCTGGAAGATCAACTATGAAAGCTATACATCTTCTTAGACAACTTATTGAGAGAAATAGAGAGAGGAACAAAGATTTGCATATGGTTTTTATTGATTTGGAGAAGGCTTACGATAGAGTACCTAGGGACGTTCTCTGGTGGACAATGATGAAGAAAGGTGTTTCTCTCAAGTACATTAGTATAATTAAAGATATGTATGAAGGAGTAGTAACCAATGTCAGCACTTGTGGAGGGGTGACAACCAATTTTCCTATAACGGTTGGGTTACATCAAGGATCTGCTTTAAGCCCTTTCCTATTTGTTATAGTGATGGATGAGCTTACGAGATCAATTCAAGAAAATGTGCCGTGGTGTATGTTGTTTGCTGATGATATTGTTTTGATTGATGAGTCTAGAGCTGGGGTTAATGCTAAGTTAGAATTATGGAGCTGGACATTAGAAGCAAGAGGTTTTAAGTTGAGTAAGAGTAAGACAGAATACATGGAATGTCGATTTAGTAAGAAATGAAGTAGTGATGGGAGTGTAGTGAAGCTTGGTGAGCACAAAATACCGGTGGATGATTCTTTCAAATATTTGGGATCTATCATTCAAAAGTATGGAGAAATTGATGGAGATGTAAATCATAGGATAAAGGTTGGGTGGATGAAATGGAAGAGTGCAACTGGAGTGTTGTGTGATCGTAGAATGCCATTGCAGTTGAAGGGAAAGTTTTATAGGACGACTATTAGGCCCGCTTTACTATATAGTACGAAATGTTGGGCTGCCAAGAGACATCATATTCAAAAAATGAGTGTAGCTGAGATGCGTATGCTGAGATGGATGTGTGGAAATACAATAAAAGATAAGATTCAGAACGAGGAGATACGTAAGAAGGTAGGCGTTGCACCCATTGAAAATAAGATGAGAGAGAATCGTTTACGGTGGTTTGGACATATTCGACGAAGGCCTAATGATGCTCCAGTTAGAAGGATGGAGAAATGGGAAAATATATTAGTTAAAAGAGGTCGGGGTATGCCTAGGAAGACATGGATGGAGGTGATAAGAAAGGATATGAATGCTTTGAACCTCACCGAGGACATGGCATTGGATAGAAATGAATGGAGGAGAAGGATTCATGTGGAAGACCCATAATGATTTTCTTTGTTGGTTTATATCGCCGACCCCAATTGTTTTGGGATGAAGGCGTAGTTGTTGTTGTTGTTGTTGTTGTTGTTGTTGTTGTTGTTGTTGTTGACTATGGGACTAACCTGGCTCTATACAATGAGAGGAGGGCTAAGATTGCATAACACAAGTCTATGACTCTATGGACCTACAAGGCCAATAGCGACTGAGCAAATAGTAGCATAAGATCAATTACTTGCACTTAGCTTAGGTCGGACTCGGTCGACATAGACTGACATTCCATTCTATATGAAGAGAAAGTAGTCTTAGTCTAAAGAGCCCATAAGGACATGAGCCATGTTGACTGAAACCTGCTTGGTTAAGTTGCGAGGATCCCTTGATGTACATCTATACAATTCTAATGGCATTCTTGTCATCTAAAAACCTCAATGGCTAGTTCTGTCCTCCAGTTCCATCTTTGGAGGGTAACGTGATGAACGAGCCGACACTGCACAGTTTGCTCATCTTTTTCAAAATGACCAAGATGTCCCAACTCAAAGCCAAGGCAAAGAGGCCTAATATATATATATATATATATATATATATATATATATATATATATATATAGAGAGAGAGAGAGAGAGAGAGAGAGAGATCAGTGCCTGACGCTTTTTGTGCCTAACACCAGTTGATAGGGTTTTCAAGTTGTTTTTCAAAAATATAACCCTGGAGATGTGTTATGCCTGATCGATTTGCTAAGAAATCACACTGGATCATGTTTTTTTTTAGAAAAAAAATCTTGATTAGGTGTATCAACAAATGCCCAATTATCGAACTTCACATCAAACGCGCTGGATCAGCGGCGGATGTAACTTTTTTAGGTTTTTTGACATTCAGCAACAGTCATGACTGCCCCTAAATGTCTAGGCAGAAAATGGCGAATTAGTGGAGGCCGTGAATTCGTTAAAGCACGAAAGAAAAAACTGTAGCTGCTGATCTGCGTGCGATCAATGGCAAGAAATCGTCCACTAACAGTGGACACTTTGTGTGTCCCTTATTCCACCCATCTATTTTAAAGAGTAGAAATCACTTTTCTCTTCAAAATTTTCAATTTTTTGTAGATCAAATGTTATGAATGCTATCTACATGATTTGTTTAGTAGAAAACTTGTTTTAAATCATGTGATCATGAAAAGTAATTAGGTTTTTAAAGGGGTCTAAAAATCAATGGCTCGCAATGATGAACACATCTGAGTGAGTAGATTGAGTGGGTACAACTTGCACCCATGATTTCTAGTAGAAAATGCTGTGTTTGTGTGTGTGTGTGTGAGTAATGTGCTCCTTAGGCTCCCTTTTTAAGTTAGGTCTTGTTAGGCCTATTAAAAAATCATAGTTTTAAGTAATTTTTTTCTCACATCTAATCTATAAATTTTGTTTAGTGGAAACTGGCTTTTGATTGGCTAAATAGGATTTTTCGATGATCCAAAAATCAATGGCTATGAAGGCATCAATTTTTTCTCTCATAAAAATACATGCTTTCATCAAAAAACATGATTTAAGGGTTGATTTCTACTAAATTGAGTGTGTTAAACACATCTAACGGTTCATATCTATCATAAAACACTTAAAATCAATGGCACCTAACCGGACCTAGCATAAAAAAAGGACCTAATATGTTAAGTTCTCTCTCTCTCTTTATATATATACTATGGGCTGGCCCACACCCGACCTATTGGGCCCGTGGCCCCACCCATTGTCACCTAACCTTAACTGTGTTCGGTAAGTCTACTATCTTAAAATCTCAAATGATTGAGCAATCAGGTTCTCTCTCCCTCCATGTATATATATATATAGATAGATATATATATATATATAGAGAGAGAGAGAGGCTGGTCAGGAGAAGGACCCATATGTGTACTGGGTGAAGACATTCGATAGAACAAGTGTGGGGCCAGTCAGGTGAAGGACCCACATGTGTACTGGGTCAAGACATATGTTAGTATCATGTTTTGCGTGAGGGTATGTGGGTCAAGAGCAGCCATGTAACCCTCCATATGTTACATTCTTAGGTGACCTACCCTCTTGTTTCTTGTGTGATAAATGTGCTAACATCACATGCCAAACCTCTCCTTAGCAATCTCTTTTGACATCTTATTAATGGGAACACTTCCCTCATCACACAAGGCTCTGTTTGGAATCTGGTAGTCGTGATGCAATAGTGTGCGTTTATGCATTCGAAGAAGTGGCAGCTGCCAATTCCATTCTTTAGTGTAAATAGAAAGGAAAATGGACTTCACTTCCCATCACAAATGCATAACCGACCATCCCAACTACTAGATTTCAAACGGAACCGCCAAGATTTTACCTTGTTAACACCAAATGCATAAACGCCCATCCCAACTACCAGATTCCAAACAGGCCCTAATGTTCTCTTGTAGCTTTCAATCAACATTTAGAAAGTAAGGGTCACGACTAGGGGTGGCAATTTCTGACACGACCCGCCAACCCGCCTCTTAGGCGGGTTCGGGTTGGGCTTAAGCCAACCCGTTTAATAAACGGGTCGAACCGCGTAACCCGTTTATTAAACAGGTCGGGTTCGGGTTGGGGGTATGCCAACCCGCCAACCCGGCTGACCCGTTTAATAAACGGGTTAGGCGGGTGGGTCAACCCGCCAACCCGTCTGCCCGACCCGTCAACCCGCCAACCTGACCCGTCAACCCGACCCATCAACCCGACCCATCAACCGGACCCGCCAACCTGCCTACCTGCCAACCCGATCCGTCAACCCGCCAACCTGACCCGCGAACCTGAAAAACCGTTTACCCGACCCAACCCATTTATTAAATGGGTTGGCGGGTCGTGTCGGGTTACCCGTTTATTAAACGGGTCGGGTTCGTGTTTGCCACAGCCGACCCGTTTAATAAACGGGTCGGGTTCGGGTTGAGGTATGCTGACACGCCAACCCGCCAACCCGACCCGCCAACCCGCCAACCCGACCCGATTGCCACCCCTAGTCACGACACATTAGTTGGTTGGAGAATATATATATACCAGTGAGGTTAGCTCCTAGTGAGAATTTGGTGCCACCAAAAACGGCAGCAATTCATTGGTCAGTCAGACCGCCTTCTTAGACCATCATAACACACCCATTGTCTAATGTAGATCATGTAGAATTCTTGTCGCCATCATGATTTATGATGCGGTTTGCTTACGGTTAGGGTTAGGGTTAGGGTTTGAATTAGGGGTGTAAACGGGTCGGGTTTGGTTCAGACCCAGGTGGAACCGGACATAAAACTGATTTGAGATACTGGTACCAGGTACGGACCGGGTTTAATCGCATCTATTGTAAGAGAAATCATATCCGGATCCTATAAGGATTACATGAACCAGACTTGGACCATACTCTAGGGGGTGTCAACGGGTCAGGTTTGGTTCAAACCCAGGTGAAACCAGACTTGGACCAGATTTTTAGGTATGGTATCGGGTTCAGACCTGGGTCTAATCGGGTCTACTATAAGACAAACCATACTTGGACCCAATAAGAACTACATGAACCATACCCGGTAAAATAATATTTTTTATAATTTTTACATTGAAAATTTATGGTCTTAATCGGAACTTTGGTCGGATCTGGACATTTTAGATATATTTTACATCCAAAAATCATAGTTTTAATTGTTTGATGTTAAATCTGAACTGTTGGATGTGTTTATCATTAAAAAATAAGCTTTGTTTCTACTTGATTTGATGTAAAAATGTGAATATTTTATCATGGAATTTTATAACAATATCAACCATTGATTTTTTTCTCTCTCTAAACTACACATGACAAAAACATGTTTTCTATTGAGTTAACCATGATAAACACATTTAATGGTTTAGATAAAGTATAAAACACCTAAACTTTGATTTTTAGATGGTCCTAAAGACGGAAATGGGGGCAATATAATCCTCATCCTCAAGACTTAATCAATCTTGGTATAACATGGGTGGCAGTCTATGTCCATGATCTGAATTGAAACACTAAAAGGGGCACAACCCTCTTCTTTACTTAGCCTTCATGCTCTGCCTGTTTGTGGGAAAAGAATGGGAAATTTCAGTGTAAAATGTCTATCCATGCTATTCCAAATTAGAGAAAATGGAAAAAAATTTGTGTTTTTATTTGATTTTACCAACAATGCAGTTGAAAAGTTTTCCTAATTTTATATGATTTGACCCAACCGTACATATGAAAAGTTTCTCCACCTAACAGGTGGAAAATGACGGTGAAAATCTCAAGCCCATGCATCCCATGTCTTTCTTATGGTATGAATTCAAATGTTCTAAGAAAAATTTTACCACTTCCAATTGACGCCTTAGGCTATGTTTGAATTCTAGGAGAGGGAGGGGAATCTCAGCTCCCTTCTCTCAACTAGAATGCAAACAGAGTAAGTTTGGACCTCGGAATTACCAGCTATCCGATACGCTAAATGGGTTGGGTCTGGTTTTGGCCTTTCACTTTTACATCTAATAAAAATCAAAATTTATTATCATTCTAACCCTAACTACACATGAAACAACAACTGAATAAGGTAAATAGCTACTTTAATGGGGTTTATCTAACATGAGAAGCCTGTAACAGTGGACACATTTCATCCATCTTAACGGGGTAAATAGCTACTTTAACAAGTTCGACGCCGCTATGACCGCCGCTAAAGGGCATTTTTCTGGCCAGACAATTAGCGGAAAATTTCCTTAGATAAACGATAAACTCGCATTCGACGCTCGTCCAGGGTTTGCCATTAGATGCATTCAATTAAATGAAATGATTAGCAATAAGCATTTTAAAAAATATGGTTATTTGTTGGGATAGAGTTATCTGATTTATGTTTTGAAGATAAACAAATAGTCAAAATACATTTTTTAGAAATTACAAGATATATTTTTAAAAATATAAATTTACATAGTTGAGTATGTTAACAATGGCAGTTATTAGATCCAAGGGGTTTTGGGGTAGCGGGATGAGGCCTAGACCAGTTTGACAGGCAGTCTAGGTTCAAATCCCACAGGCATCACCCTCGTGTGTTTGCATGTCTTCCAGTTCTAGAAGCAATCCGTGTCAAGGTTGTTAAATGCGATGAGGCGAAGCGAGGCGTTGAGCCTGCGCTTCGCCTCTGAGGCGTACGCCTCTCACAAGTGGAATGAAAGTGAAGCGGTGGGAGGGGAGGCAGTAAGAGAAGGACCACCCGCCCAGCTGGTACGGAAGCGAGGGATATGCTGGTCGTCCGGTGGTCGGAGAAGACTGAGCAGCAGCTGCAGCACAGCAACTCCGGTGGTCGGTTGTCACAACTGGTCGGAGGTTGATGAGGGGCGCATCACAGCAACGCCTCAGTACCTTGAGCGTGCGCCTCGCCTCTGAGGCGTACGCTTCAGGTACTGAGGCGTACGCCTCTCACAACACTGATCCATGTCATCATTACTAATTTCTTTGAATCCATAAGCAATAACCAAAAAAAAGCTTGGTGCTCTTGTGAGTCAAGTGCATGGCAAGAAGTCAAGAGCAGTTTGGCACCCACAAAGAATTATAATAATAATAAGTTAGAAAGATAAGAACATGCATAGATCCCTGCATGCCTAACCTCAAGCTTTGTGTGAGAGGTGTGAGACTACAAGGAATCTGCATGGGTATCAATAGGTTGGGTTTGACCCGGATCCGATAAATAAGGTCTGATTAGAATCTGGGTTTGGTTCCGAAGAGTTTGACAAACTATACAAAGCCGGATATAGCTAGTTTGTGAAATTTCATACCCGAATCCACAATTTTTCAATGTAAAAAAATATACAAAATATTATTTTAATGGGTATGGTCGGAGTCTGATTCATGTAATCCTTATAAGATCAGGGTATGGTTTCCCTTATAGTGGGTTTGATTGGACCGGGGTCCAGAACCAATACCAACATCACAAATCCAGTATGGGTCTGATTTTGCATGGGTCTTAACAAACCTGACCCATTGACACCCCTACCTACTTACACAACTCCATTTTCTTATTGTGTCTTGCAGAATTTGACTTGTTAACCCTAAACGTCCCAGAGTTTTGCTGTTTCTAGCATAAACCCATAGATGGGAAGGGGATATTTTCTCATTTCCTATTTTTCCTTATCTAAGTGTAAGGCATTCTAAGCAAGGAGTGGCCATAACAAGTGAAAGTGAGACCAGTCAATTACTGTTAATGCTTGCCAAGAGGGAGGGAAAGGAATACACAAACAAGAAAAAAGATGAACCAGAAAAGGAATACAAAGAAGGAAACTATAAGTTTTTATTTATTGGCTTAATGACAAAAAGGCAAAAGTTGCCAGTTTCCTAATGTTTGTTAAAACCTTTGAGAGTGGAAGATCTGAGAGCCCCGTTGTCCACCGGTCCATTGCCATCCCTAGTGATGGGTGAGGAGTTTACCCTGGCTTACAGGAAACTTGGTCTCATATCACATCTACATCTGGGATAGTATTTGATCATAACCTTTTGACACCTCATGGATGTGTTCAGAATGTTTTTTTTTAATTGGGGTGTGCATCTCAAGATCATCTGGGTTTCTTTTCATGTAAAAATACAATCTTTTGAGCTGTGAAATTTTCATACATGCGTGCCTATAAAGTCAGAGGTCACCCTGATGCAGTTCATCCCTGCAATGAATTGCGTCCATAATGCCTTGGTTGGACTCTAGACAGAAATTTCACTGTAATAAATGCAGGGACTTTGCAATATTTCAACAATTCTATAAATTTCATTTACTATAGAGGTTCCTGAGGAATTCAATAGAGGAATCATTCTAAGAAATACGGTTTGTTCTTTCATATTTCTACCAGTTCTTCAAATTAACTCCGCAGGTACATATAACTCAGAGGAATATGTAATTGTGTTCCCCAAATAATTGAAATTCAATTTCTTGATCTATATAGTCAATTTTTAAAAATTGATGGAGTTCTTTCATGAAGCTCTGATCACTGAACCTACAAAATTTTTCAAATTGGATTTGACTAAATCCAGATTCCAGGTTAGATGGGTGTCACTTTTTCGAGAACCGTTCATGCCCCGGATTAACCAAAGTGCATGTAACCAAAGTACAACATATTGTGTAAGCAGCCATACATCAATTTTACTGTGGCGATGCTTGCAAGACATAAAGTTTCTTGAGAAATTTAACTGAGGCAGATAAAGGTAACATGAACTAAGCATTTGTAAAACTACATCTGGTGTGGAAAGCAAGAGTAGAAAATTAAGCTTAAGGGGACTTATTCTCACTTCACTGCAACTCTCAATTAACATAAGGCGCCTTTTAGTAGTTGACATGTTTTCCCAGATTCTAAAAGCTGCAGGTGTACTCTTGCAGCGTGCATTATAAGATAGAAGATGATGCCAACAATGGCTATGCACATAATTTGGGAAGCAGATCAGGTCATGCTGAACATGAGCGTTTTTCCCATCAAAATATAAAAAATGTGTTACTATTGTTTTAATAATGTCATAATATCATGAAAAATTTGTGATATTTTCGAAATATCGCCAACATTTGTTGTTATGAACGTGAAGAGGTTCATGCTTCCTTTGAAACTCTGCTTGCTCAATCTATACTATCAACCTTCTTTTTTCCTAGAAAACCTATATTCTGCAGAATTCCTTGGCAAATGGAAAAAAAATATTAAAAAATAAAATTATTTAGACAATCGAAAGATCAGTGGAAATTATTGATTCCCATCAACTTCATCGGGGCTAATAATATAGTACAGATCTGCCTTTTATGGAAGACAAATATAATCATTTTTCACAATAAATTACAAAATAATTTCAGTATATGCATCCGTATATATTGCAAGAAAATATTGATAAATTAATTTTCTCCAATAAAATTACAAAATAATTTCAACACGTCAAGACTTTATTACGATAATTTCAATACTAATGTTTTCATGCATATTAAAAATGCTGCAATTCCAGTCACTTGTCACTGGCTGGTAAGCTGGACTCAGGCTTCTGGAGACATATGGGCCTCCTGATGGCCTGTCCAAGAAATTATTTTATGGGGTGTTTGTTTCATGCCTTTTCCTATGAAAGATGCTCTCTTTCATAGGGAATAGAATCACATGTTTATGAAAAATATATGGTGGGACCCACATAATAAACACAAAAAAACAACTTTTTTGTCAAAATGGTTTCATACCTCTCCCATGTGGGAAAGTACATACCCTCTAAAGTGGTCCTTTGAAAGGAAAGAGGCTTACCTTGAGCAGGAATGTAAAAAAACAAAAAATGATGAGAGAGAGAGAGAGAGACGAACTATAAAGATCAACATTACGAAAAAGGGTCAACAAACATTGAACCCGACGGCAACACGAAACAGGCTCCAGACAGGCCGAGAGCACAGAAACAAAACTAAGAACAAAAAACATATGAGATCAGCTTGGTTCAGGGGGGGTCAAGGGGAGAGAAAGCGTTGAAAATCGAGGATGGTAATGCGCAAAATGGCGTACACATCCGCCAAAATACAGTTCACTAATTTATTGAAAACTGTCGAAACTTACCAAAAAATGGCATTGTTGTGAGTCATCCAAACAGCCCACTAGGACTAGAGAAACCACGTTCTCCAAATAATTCGCCAGTGCTTGCAACTACGAACTGGTTGACGACCCCACAAAAGAAAAACAATGAACGACTCCTGGCGCACGCTAACGACAGGCTTATTCCAAGTAACCTTAAAGAGGTTCTGAAAAATAGGGCACTCCCAAAAAAGGTGAAATGCATATTCTTCGGCCGCCTCGCAGAGAAAACATTTACTCGGAAGATGAAAACGGATAGATTTAAGGAAGTTGTCTGTCTGCACCCGTTTGTGAAGGATTAGCCATGCCAGAAAATGTGATCGAGGAGTAGGTCCCTTGCCTCAGATAAGGCTCACAGGGAACCAATCCACCCCCGAAGGAAGGAGAGAAATGTAGCAAGCTCTTGTGCAGAAAGAGTCGCTAGGGGCGAGAGTACGATGAAAGAACTGGGCTTGAGAGATATCATCGCCTTCATTAGAAAAAATGACAGACCAAGCTTAGATCCATGAGCGACGCAACTGCGAAACAGTTTGTCATATTGCGTGGTGGTCACTAAACAACGATTCAACTAGTCTGTATTTAGCAAGAAGAAAGCTTGCACATGGGGACCCTGGTTGGTGCACAAGCCAGCTTTGCTTCACGATGAGAACAATACTTCTCAACCTGGAATCTAGAATCCCCAACCCCACCCTATTCTAAGGAAGCATTAGAGATTCTCAACCCATCAGGTGACGCTTGTTGTTGGTACTTCGCCCAGACCAAAGGAAATTCGTCAACAACCGAGAGAGCATCTTACTGACCCCCATAGGATCCGAAACATAGACATAAAGAATTTTGGCATAGCATTTAAAATGTGCTTGATGAGAGTAAGTCTACCAGCGACAGAAAGGTAGGATGCTTGTCAGGCTGATATTTTAGGCTAAACCTTTTGAAGAGTTGCATTTCAGGCTGCCGATGGGATACGCAAGATCTGTAGCGGCAGACCCAAGTATGAAAAAGAATTTTCTGAAATAGCACATCTGAAAATTCGCTGACCAATATCCAGCATAGAAGGAGGGGAATTTATCATGGACAGACCACATTTTTCATTGTTCATAAATAAACCTGGCATCGATAGGAAAAAAAGAAGCATAAGCTTGATTCTTGAGAGAGAGAGAGCGAGAGAGAGTTTGGATCCTGTTAGCCATGGTACTGGTAAACTTGCCTTGCTTAGTGAGCGTGGTTTGTGCACCAAGCTTGTAAAGAGGAGGGGCCTAAACCCATCCTCACAAGTCACCAACACTACAAGAAATTTGTGGATTAATGACGACCTCAATCTGTCGCAAATTCGTCACTAAACATAGTTTAGCGATGGATTAGCGATAGATAATTTCTATCGCAAAATTCTAGTTGCTAATTAGCGATGGAAACTATATGTCACAAGTTTTGTCGCTAATTTGCGATGAATTAGCGAATGCCATGATTCTTCGCAAGGCCATCGTTAATAGACGAAGATTTGGTTTGGCGACGGATTTTGATCTGTCGCTAATTCGGTCACTATTATAGTGACGAATTAAAATTCGTCGCTAAAACATTGGCCGATTCACTTTTGCGATGGATAAATATTCGTCCCTAATCCATCGCTAAATTAGACACTGATACTAAATAGCGACGGATAATATCCGTCTCTAATCTGTTGCAAACAATAAAAAATTTTAAAAAAAAATGTATAAAACATAAATATCGAGAAAAAATTCTCGTGATACAATCTATATTTCTGGTATAATTTATATTTCCTGTGTATAAAAAATAAAGTACACATAAAAAATACATATAAAAAACAACTAAAATAATTTATTGATCCAATATAATCCTCGCCAAGTTTTAATTATTTACAAGTGAACATTTACAAAGATTTTGTTTTGAAACAACAAGAAGGTACAACAAATTCAACACATGAATCTAATCATTGCCAAGATTTTGTGCATCATCTTCTTCATTGTCTCGATCTACCCCTTCAGCTCCTCCACGCTGATTATCTCTAGCATTCTCCAAGAGAAAAGAAAGGTTAGTATTGATAAACAAAATATAATGAAATAAATTATATGCAATGCACCTAAGTTAAGGCAATCAAAGTTACATGAGTGAATTACACATAATCTATCTAGCAATAAAGTGAAGGATATTAATAGAATTCAGATGTGTTCTAAGGCTGACATAAAAAATTCATAATGATTCAATCATGCAAATATGTGTTCTAATCATGCATATATTAGCTTGAAATCTAACGACATGAAACAAATCACATGAAACTTCCATACCTGAGAGGCACCTGCAGACGAAGTTTCCATGTCCCGAAAAAAATTGCATAACTCATTACGGACAACATCAGAAATTATTTCATGTAAATAGCCATGCATTGTATCCTTAACAAGCTGGCGGACACCATCTCGAGAATTAGGCGGGTTAGTCAAATGCTTGGAGCTGATGCTGAAGGGAGAAGTCTGAGAACCGTGACTAGAGGAGGCAACGACTGGTGAGGTGTTCATATTACTCCCAAACCTGAGCACACGACCCTTTTTAGGTTCACATGTTGCAGTCACCCATGCTGTAGGATCAAAAGTCGGATGCTAAGTGGAGTCATCGCCATATCGCTCTACCATATGTTGCTCGTATGACTCCTACAAAGTAATGATTACAATGTGGATTAATAATTAAGAATTATAATGTTTGTGATAACTTGTATATTACAATGTTTATTAATACAATAAATACATACTGTTGTCATTCTCGCCTTCTCTAATACGAACTCTCCTGTGGTCTTACATTTATGTGTTTCAACAAACACGTCCTTGTATGGCACAATGTCTCATTTTTCTACTTTCTGCGAAGTTAAATGATAAAAAATTTATTTAACAGGTATGCAATAATACTTATAAAATTGACAATATATATATATATATATTGATGAGTCACTATTTTCTTCATGTGGCTCCCAAAAGTCCTAGATCCACCTGTGTGTAGATGGGCATCGGGCATCTTCGCTCGATTTTGTGCAGCCTTCGCTGAGCAGGTTCAAAATTCATGCCACGCCTACTTGTCGTGCATTGCATCCCAAACATCTGACTTGATAGTAGGAGGGTTGTGGCCCTTCCACTGCAATGGATCATCTATCACGCCAGATGCTTTTCTTGCTGCAGTCTTCATATTGTGCAGTATGTTTGCAAATCAACTGGAAACCACCTTCTGCCATACTTTTCAAGCGTCTTGCTCCTTCATCATAGTCATGAAGCGATTCGAAGCCTACAAATAATTTCAGAAAGTTAGTAGACATAATTATAACAAAAAATTAAATATGAAACACATTAACTATGAGAAATGATTGTATATTATAAATAAGGACCACAATCTGTCCAACACCTCCTTTGGGTACTCTTTCCATTGAGTGATCGGTCCTGGTAGATGTTGAACTAATGAATGTCTAAACTCTCGTATTACCTATTGTGGCTCGAACCTCACGCTGCATATGAATTTATACACATTAACTATCAATATATAATATTTATAAGATAAGTATAGGATTAGTGAAATTGAAATACTTACGGTCGATTATTGATATACACTATTTGAATGAGTCATCATGTGTCAGACAGAGAAGACCTTGCATCCAGCGTTGTCTCGTGACTTGTATGAACAGCTGGTGTAGATGGGTCATGTGCAGGCAAAGCATCATCTATAGAAAAATGAGTTCGAAATTCACATAATGCGCATTTGAACTAATCAAGTATACAATTAGTTAAATGATATATCTATCGAAGCAGCCCATGAAGATGAAGGATGAGACTGGCTACCACTGAGTGCTCGACCACTGTAACCTCCATGAACCATATTCTAACAAATAAAAAGTGTCATGCAATACAATCGAACATTGTAATACCTTTAAATCATTGTAATACATTTCAATACATTCAAATCATTCACATCAAATATTGCAATACATTAAAACATAAGATATGACATCACTTGTTAATCATGGATAACTTATCATTAACTTGCAATATAATTTAATCAGTTACACAACTCTATATCATCATGGATACATAATCAAATCAAAAATAACTTCGTGCAAGACATTCAAACAGTGCAATACATTCAAGTCATTGCAATATATTTCAATACATTCAAATCATAACTTTGTACTTATCGAAGATACATAATCAAATTGAAAATAAATTCATGCAATACATTCAAACATTGTAATACTTTCAAATCATTTAAGTCATTACAATACATTTCAATACATTCAAATCATTCACATCAAATATTTCAATACATTAAAACATAAGATACGACATCACTTGCTAATCATGGATAACTTATCCTTAACTTGCAATACAATTTGATTAGTTACACAACTCTATATCATCATGGATACATAATCAAATTGAAAATAACTCCATGCAAGTTATTCAAACATTGCAATGCATTCAAATCATTCAAGTCATTGCAATATATTTCAATATATTCAAATCATAACTCTATATCTATCGAAGATATATAATCAAATCGAAAATAACTTTATGCAATATATTCAAACATTGCAATACATTCAAATCATTCAAGTCATTACAATACATTTCAATACATTCAAATCATAACTCTATACCTATCGAAGATACATAATCAAATCAAAATTAACTTCATGATATATATTCAAACATTGCAATACATTCAAATCATTCAAGTCATTGCAATACATTTCAATACATTCAAATCATTCACATCAAATAAAGGTATGTATTACAAGATGTATTTCACTAGCTCGAGAATTCTTTCTCATCACTTGTTTCACTTTCATGTTCTTTTTCTTCTTCCTCTTCCTCTTCATCTTCCTCTTCCTCTTCGTCATCTTCTTCTTCTTCTTCTTCTTCTTCTTCTTCATGGGGTGCTCATCTACTTGGTATATCATTTGGATCACATTTTTTCATGCATGTGTCATCGACCAATGAAGATATAACATGCATACTATGTATGACATCGTGACCATAAGAGAAGTCATACATATCATCTGATTGATAGTAAACATTCTCTTTAGTTAACTTGTCTTCCTATAACTAATCATACTCGGGGTATAGTTTAGACTTCACCTTGTAAACTGTCCATCATTCATTTCTATCTGACTTCTTTGTACTCGAATATGAAGTATAGTAAACTTGTTGAGCTTGCAACGCTAATACGAATGGTTCATATGTACCAAACCTTGATTTATGATTCACCCACACAATGCCTGAGGCATTGTTGACTCTTGTTGTTGTGGGATCAAACCAATGACACTTGAATAAAGTTACTCTTTTATTTATGCCTAAGTAAGTCAACTTCATTATTTCTTCTATAACACCATAGTAGTCATGTTTATTTTCACCGTAGCTGCTACCCTTGACGCACATGTCACTATTCATCATTGACTTGTTTACACCATAGTCTTTTGTATGGAATCGATAATCATTTATAATGTACCTATTGTAACATTGCACAATTTTGGTCGAACTATTTTGTAAATCACATATTCTTTGATCTTTAACATCACCATGGTGGACCTACAAGCATAAACAATGACTATGATCATGACCAATTAAGTAACTTATTATTGTTTACACAGAAAGAATGTATGTCATCATCCTTACCAACCCTTTCAACCATGCCACAAACTTATTTTCACGTTCTTTCTGTACTTCTGCATCAGTGAGATATGGATGTTCTCTTCGCAACTCCAAATCAAATCGTTTGCACTTAACAAATACTTATATTACTGAACCATGTATGCATGTATAGAACTTAGTGTTACATATTAAGTATACTTACTCGATGTATGGGTCGATTGCTGAGTAATTAAAAAGGATATAGATTTGTGTTGCGTCTTGCTCTCGATCTTCCAAGAGTCTTAATCGGCAAGTGCCAAAAGCATGCCCAAGTGGTTGAAATATCGACAGTTTGTCAGCTACAGTAAATTGTTCTTTATCATCATTATGAGGTGGGCATGTGTAACGTATTAGAATGTGAGGTTCAAAGTATATAGATGAGAAATTTGAAATCTTCTCTAAAATGTATGCCTCACAAATAGAGCCCTCTACTCTTGCTTTATTGTGAACCTTTTTTTTTAGGTCAAACATGCATCTGTCAACAATATATATCTTGAATTACAATAAATTTTTCAATAGCATTGAAGAGAAAAATATAAAAAAATATATATCTTTCAAATGGGTACATCCATCGATATTGCATAGGACCACCAACCCTTAGTTCATATGGCAAATGTATGATCACATGTTTCATAACATCAAAAAATGTTGACAGAAATATCTTCTCTAGCTGACAAATAGTAGTGACGATAGAATCTTCGAGATTCTTTACCTCAGATACTATGACTTTCGATGCGCATAATATTCTAAAAAATCTATTCAACTCGAACAATACCCCTCATATAGGTTTGTCTAACATATCATGCAATGCTAGGGGTATCAACTGTTGCATAATGACATGACAATCATGACTCTTCAACCCATACAATTATCACTCATCTATCTTCACAGCCCGAGCAATGTTAGAGACGTATCTATCTGAAAATCTCAATTGCCTCAACCATTGACATACCTGCTTTACTTGATCTGGTTCAAGCATGTACCTTGCCTTTGGTTTCAGTACTTTGTCATTGTACTCTTTGAGTTCCAATTCTGGTCTTTTACATATTACTTTTAAATCCATACAGGCCTTCAAACTATCCTTCATTTTCCTTTTCACGTTCATTATTGTATTAAATACATTATCGAACACATTTTTCTCCACTTGCATGACATCCAAATTATTTCATGTCAATAAGGTTGGCCAATATAGTAGTTCCCAAAATATAGATTTTTTTGTCCAATTATGATCCTTCTCAAATCTAATAAAGGGCATTGCTCTACGGGCATCTATCAATCCACATGGAAAGTATTGCAATCTTCTTAAAATCTCTATGCCAGACAACCTTGTTGGTGGATTCAGTTGTGTCTGCTCGAAACACATTCTGTTGTTGTCGGAACGGATGATCGCTGGGTAGAAATTGATGTTGACAATCAAACCAACACGGCTTCCTTCCATGCGTCAATCTAAAAGATTTTGTATCCTCCATGTAGTACGGACATGTCAACCTCTCATGTGTGCTCCAATCAGATAACATATCATATGCAGGGAAGTCACTGATTGTTCATAGAACAGCAGCCTTCATATTGAAGTTTTAGTTTTTGTAAGCATCGTACGTGAGAATACCGTCATCCCACAATACTTTTAGTTCATCAATCAATGACCTTAAATATACATCAAGATTTTGGCCCTGAGAGGTCGGACCAGGGATCAATAGAGACAAGAAAAGATTTTGACACTTCATACATAAGCTCAGAGGAAGATTGTATGGGGTTACAAATACTGGCTAACACGAGTATGGAGTTGATCTATCCCCAAATGGATTAAATTCATTTGTATATAAACCGAGCCTAACATTTCTCACTTCCATTGTGAATGTCTAATAAGTACGATCAAAGTGCTTCCAAGATTTTGCGTCAATAGGATGCATGATCTTGTCTTCATCATGTCGAACTTTATTTGCATGTCATCTCATGTGTTTAGCTGTCCTCGAAGACATATACAATCATTGTAATCTAGGGGTGAAAGAAAAGTAGTGGAGTGACTTGTATGACACTTTTTTTTACCTTGTGCTACCATTGTCTCTTGTCTTTGGCTTAAACCGAGAATACCCACATGACGGGCATGATATGCTATTTTCCTGATTTTTGAAATACAACATTCAGTGATTTGGATAAGCATCTATCTTTTGATACCACAAACCTAGAGCGTTGACCATAACCTTCGCACGATAGAAATTTTATGGCAATTTCTCATCTTTGGGCAACATACTCTTCACAATAGAGCACAGACGGTTAAAACATGATTGACTCAAATTAAACTCAGACTTCAGATTCAGTAGTTGAAGAACTGCAGACAAGATAGTGTGACTCTCGCAACCATTCCAAAATGATTCATCAACATCTCTAAGTAAATCATAAAATTTACTAGCTGCATCGTTTGGTGCTTCTTCCTCTACCCCAGTTGGTACATCACTAGGACTCATAGCAGAACCCAGTTCTAGTCTTGTGGCATCAAATATCAAATTCATATATGGATTATCGTGCACCACATCCACCCGTGCATCAAAATTGTTCCTAAATTCTTCACCTTGAAACGTCCAATTTAGATAATCACTCACAAAATTTTTCTTATATAGTTGACGTCTAACGTCATGAGGTTCTACAAATCAATTGTTCTTACAAATCTTGCAGGGGCACCTAATCTGACCTGTAGGATCTACTGTATTGACACTTGTCGTTGCAAATTCAATAAAACTGTCAACACCATCCATATATTCAAGCGATACCTCATTGTCAACTATTCCATGGTACATCTATTCACGGTTTGCAGTCATTTTGATGTATGATGTTACGGATATTATCCTAACCAGTTAAAAGAGAATCATCAGAATGTTGTGATGAAGAAAATATCAATCATGCATTTGTAGTAGATGTAATGATTTAATATCACACACACACACACACACACACACACACATATATATATATATATATATATATATATATATATATATATATATATATATATATATATATATATATATATATATATATATATATATATCATACAATCACACGAACTATGATGCATCCATTGATAACTTAATATTTTCATGTGCAAAACCATTCATTTGAAGCATGATTGAAGCATTGGTAACTTATCGTTCATTTTCATGTGTGAACTCATTCATAACATGATACATTCATTTGAAGCATATTTTCATGACACAATTTTACATGAAAGTCATAATCAAATTGAAAGTAACTTCATGTAAGCATGGATACAGTCACATCAAACATTGCAATACATTCAAATCATTCATATCAAAACAATGTCAAACATGTATCTGCAGCAAACACACTCCAATATCCCACAAAAATAAGAACACTTCTATTTTCATACATTAAAATCATGCTCAACCTGATCTCTGAACTCCATCAAAGCAGTCCTAGATATTCACAACTAAGTGAGTGTGTGAATAGAAAAGTGTTACATCCAAAAAAAATAAATAATTTGTGATGCACATGCATCACTTACTCACCACGGGTATTTACCCAATTTACATTATTTTTTTCCTTGTATTTTTTTTTATTTCTTTTTGCATTGCATTTTTTAACTGCATGCGATGCTTAGCACTAAGCATTGCGCAATTAGCTTAGCTACGTACCTACAAAGCACAAATATACAAAACAATATAATTCAAAATAATCTACTTGTGATAGGGAGACCGTAAGACAGGGAGGGGGCCGAGTCACTTCCTCGCATCCGTAAGACAGGGAGACAGGGAGGGGGTTCGACCCCTCCCTGGCAAAAATAGAACAGAGAGGGGGTTTGACCCCTCCCTGGCAAAAATAGAACAGGGAGGGGGTCGAGCCCCTCCCTCGCATCATGTAAGACAGGGAGACAGGGAGGGGGTTCGGCCCCTCTCTGGCGAAAAAAGAACAGGGAGGGGGTTGAGCACCTCCCTCGCATCCCGTAAGACAGGGAGATAGGGAGGGGGCTCGGCCCCTCCCTGGCGAAAAAAGAATGGGGAGGAGGCCAAGCCCCTCCCTCGCATCCCGTAAGATAGGGAGATAGGTAGGGGGCTTGACCCCTCCCTTGCATCCCGTAAGACAGGGAGACAGGGAGGGGGCTCGACCCCTATCTGGCAAAAAACTAGAAGTAGGGAGCCAAACCCCTCTCTGGTGAAAAAGGAAACAGAGGGAAAGAGGCTCGTCGACCGACGAAAAAGGAAAGAGAGAGGGAAGTCGGGGGTTACCTAAAATCTCTCGGTGTTGGTGTCGCCAGACGAGAGAGACCAGAGTCGGAAGAGGGAGACGGGGTGAGGTTGGAAGGGGGTTGTCGAACGATGCTCGCTGGCAGAAGGAACGATGGGCGGCAGTGTGAGGTCGAAAGGGACGAAGGGCAGCAGAGTGAGGTCGGATGGGACGATGGGCGATGAGGTGAGGTCGGAAGGGATAACGGGTGGCGAGGCTCACTGGCAGAAGGGACGACGGACGACGGGCGACAGGCAATAGGGTGAGGTCAGAAATGACCACTAGCGGCGAGGCTGGATAACGAAAGGGACAACGGGCAGCGGAGTGAGGTCGGAAGGGACAACGGGCAACCAACGATGGGCGGCGGGCGAAGGGCAATGGGCGGGAGATGAAACGTAAAGAAAGGGAAAGAAAGGGGCTGACATTAGAGATTTATGGGAAGACTCAGTGACGAAGTAGCGATAGAAAAAATCCATCGTGAATCTGTTGCCAAGTTGCGACGGTATAGCGACAAAAAATTTCTACTACAGATTCGTCGCTAAGTTGTGACAGAGTTTAAGACCGAATGTTTCTGCAGTGAATCCATCACCAATTAGTGATGGATTAGCGATGACATGTTTTTCGTCGTTACTTTTACAAAAAAATCGAATGTTAGCGACAGATAGTTTTCCCTCGCTAATCTGTCGTAAATTTGCGACGAAAAAAATCCATCACAAATTTTTCTCGCTAATTAGATATTCTCTTGAAGTGCAAGTTGGGTCTTGTGGATCCGGATCTCCCCAAAATCCCAACGGCCAAATTAAAGATATCTCTCATTTCTCAAATGAAATCTCTTTAACAAGGACTGGCCAAACTTGAACTAGTTTATGAAATGGGAGACCTGATTCATTAACAGTTTGGAAACTTATGTACTGAAAGCATCAATGCAGATACTAGAGAATGCTTTGTGGTAGGGGTGTCAATGGGTTGGGTTTGCTCGAACTTGACCTGTATCAAACCATATAGTGTCAGGGTATAGTGATAAATAATATGACTTGATTAAGACCCAAGTCTGGACCCGAAAGTTCTATTAATACATGGACCCAGGTATAGTTTATGAAATTTTATACCAGACCTGGGCCTAACCCGAGTTTCAAATAAGATCCGTGAATTTTCATTCTAAAACTGATAAAAAATATTATTTTACCGGGTATGCCCCAGGTCTGGTTCATGTAGTTTTTATCAGCCCCGTGTATACTTTCTCTCAGGGTCGGTCTGAATAGAGTCGGGTCCAGACACAATACCATAACAAAAAATCAGGATCAGGTCTTATTCCACTTGGGTACAAACCAAACCCAACCCATTGACACCCCTAGTTTGGGGATCAAGGTTGTTCATATCATCATGACATAAATCAGTGTTGTTAAAATTAGGTGTGTCAACAGGTCAGATTTGCTTCGGATCCGGTGAAACTAGATTTAGAGAAGATTTTGGGTATGGTATCGGGTCCGAACTCGAGCCTAATCAGATCTACTATGAGAGAAATCATACTTGGACCCGTTAAGAACTACATGAAGTTGACCCGTACTGTACCTGATAAAATAATATTTTTTATCATTTTTACATTGAAAAAATGCAGGTCCTATTCGAAACTCAGGTCGGATCCGGGTCTTGTATAAAATTTCACAAATTATACCTGGGTCTATATATTAATCGGACCTTTGGGTTGGGACCCAAGTCTTAATCGGATCTTCTTATTTCTCACCGTACCCCGACACTATAGGGTTTGGTCTAGGTCAGGTCACTGTAAACCCAACCCGTTGACACCCCAAGTTAAAATTAGTTTGAATCAACCTCGAATCGGCCCAAAGATTATTCAAAACTGGTCGATTCAATTCATTTTTTTCTTTTAAGGGGGTTACAAATTAGTTTTTTAAGTTTTTAATTGCACGTGTTATCTGATGGTAAAAAAGTCGATCGGTTCAACTCAATTTGAGTTTTTTTTTTAACAATTCACCTGGTGAACCGAGTTTTACAACATTGCATAGAATGAGGTAGATAACACCACTTAGGGATGGTTATGGGTGAAGAGTTTACCCTAGCTTACAAGAAACATGGTCTCATATCACATCTACATATGGGATAGTATTTGATCATACCCTTCAACCAAATTATAGAATCATGGATGCAAGTTGCATCAACCCAATCTGACACCTCATGGATGTGTTCAAAATGTTTTCTTTACTAGGGAGTGCATCTCTAGATCATCTGGGTTTTTTTTCATGTAAAAATACAAATTTTTGAGCTGTGAAATTTTCATACTAGAGTGTCTATCAGGTCAAAAGTCACCCTGATGTCGTTCATCCATGTAATGAACTGCGCCCATAATACGTTGGTTGGACTCTAGACAGAAATTCCACTGTAATAAATGTAGGGACTTTGCAATATTTGAACAAGTCTATAAATTTCATTTACTATAGAGGTTCCTCAGGAATTCATTAGAGGAATGTTTCTAAGCAATACGGTTTGTCATATTTCTATCAGTTCTTCAAATTAACCCCACCGGTACATATAACTCAGAGGAATATGTAATTGTATTCCCCAAATAATTGAAATTCAATTTTTTGATCTATATCGTCAATTTTTTAAAATTGATGGAGTTCTTTCACGAACCCCTGATCACTGAAGCTACAAAATCTCTCAAATTGGATCTGACTAAATCCAGGTTAGATGGGTGTCACTTTTTTTGGAACCGTTCATGCCCCCGATTAAGGGCATCTAGTGTTTGCAAAATGAATGGCTTACTATGGCTGAAACCCTTCTCTCTCTAAAACCACCTTCACTAATTGATTGACTCACGGATGGTGATGCATCAATAGCCGAAATCAATGATTGAGTGAGTAAGGGAAGAGCGAAAGGGAGAGAGAGTCGAAAGAAGATCAACATTATCACTCATGAAGATCAACAAAATGCTGAACCCATGAACCGAACAATATAGAGAACAAAAAAAAAATAGCTAAAAAAAAAAAGAAACTACAGATAGATAACAACCGACAACAAAGCCAAGCTCAACCAGGATCCGTTGGATTAGAAGAAGGGGTGCAGCGGAAGTGGGAGCCTCACTTGGGGGAGCCACACCCCCCAAAAAACTACACATGAAATCAATGACGGCAGGGGCAGTAGTAGTGGCCTCAGTGACAGCCATTGAGAAAGAAAAAGGAACTGATAGGCCAATAATCATGCATCTGTGAGCCTCAGTGGAACGAGCATTAAACGCCATAATGTGAACCTCCATATAATCAAAATGACTGATTAGAAGAATAATGAAGGACGAGGGCAAAATTGACCTTTTCACCTTTTGCATTATTGTCCAATCGAGTCGCTAATCCACCTCGAGAAGGGGCGCTAGTCATGTAAAGCACAGAGTCACTGATAGAGAAACTGTGATGGGCATGAGCATGAGTGTGGGGAATAATGATGGACTGATCACCAGTAGGATAATAGTCAAAATTAACTGAAACTGCTTTTTCGGAGCCCCCGAGTAGCACGTTCGACGGCTGTTGAAAGCGAGATACAAGAGGTCGAACAGACGTGTTGGGTTTGTCAACGTACACGGGAGATGGTAATGATATAGCCAAAACCGGAGTCGAAAAGGATTTTTCGGTGAACTGTTTGGGCGAAGCATGTGATAGCCGGATCGGGACCTAGATAGTTCCAATCTTGATGGCATGAAAAAAAATCTTTGTTTCCTCAAGATCTTCAATTTGCACCCATGGCAAAAAAGAAGTACGCTACAGAGGTCGCTTAGAACTCTGACGAACGAAGTGGCTCCCCAACACAGAAGAATCACGGAAGTCAAGAGGCTTTCTGGTAGAATGGTGTTGGGGAACATTTTTTCGCCTTCGCTTCCAAAAAAGATGATGACGAGCAAGGAAAGAGGAACCACACCTATGGCAATCAAAGTGTTTCTGAAAATTCAGAGAGAAACATGTTGCGCACCACCAATCTCCTGGTCTAGCGTGACGCAACTGAGATCTTGTGCGAAGAGCGCAGATAGAGCGTTGCCATGGAGACAGGACCTGTTGTCAGCCCCGATCAGTGACCCAACGCGGAAGCTCCCAAAAACAGAAAGGTGGGTCGAGCAAATCCATGACTGAATAGGCTTTGAGAGGCTCTCTCCTAACGGCACAGATAAATTTCCTGACGTCTGAGATATGAAGAGAGCCTGCATCCAGGCAAGAACGGAAGACCTTCGAGAGATTAAAAAATAATCGATGTTTGAGTCTGAACGACAGGTCTACAACAAAACCCGATTGTTGGAGGGCGAATGTTGTACCCCAGTCATTAAAAGCATACTGAATGATATGGAGGACCCGCTGATTTGCTCTCAAAAAGCGATCGGAAGCAAGACCCCAGAAAACACGTGACGAGCTATTCATGAGAAAGAAAGGTAAGAGAGAGCACTTGGTTGCCGGAGGTGCGGTGGATGGCTGCATTCGGAGGTCGACCTAGGGCTGGAGCACGACGAGTGAGCGAGGGTGATGCAACCCCCAAATCTCCAAAGGACCGAGGATCCGCAGTCAAAGGCCCTCTTCAGCAGACATGAAACCCTCAAAACTCAAAAGAACTTGCTGCCTGAGGGGCGGTGGGGCGTAGCTGCAGAGGAGGTCGAGCGATTTTGGTTCCAGCACAGCGAGGGGCATCGTGCAGAGGAGGTCGGGCGACGGTGGCTCTTGAGCGGCGAGGGGCGTTGCTCCTTCACCAGTGACTGGACGCCGAAAACTCCCAATCTCCCACCATCGTCGATGCAGGAAGGAGAGAGAGAGATAGACGAAAATAAGAAGAGAGAGAGAGAAAGAAAGAAAGATGCAGCGTTCTGGTCGCCGTTCGTTACTCACCAGAACTCCTCCACACCGGCAAATGGAAAGGAGAAAAGCTTGGTAGGGCAACTGGGTAAGAGCCTAAGTGGATAGGTTTCGGTAAAGCAAAACGAATAATACTCGATTTTGGCTTTTTGCTTGAAAGAATCATAGAAATCCAAAAGAAAAACATGAAAAGTGATTGAAAAAAATGGTGATATATACCAAGATTTTGTCAAAAATAAAAATCTTGCAAGATTTTCTAAATATCGTGAGATTTAGTCATTTTAAACTTTTAAAGTTTTTCTCGCATTTTTTCACAGGATTTTAGTAAATCTCGCAATATTTGTCACCATGCGTATAGGCTTAGTTTTCACCTAAACATGGTACTAATGTTTCATTAGTAATTTCATGCATAATTTCTCCTACTGCTAGAGAAAGTTGTGCATGACACTACATTGGTGTGTCTTATAGATTTGGTATTATGCGCATAACTTGGACATATATGCTATGAGTAAACCATATAACCACCACAAATTCTAGATAGTTTTCCTCACCTCAAGAACTACCAAGAAGTGATTGTTTTGAGATTTCTTCAGCTATAACCAAAGTACAACATATAACCAATTTCAACATATTGTGTAAGCAGCCATACATCAAATTGGAGCTTCGACAGTCAGTTTACTGTGGCGACGCTTGCATGACATACCCTTTAAAGTTTTGTAAAGTTTCTTGAGAAATTAAACTGAGGCAGACAAAGGTAACATGAACTATGCATTTGGAAAACTACATCTGGTGTGGAAAGCTACATCAGCTTACCACATGGGGTACCACCTCGGTGGTAATGGGCTATGTCTTCTTATTGCTTAGTAACTATGATATTTTGTATTGGAAAGATAAGCCACCGGATTGATTTCTCGCTTCGG
Organism: Nuphar pumila; assembly: GCF_984573655.1. Taxonomy (NCBI): domain Eukaryota; kingdom Viridiplantae; phylum Streptophyta; class Magnoliopsida; order Nymphaeales; family Nymphaeaceae; genus Nuphar; species Nuphar pumila. The sequence continues at coordinate 179,312,228 of NC_143249.1, read as the reverse complement.
GATGATCACTGGTAATGTTTAATTCTTTATTAATAGAATCAGGAGCACGTCCCTTGGTGCATATTTTATAAAAAAAAAAACTGAATACAGAGGTAACTGTTGGTTTCTTCATGCATTTTCTTCGAAGGGTCGGCAGGTGTTAATAACAACCACAAACTCTAGATAGTTTTCCTCACATCAAGAACTACCAAGAAGTGATTGTCTTGAGATTTCTTCAGCTATAACCAAAGTACAACATATAACCAATTTCAACATATTGTGTAAGCATCCATACATCAAATTGGAGAGCTTGGACAGTCAGTTTACTGTGGCGACGCTTGCAAGACATACCCTGCAAAGTTTTGTAAAGTTTCTTGAGAAATTTAACTGAGGCCGACAAAGGTAACATGAACTAAGCATTTGGAAAACTACGTCTGGTCACTCTGGTGTGGAAAGCTACATCAGCTTACCACATGGGATACCACCTCGGTGGTAATGGGCTATGTCTTCTTATTGCTTAGTAAATATGATATTTTGTATTGGAAAGATAAGCCACCGGATTGATTTCTCGCTTCGGGATGATCACTGGTAATGTTTAATTCTTTATTAATAGAATCAGGAGCACGGCCCGCGGTGCATATTTTATGAAAAAAGAAAGAAGAAGAAAAAAAAGAAACTGAATACAAAGGTAACTCTTGGTTTCTTCATGCATTTTCCTCGAAGGGTCGGTGTTAATACGTTATTATCTGTTGTTCTTCAAGCCTTGGCAGTGTTCTTGATTGGCCATTGCTGCTGTGGACCAGGCAATCACACAAAACTAAACCACAAAATATCCAATTTTGCAATCATGTTGCACGTTGCATGTTGTTGCACACACCAAACATGGAAAATTTTCGATAAGCTGGCATTCTTTATTGACAAATTTCCGGTGGGATCTGCTAATAAGTCTAAGTTGGTCATGAGTGTCTAATTGAATCCTGGCCCACTTTGTTTCTCACTACTTTCTTTTCATTGCCAACTTTGGCATCTAGAAGAGTTGAATCTTTGTGGCACAAAAACAATTCTGTTTCACTCAGACTGGGGCCTACTCAAAGGTTAGGACCCATCGTATTCATTTTTTGCCAGTTATTTTACTCTAATCCATCATTAATTTCTTAATTGAGATCTCATTCAATCCATCTTCTTAATTGAAATTCATTCACATTGCTGATGCTTTCATGGCTGCTGCAATTGTAGAAACTGACAATGTATGGTACGAAAATTTTGGCGACCAAAATTTTCCGAGTACAGTTGCAAGAAGTATGATATGCCTTAACAACCACAGGATCAATGCAATCTTATGCTCCGTTGCCTTCTACAACAGAACAGGCAACACCATTGAGACTATTCAGATTTGTGGCCTTGTTATATGTCTCACATCTGTGTAACCGTCATAAACTACTGCTCTTCTAAGTCATAAGTACGAGCTAACACAAAGTCTTGGTGAACAAATGACATACTTCCTTAAAGGACCATTTAAAGCTTGTCTGCTCAAATACATATACTCATAGTGACAAAAGTTTAAAACGTCAATTTCTCAGCAGCGAATTTCTTGGGAGATTTTCAACTTTGTATATTTTTCGAGTTTTTTTTTTTGGCAAAATCTCAGGAAAAAAATTAAAAAATCAAATAAATTCTCAAAAAATATAAAAAAATAAACTAATTTAATTTTACATGAAAAAAATATAAAATCTATTTTAAATACCAGTAACCATATCTAAGAAGTATCAAACATCAAATATGTGAAAAGTATCAACTAAACCATCAAACACCAAATATAAATGTAACAACTAACAAATATCAACTATCAAATAAACCAACAAACATCAGGTATCAACTAAATCAACAAATATCAAGTATGTAAGAAGTATCAACTAAACCATCAAAGATCAAATAGGTAAGAAGCGTGAACTCAACCATCAAACGTTAAGTATCAACGATCAAGTATGAAAAACAAAAAGAAAATCATTTCGTGCATACACATCATTGTCATTCATCGTAAGCCTGATTATACATGCATTTTCACTATTAGACACCAAAACATACACATCTTCATCATAAGTCTGATTATAAAAACAGAACATGGCAAGTAGAAGATACACATCTTCTCTAGTTTTTTTTTCTAAATCATCTTAAGCCTGATTATTCAAGAAAACAAACATCAAAAGAGCCTACGGCAGTAGAACATACAAACATCAAACAAGTCACACATCAAACATCAAACAGAACATACAAAATAACAAATACAAATTATATTGTGCATGCTCTAATTATCGAAAAAATTGCGAAATGTGTTGCTGAAACCCTGAAACTGTTGATGCCGGTCACCAAAACTCCTCTATGTAAAACCCCCTTTTGCACTCTTTGGCAAATAAAAAAAATGGGCTTACTATGGCTGAAACCCCTCCCTCAATAAAACCTCCATCACAAACTGACTGACTCACTGCTGGTGAGCAATCAATAGCCGAAATGGATGATTGAATGAGTGAGGGAAGTGATTGTCTTGAGATTTCTTGAGCTATAACCAAAGTACAACATATTGTGTAAGCATCCATACATCAAATTGGAGTTTGGACAGTCAGTTTACTGTGGCGACGCTTGCAAGACATACCCTGCAAAGTTTTGTAAAGTTTCTTGAGAAATTTAACTGAGGCAGATAAAGGTAACATGAACTAAGCATTTGGAAAACTACATCTGGTGTGGAAAGCAAGAGTAGAAAATTAAGCTTAAGGGGACTTATTCTCACTTCACTGCAACTCTCAATTAACATAAGGCGCCTTTTAGTAGTTGACATGTTTTCCCCGATTCTAAAAGTTGCAGGTGTACTCTTGCAGCGTGCATTAGAAGATAGAAGATGATGCCAACGATGGCTATGCACATAATTTGAGAGACATTGTATTATGCATGCTGTGATTAATTTCGACTAGTGATAGGCGAACTAGGGTGTTGACATATAGTACAAAATGATGCTATTTCTTGGAAAAGAGCAGTCTATTAAATTGCAGAGGGACTAGAACAGTGTTTTGAATAGTTGAAGTTGGGCTGAAACACCTGATGAATCCATATTCGGCTTTACCATTTTGCATTCCAATCCCATTAGCCAAATTTGATTCAACGGCATCTGAACCAAATCCAATCAGTTTTATACCCTTACTGAAAAATTATTTGCTACTTTACCAAATCCAATCGGATTCAGGTCAGGATGAAGTCTGACCAAACTCGGCACATTAACTAAGCCGGCTCGAAACAAGGTCTTGTCTGGTCTGGTCCATAGAGCATGGATCTTAGGCTTGAACTTGGGTCAGATGTGAAACAACTTGTCTAGGACAATTATTGGACCAAGTCAATTCAACCAGTTTAGGCTTAACCGCTTAAGTAGGGCTGTCAATGGGTCAGGTCAGGACCGTCAGGTATCTGAGCCATCAGCAAAACCAAATAACAAGTTCTTGGATTGAAGTATGGGTCTGGTTTTTGTTGGGTCAAGAGATATAATGACAGACCTTGACTATAACGATTTAATTAATACATTTGCATCATTAAAAGCAAGAAATGTAGATTTTAGACAATATTTTTTAAACTATTTTATTTTGTTGGTGTATAGTATGATGAATATATATGTGTGTAAACCCAAATAATAAATATGAAGGATATTAAGAATTTAAGAAAAAAAGTGCAACGCCTTTAATAAATAATAAAAATTTTATGTACAATGAAAAAAGCATTAGGGCCTCATTTGCAGGCTTCGCCTTCAACTTCTCTTGAGCGACCCCTATTATTTTGGTACTTATGAAAGTCACAAATCTTGGTTTTGAAATTTTTTTGGCAAGGGTTGTTCAAGTGATATTTGAAAAAAAGATCTTTTCTCAGGAAATTTTATTATATTTAAATTTTAAAATTATTCAAGAAAATGTATAAATTGGAATCTAGGAGTTCAGGTGAGCAACGAGCGGCGACTAGTTCTTTGTCTTTCTCTCTCTTTCCCTCTTCCCTTCTCCTTATTTTTGTCTCTCTCTCTCTCTCTCGCTCTTTCTCTCTTCCCTGACTCACTCAATCATCCATTTCGGCTATTGATTGCTCACCATCCGTGAGTTAGTCAGTTAGTGAAGGAGGTTTTATAGAGAGAGGGGTTTCAGCCATAGTAAGTCATTCATTTTGCAAACACTAGATGCCCTTAATTCGGGGCATGAACGGTTCTCAAAAAAAATGACACACATCTAACTTGGATTTAGTCAGATCCAATTTGAGAGATTTTGTAGATCGATTCAGTGATCAGGGCTTCATGAAAGAACTCCATCAATTTTTAAAAATTGATGATATAGATCAAGAAATTGAATTTCAATTATTTGGGGATCCCAACTCTCTCTCTCTCTCTCTCTCTCTCTCTCTCTCATCACTTTTTGTTTTTTTACATTCCCACTCAAGGAAAGCCCCTTTCCTCTGAAAGGACCACTTTAGAGGGTATGTGCTTTTCCACACGGAAGAGGTATGAAACCATTTTGATAAAAAAGTTGTTTTTTTGTGTTTATTATGTGAGTCCCACCGTATATTTCTCATAGACATGTTTGTGATTCTATTCTCTATGAAAGAGAGCCTCTTTGATAGGAAAAGGCAGGAAACAAACACCCCTCAAAATAATTTCTTGGACAGGCCATCAGGACGTTCATATGTCTCCAAAAGCCTGAGTCCAACTTACCGACCAGTGGCAATTTAATGATATTTTTGCATTTTTGAAGATGCATGAAAACATTAGTATTGAAATTATCGTAATAAAGTCTTGATGTGTTGAAATTATTTTGTAATTTTATTGGAGAAAATTAATTTATCTATATTTTCTTGCAATGTATCCGGATGTATATTGTTGGAGATAAGGATTCACACCTAGCTGTGCGACCTCTCAAATCGTCTGATATCTTGCTAGATATCTTACCTTTTATATGGCTTGATTTCCTACCTTATGAATTGTCCTCCAGATTTGCTAAGATTTGTTCTACAGATTTGGTGGTTAGGTAGTTCTATCTAGTGTTGTGTTGAAAGTCTATATATGCAGCTTGTATTTCATTGTATGAGAGAGAGAGATAAAAAAGATGTGTCTCCTTTATCGTGGATGTAGGTCAAACCTGATCGAACCATGTATAGTGTTCTTGTATCCTCCATCTCTTCTACCTCCTTCTATCACTTTTGCAATATGGTATCAAAGCCAGGTTGCCTTCATTGATTCCTCCCAGTTTAGTAATGGTCGATGAAGGAGTTCAACACGGATTCAGCACGACAGATAACTCGATGCAAACATCTCATCCAATGGTGCTTCAGGAGCTGGTAAACTCGTCCTTAAAGATCACCATCGTTCCTCTGAATGGTTTTAATTACCTCACTTGGTCAAAATCTACCACGTTGTTCCTTAGTGGCAAATCTCGGCTCGATCATATGACGGGAAAAAAACCACAACCACTTATCAAAGATCCTAAATTTGAAGAATGGGAATCAAACGATCATATGGTTATGGCCTGGCTCCTAAATTCGATGGAACCAAAAATTGCAGATGGTTTTATTTTCTTAGACACTTCTAAAGCTATTTGAGATGCTACCAAAGAATTGTACAGTATACAATTTAATATTACCAGGCGATATCAATTGTCGCAAGAACTACAAGGATTAAAAAAGGAAGATCATCCTTTCAATGTACATCTTAGCAGAATGTGTGCTTTTTGGGATGAGTGGGACTCCTATACACCAAAATCCATCGATCCCGCTACTCTTCTTAAATGGCACGAACAAGAAAAAAAATTCAGGTCCTTGCCAGTCTTGGAGCCGATTATGAACAACTAAGGAGTCAACTACTTATGACACCAGATCTACCTTCTCTTAGCATTGTATGTGCTACGGTCATGAGAGAGGAAAGTCGTCGTAAGGTAATGAATTATACATCCTCCTCTTCATCCGAAAAAGATGAAAACTTATTAGGTTCGGCACTATATATAAATTAAGAGGTTCCAAAAGATCATGAATCTGAGCAATCAAAGGAAAGAAAAGCTTTTTTGTACGTATTGCAAAAAGGAGAATCACACCAAAGAAAGATGTTGGAAACTCAATAAAAGGTAACAACCTCAAAATCTATCCAAGATGGCCAATGTCGCTAGTGAAGGCCAAACTGAGACACAAATTACTCTTAAGAAGATTACTCAGCTGATTCAAGATTTTTTGAAACAAAATGTTGCAGTCACCGCTTTCAAGGCCGACGACACTGATTCAAGCACACACGTTAGTATGAAATCCTCTAATTCCATTTTTTCTATATGCACGTCAGAATGGGTTATTGACTCCAGAGGCTCTGACCATATGGCTGGATACTAGGGGTTACAAAATATTTGTTACGACAATGAAGCCGTATATGATATTTTTTGAACTAGATTTTGATGATGAACAAGTGAATCAACTGTATTTCGGCTAAGGTAAGGAAGAAAGATGACAAGAAATGAAGAATTCGATAAAGAATCTTTGAAGACTAGTGTGCAAATGTAAATTTCATTAAATGTCTTAGATTCTTGTAAGAGCCTTACTTAGAGTGCATATTTCAATTGCATTTCACTTAAAAAGTCTTTAGAAAAACTTTTCTAAAAGAACCCTTCATGAAAATCGTTTTAGAAAACTCTTTACTTAATTTTTCATGTTTATTAGTCGACCAACAGACTCACCAGTTGACCAACTTTCTCGCGCCAATTTTTCAAAGCAAAAACGTCAACTTCTGAATTACTCGACTAAGCGACTCTTAGTCGACCAGACAGAATGTTTGATTTCTGGAAAATTTAGCAGCAGTCGACTGAAGAATTTTTTAGTCGACCAGACAGAATGTTTGTTTTCAGAAAAATTTAGCAGGAGACGACTGAAAGGTTTTTCAGTCTACTGATGATTTTCATCAGTCGACTAACTTTTCTTTAGTCGACTAAGTTTCAAACTCTAGATTTTAAAATAGCTCTCTTAAACACAGTAGTCGACTGACGATAACTGTCAGTCTGCTAATATTCAATTTCAGTCGACTAACTAATGTTCCTGTCGACTAATATTTTGATGTTTTTATGTAACTTTTAAAATGTGTCTTTTCATTTTTCAAACGAATTGATCGTTCAAAAGTGATTGTTTTGACACCCTTTCATACCCTTAACGTATGGAATCTTTTAAATATAAATAAGAGTGACTTCTACTCTCAAAAACATTTAAACCAATCGAATTGCATCGAATCATATCGAATTACATTGAATTACAAAGATCAAATTCTTTGCTTTTCACTCCTATTCATTCAAGTATTTGTTTTCTCACTCACTTGATATTTTCACTTCAGTTTTATACTCAAATTCCTTTAAAAGATAGTGATGTTGTGAGTTGAGTATTTCAACAACCTTAGAATTCAATTGCATTTTATTTGCATTTATAAGAAAGGCTTGTAGGTTGATTGTAAGTTGTTTACTTATATTTTTCTGTAAAAGGAAAAAACTCCTTGGTTTAAACGAGTTTGCTTTTAGTAGGGTTGTTAATAAAAGTTGGATCGAATTTGATCTGTATGCTCTTGTGGTTACACAATGTTGATAGTGGAAATCTCAAGCGGGTTTTGCTTGGGGACTGGATGTAGGTCTGGAAGACCGAACGAGGATAAATTCTTATGTTCTTTTGTGTGATTATTTTGCGAACCTCAAAATCCTTCAAAATTCTAAAGACGTCATTTAAAAGCATTATTCACCCCCCCCCCCCCCACTCTAGTGCTCGTTGCCTTGATTCTACAACACTTTCAATATCAAAAAAACTCATGATAAAAAACTGGTTACCATTGCCAATGGGAGTACGTTGAATATTAAGGGAGAAGGGAATGCTCAATTTTTTGGGAAAAATAGTAAAGTTCTTTACATGCCATTAATAGCTTCAAATTTACTATCTGTGAGCAAGATAGCACGCTCTCATAATTGTTATGCCATCTTCTCTCCTGCTAATATGATTTTTCAGGATTGGATGAGGGGCCAGAAGATTGGTGAAGGGTTCGAAAGGCGTGGAATTTATATTTTAGATGAAGATAATCAGACTGCACTGTCCTCAGTTTTGGACAATAAAGAGAATAGACTACATGCAAGACTCGGACATCCTTCCACTCAAGTCATGAAACATTTAGACCCTCATATTTCTTTTGATTCAGATAGATGTGAAATATGTAAGTATGCCAAACTTACTCGTGTGCCATTTCCGAAATATGAAAACTCTTCAGAGCATTTGTTTGAGCTTGTTCACTCTGATCTATGGGGACCATCACCAGTAAGCTCGCATTTGGGATACAAGTATTATATCTCTTTTATTGATGATTTTTTGAAAGCTATGTGGGTCTACTTCATAAAATCAAAAGAAGAAGTCTTCTCAAAATTCCATATTTTTTTACAACATGATCCACACACAACATGGAGTCAAAATTAAAGCCCTCGGGATTGATAATGGTACTGAATATGTGAATCAAAAATTTGAAAATTTTAGAAATGAGCACGGCCTTGATCATCAAACCACATGTGTGGGGTCTCTGCAACAAAATGGAGTTTCAGAAAGAAAAACCGACACTTACTCGAAGTCACTCGGGCTCTTCTTTTTCAAGGAAATGTTCCTAAAAAATTTTGGAGCGAAGCAGTAGCTATTGCTAGCTATATTATCAATAGACTACCTAGCAAACAATTGGGTTTTAAAACTCCAATTGAAGTTTTAAAGGTTAGACGTCATTCCATTGAACACTTTCGCATATTTGGATGCGTAGTGTATGCTTGAAACCCTCCCAATTCCATAAACAAATTCGATCGAAGAGCCACTAAATGCATGTTTCTTGGTTACTCTCCATCAGAAAAAGGATACAGATGCTTTGATGTTCAAAACAATAAAACTTATATTTGTAGAGATGTCAAGTTTGATGAAAACCGCATGTATTATGAGGGATATACAACTCAAAGGGAGTTAAAAAGGTTCATGTCAGAAGTTGCACTTCCAAATCTGCCTCATGATGAACCCTTGACGGTTCAAGATAGTTAACCCCAGCCCAAAACCAGTTCTATTCTACCAAGAGAAGAGATAGAACAACCCATGGCTCCAAACTTGAGGAGATCCATTCGTGAGATAAGGGCACCTAGCGAACTTAGGAATTTTGTTACTTATCAAGCGATAATCTATCCTATAGAATCTCACATTTCCTGCAACCATCTATGGAGTTTTTTGCTTATCTTACCAAGATAGATGAGTTGAAGGAACCAAAATCGTTTGATGAAGCTAACTTCATTCCTAAATGGCGTCAGGCCATGAGAGATGAAATTCAAGCCTTAGAAAGAAACAAGACTTGGACCCTAACTACTCTTCCTATGGAAAAAAAGGTTATTGGATGTAAGTGGGTCTATCGACTAAAGTATAAGAGTGATGGCACTTTAGAAAGGTATAAAGCTAGACTTGTTGCAAAAGGATTCACTCAAACTCAATGTATGAAATGTACTGAAACTTTTGCCCCAGTCGTGAAGATGAACACCTTGAGAATTCTTCTCTCTGTTACATGTAACTTCAATTGAAAATTGTACCAATTGGATGTTAAGAATGTTTTTTCTTCAAGGTGACCTTGAAGAAGAGGTTTATATGGAAGTCCCTTCTGGCGTTCACACCGAAGGAAAGCAAGTCTATAAACTCCAAAAAGCAATATATGGATTAAAACAGTCTCCTCGGGCATGGTATTCGAAACTTAGTAGTGCTCTCAAAAGAGTTGGTTTTAAGAAATGTGCCTTTGACAATTCACTATTTGTAAATCAACTCTCAAAAGTTTTCATTCTTATTTATGTTGACGATATTATCGTTGCGGGTGACAACTCTCAAGAAATTGAAAAACTCGAGAACTATCTCCATAGGATGTTTGATATAAAAGATTTTGGTAAACTCTGCTATTTTTTGGGAATTGAAGTTGGGCACTCAAAGGAAAGCTTATTTCTCTCACAAAGAAAATATGCCATTAATTTGCTAAAAAAATGGCAAGTTGAGGGCAAAACCGATTGAATCTCCCATTGAAGTTAATCATCACCTTGACGTGATTCAAGATGAACCTCTTACATATATCAAGCAATATCAAAAATTAGTTGATAAATTGATTTACTTAACTGTTACTAGACCAGATATATCCTATGCGGTCAGTGTGGTGAGCAAATACATGCATTTACCATGAAATTTGCATCTAAAGGCCATAAACTGCATACTCATATATATAAAGAGTACTTCTGGACAGGGACTATTGATGAAGCACTCAGAACACGTTGAAGTGGAAGGATATTCAGACTCTTATTGGGCAAGAAGTGCTTCAGACCGAAAATCTACTAGTGGATATTGTGTATTCGTTGGTGGTAATCTTGTTGCTTGGAAGAGTAAAAAATAACAGGTTATGTCAAGATCTAGCGTTGAAGCCGAGTATCAATCCATGGCTTCCACAACTTGTGAACTGGTCTGGACGAAGGATTTTCTAACTGAAATGGGATTTCAAGCGACCACTCCCATGAAGTTATTTTGTGACAACACTGCAGCAATTCATATAGCCGTAAATTTAGTATTTCACGAAAGAACCAAGCAAATTGAAATTGATTGTCACTACATCTGAGAGAAAGTTCAAAGTGGGAACATCTCTACTCCTTTCATAAGAAGTGAAGAACAACTTGCTGATATTTTCACTAAAGTTGTAACCAAAGAAAAGCTCAAGGCGATCACGAACAAGTTAGGAGCTTTGAACATTCTCGCTCCAACTTGAGGGGGAGTGTTGGAGATAAGGATTCACGCCTGGCTATGCGACCTCTCAAATCATATGATATCTTGCTGGATATCTTACCTTTCATATGGCTTGATTTCCTACCTTATGAATTATCCTCCAGATTTGTTTTAAAGATTTTGTGGTTAGGTAGTTCTATCTAGTGTTGTGTTGAAAGTCTATATATGCAGCTTGTACGTCATCGTATGAGAGAGAGAGATATAAAAAAGATGTGTCTTCTTTATCGTGGATGTAGGTTGAACCTGACCGAACCACGTAAATTGTTCGTGTATCCCCTATCTCTACTACCTCCTTCTATCGCTTTTGTAACATATATACTGAAATTATTTGTAATTTATTGTGAAAAAATGATTATATTTGTCTTCCATAAAATGCAGATCTGTACTATATTATTAGCCTCGATGAAGTTGATGGGAATCAATAATTTCCACAGATCTTTCGATTGTCTAAATAATTTTATTTTTTAGTATTTTTTTCATTTGCCAAGAAATTGTGTGGAATATAGGTTTTCTAGGGGAAAAAAAAAAGGTTGATAGTATAGATTGAGCAAGCAGAGTTTCAAAGGATGCACGAACCTCTTCATGAGCATAACAACAAATGTTGGCGATATTTCGAAAAGATCACAAATTTATCTTTGATAATATGACATTATTAAAACAATAGTAACAAATTTTTTATATTTTGATGGAAAGGAGAGAAGCTCGATTGGGCAAGTGGGTAAGTGCCTAAATCGGTAGGTTTCGATAAAGCAAAATGAGTAATACTCGATTTTGGCTTTTAGCTTGAAAGAATCATGGAGATCCAAAAGAAAAACATGAAAAGTGATTGAAAAAAATTATGATATATAGCGAGATTTAGTAAATCTCACAAGATTTTCTCACAAATAAAAATCTTGCAAGATTTTCTAAATATCGTGAGATTTAGTCATTTTAAAGTTTTTCTTGTATTTTTTCACCGGATTTTAGTAAATCTCGCAATATTTGTCACCATGCGTATACGCTTAGTTTTCACCTAAACATGGTACTAATGTTTCATTAGTAATTTCATGCATAATTTCTCCTACTGCTAGAGAAAGTTGTGCATGACACTACATTGGTGTGCCTTGTAGATTTGGTATTATGCTTATAACTTGCACATATGTGCTATGAGTAAACCATATAGCTATAACCAAAGTACAACATATTGTGTAAGCAGCCATACATCAAATTGGAGCTTCGACAGTCAGTTTACTGTGGCGACGCTTGCAAGACATACACTTTAAAGTTTTGTAAAGTATCTTTAGAAATTTAACTGAGGCAGACAAAGGTAACATGAACTAAGCATTTGGAAAACTACATCTGGTGTGGAAAGCAAGAGTAGAAAATTAAGCTTAAGGGGACTTATTCTCACTTCACTGCAACTCTCAATTAACATAAGGCGCCTTTTAGTAGTTGACATGTTTTCCCCGATTCTAAAAGCTGCAGGTGTACTCTTGCAGCGTGCATTAGAAGATAGAAGATGATGCCAACAATGGCTATGCACATAATTTGAGATACATTGTATTGTGCATGCTGTGATTAATTTCGACTAGTGATAGGCGAACTAGGGTGTTGACATATAGTACGGAATGATGCTATTTCTTGGAAATGAGCAGTCTATTAAATTGCAGAGGAACTAGAACACTGGTAATGGGCTATGTCTTCTTATTGCTTAGTAACTATTGGAAAGATAAGCCACCGGATTGATTTCTCGCTTCGGGATGATCACTGGCAATGTTTAATTCTTTATTAATAGAATCAGGAGCTCGTCCCTTGGTGCATATTTTATAAACAAAAAAAAAACTGAATACAGAGGTAACTGTTGGTTTCTTCATGCATTTTCTTTGAGGGTCCGTGTTAATACGTTATTATCTGTTGTTCTTCAAGCATTGGCAGTGTTCTTGATTGACCATTGCTGCTGTGGACCAGGCAATCACACAAAACTAAACCACAAAATATCACATTTTGCAATCATGTTGCACGTTGCATGTTGTTGCACACACCAAACATGGAAAATTTTCGATAAGCTGGCATTCTTTATTGACAAATTTCCGGTGGGATCTGCTAATAAGTCTAAGTTGGTCATGAGTGTCTAATTGAATCCTGGCCCACTTTGTTTCTCACTACTTTCTTTTCATTGCCAACTTTGGCATCTAGCTAGAAGAGTTGAATCCTTGTGGCACAAAAACAATTCTGTTTCACTCAGACTGGGGCCTACTCAAAGGTTAGGACCATCTTATTCATTTTTCGCCGGTTATTTTATGCTAATTCATCATTAATTTCTTAATTGAAATCTCATTCAATCCATCATTAATTTCTTAAATGAAATTCATTCACATTGCTGATGCTTTCATGGCTTCTGCAATTTTAGAAACTGACAAAGTATGGTACAAAGAATTTGGCTACCAAAATTTTCCGAGCACAGTTGCAAGAAGTATGACATGCCTTAACAACCACAGGACCAATGCAATCTTATGCTCCGTTGCCTTCTACAACAGAACAGGCAACACCATGGAGACTATTCAGATTTGTGGCCTTGTTATATGTCTCACATCTGTGTAACCGTCATAAACTACTGCTCTTCTAAGTCATAAGTACGAGCTAACACAAAGTCTTGGTGAACAAATGACATACTTCCTTAAGGACCATTTAAAGCTTGTCTGCTCAAATACATATACTCATAGTGACAAAAGTTTAAAACGTCAATTTCTCAGCAGTGAATTTCTTGGGAGATTTTCAACTTTGTATATTTTTTGAGTTTTTTTTTGGCAAAATCTCAGGAAAAAAATTAAAAAATCAAATAAATTCTCAAAAAAAATAAAACAATCAAATAAAAATAAACTAATTTAATTTTACACGAAAAATATAAAATCTATTTTAAATCCCACTAACCATATCTAAAAAGTATCAAACATCTTAACTAAACCATCAAACACCAAATATATATATATATATATATATATATATATATATATATATATATATATATATATATATATATGTAACAAATATCAACTATCAACTAAATCAACAAACATCAGGTATCAACTAAACCAACAAATATCAAATATGTAAGAAGTATCAACTAAACCATCAAAGATCAAATACGTAAGAAGCGTGAACTAAATCATCAAACGTTAAGTATCAACCATCAAGTATGAAAAACAAAAAGAAAAGCATTTCGTGCATACACATCATTGTCATTCATAGTAAGCCTGATTATACATGCATTTTCACAATTAGACACCAAAACATACACATCTTCATCACAAGTCTGATTATAAAAACAGAACATGGGAAGTGGAAGATACACATCTTCTCTAGGGTTTTTTTCTAAATCATCTTAAGCCTGATTATTCAAGAAAACAAACATCAAAAGAGCCTACGGCAGTAGAACATATATAAAAACATCAAACAAGTCACACATCAAACATCAAATAGAACATACAAAATAACAAACACAAATTATATTGTGCATGCTCTAATTATCGAAAAAATTGCGAAATGTGTTGCTGAAACCCTGAAATCGTTGCGTCCCCAAAACCCCTCTATGTAAAAAACCCTTTTGCAGTCTTTGGCAAATAAAAAAATGGGATTACTATGGCTGAAACCCCTCCCTCAATAAAACCTCCTTCACTAACTGACTGACTCACTGCTGGTGAGCAATCAATAGCCGAAATCGATGATTGAGTGAGTCAGGGAAGTGATTGTCTTGAAATTTCTTGAGCTATAACCAAAGTACAACATATTGTGTAAGCAGCCATACATCAAATTGGAGCTTGGACAGTCAGTTTACTGTGGCAACGCTTGCAAGACATATCCTGCAAAGTTTTGTAAAGTTTCTTGAGAAATTTGACTGAGGCAGACAAAAGTAACATGAACTGAGCATTTGGAAAACTACATCTGGTGTGGAAAGCAAGAGTAGAAAATTAAGCTTAAGGGGACTTATTCTCACTTCACTGCAACTCTCAATTAACATAAGGCGCCTTTCGTACTTGACATGTTTTCCACGATTCTAAAATCTGCTGGTGTACTCTTGCAGCGTGCATTAGAAGATAGAAGATGATGCCAACAATGGCTATGCACATAATTTGAGATACATTGTATTATGCATGCTGTGATTAATTTCGACTAGTGATTGGCGAACTATGGTGTTGACATATAGTATGGAATGATGCTATTTCTGGGAAAAGAGCAGTCTATTAAATTGCAGAGGAACTAGAACAGTGTTTTGAATAGTTGAAGTTGGGCTGAAACACCTGATGAATCCATATTCGGCTTTACCATTTTGCATTCCAATCCCATTAGCCAAATTTGATTCAACAGCATCTGAACCAAATCCAATCGGTTTTATACCCTTACTGAGAAAATATTTGCTACTAATGAAGGTAAGGAACTAATGAGCAAGAAATCATAGGTGCAAGCTGTATCGACTCAACCTAACCACATAGTTGTGTTTAACATGGTTTGTTTGCTAAGAATCAAGCTTCCGATTGTGCTTTTCTGATGTAAAACAGTGATTTCTTGAGTTTTGAAAATTTAGCACATTGTGGGCTGTTGATTTTTGAATGCCGATCCGACTCTTGTTTCAATCCTTGTGAGGTCCATTTTGTATGACCATGAACTACCCGCATGAATGTGCATTTACTTTTTGCATGGTTATGCTCACGCATTACTTTCTATTACCACCAAAGGGGCTCCGGTTAGCAGGTAGGAGTTGCTAGTGCACTTTACCTTGTGTTGGGAAGTTGCAGGTTCAAAACCCAATGATATAGTTGTATAACTGGTAGGGTTCTGTCTAACCCCAGCTTGCCTTTCAAAAAAAAGATCATTACCAGGAATCCATCATTGATTGGCCTAGGGATAAGGTACAATGTGATTGCACAAAAAGATTTGCAGCACCATCCCCTAAATACTAGTCCTATTCCCACTGTGGGGCCTGAAAATTGACTGATTCTTGGGCGACCAGACAGGTGTCATTCAAAGAAATAGTGGCGCTTTTATTTTCGGTGTAATCAAACTGCAGGCTATCTTTTTTGTTTTCTTGCAATAAATCAAATTTAGTTAAAATTGACTATCAACAGGCAGGTACAGAATTCCATGATAAACGTGAATTCAGGAGTTTCTGAAAGCATTTTTCTCAGCCCCGTCATTTTTAAGTCAATTTGTGGCCATAATTTGCTTTTTATCACGGAGGTTAACAAAGATTGGTCTATCTAGGTGGAGTTCTTTGTCAGCTATGGATGGACAAGCTCACCCCTGCCCCTCAAAATTCTTCCCTCATTCCCTGCACGGGTCTTGGTTTTAACCTCCATCCCTTCGTTCATCCTCATTTCATATCCTCCATCATTGGTTCAAACGGGGCTAGGCAGGGCAAGGCCCTGTTTTCCCTCGGTCCACTACCATTCCTAAAGAAGGATAGGCAGGGCTGTACCTGTGTTTTATGGGGCCTGAGGCTGAGGGAAAAAATGGGCCCCCTAATTAATAGTAGGAGTTCTGGGAGTAGGGTCTCAAAATTTTTTGAGCCCCTATTAAAAATGGGCTCCCTAAAAATAGGCCCCCTATTAATAGCAGGAGTTGGGGGGCAGGGCCTCCGAATTTTTTTGAGCACCTTATTAATAGTAGGAGTTCGAGGGCAGCACCTCTAATTTTTTTGGGGCCCATGTTGAAAATGGAATCCCTATTAAAAATGGGCCCCTAAATTATTTTTTTTGGCCCAGGGGCCCTGAGGCCCAAGTCTCATTGGCCTCTTGACAGGTCCGGCTCTGAGGATAGGGGTGGGACTGGGCGGGGAAAAGCATAAGTCCATCCCCGCCTTCATCCTCCCATGGGTTTTGATTTTTACCTTGATCCACGTTTCATGTCCTCCATCTCCGGTCCAAACGAACCCCACCCCGCGGGTCCACTGCCATCCCTATTGTCAACTTATATGTTAAACATGCTATAGTATATGCTAAATTCTTTTTGGATCCTTCTGTTATGGAAGCCTCTGAGACCAGGGGTGTAGCTAGGATTCATGTGAGGGGGGGGGCAATAGGGGTGTAGCAAAAAAAAATTATTTGTGCGATAGTCGGAGGTTCGGGGGCAGCGCAAAAAAAAATTTTTGAGATAAAATAAAAAATAACTACAATTATTGATAAAAATCTATTTCATATGGACAAATCAAACTATTTGCTGCAGTCAGAGCTGGGCTAGGACTGGGCTGAGCTACAAAAATGGATAAAAATCTATTTCATATGGAATCAGGGCTGGGGTAGGACTGGGCTTTTAAAAAAATAATAATAATAACTGTTTCGGGAGGCAGGACTGGGCTACAGCCCAGTCCTGCCCCTCTCCCCCTAGCTACGCCTTTGTCTGAGACCAAATCATCTTGCAGAAACTGAAGGAAAATGTTTGTCTTCAATTTGTCATTAATTATGACAAACTCATATTTTCTCAAGTTCTAGGGATGCAACTTTGAACTCCATCCCTTGAACTTGAGAAAATATGAGTTCGGCATAATTAATGACAAATTGAAGACAAACGATTTCCTTCAGTTTCTACAAGATGATTGGGTCTCAGAGGCTTCCATAACAGATCTATGGAAATTATTGATCCCCATCAACTTCATCGGGGCTAATAATATAGTACAGATCTACCTTTTATGAAAGACAAATATAATCATTTTTTATAATAAATTACAAATAATTTCAGTATATACATACGAATACATTGCAAGAAAATGTCGATAAATTAATTTTCTCCAATAAAATTACAAAATAATTTTAATACTAATGTTTTCATGCATCTTCAAAAAAGTTGCAATATCTGTCACTTGTCACTGTCCGGTAACCTCGACTGAGGCTTCTGGAGACATATGGGCCTCCTGATGGCCAGTCCAAGAAATTATTTGGAGGGATGCTTGTTTTATGCTTTTCCTATGAAAGAGGGTCTCTTTCATAGGGAATAGGATCACAAACATGTTTATGAGAAATATATGGTAGGACCCACATAATAAACACAAAAAAACAACTTTTCTGTGAAAATGGTTTTCTACCTCTCCTGTGTGGGAAAGCACTTTCCCTCTAAAGTGGTCCTTTCAAAAGAGGCTTCCCTTGAGTGAGAATGTAAAACAAAAAATGAAAAATGACAAGAGAAAGAGAGAAAAAAAAAGTTTGGATTCTGTTAGCAATGGTACCGGTAAACTTGCTATGCTTAATGGGCCTGGTTTGTGCACTAGGCTTGTAGGGAGGAGGGGCCTAAACCCATCCTCACAAGTCACCAAGTTGGGTCTTATGGATCCGGATCTCCCCAAAATCCCAGCGGCCTAATTAAAGATATCCCTCATTTCTCAAATGAAATCTCTTTAACGAGGACAGACCAAACTTGAACTAGTTTATGAAATGGGAGACCTGATTCATTGACAGTTTGGAAAATCCTATACTGAAAGCATTAATGCAGATATTGGAGAATGGTGTGTGGTAGGGGTGTCAATGGGTTGGGTTTACCCGGACCTAACCTGTATCAAACCCTATCACTACAAGAATTCTGTGAATTAGCGACAAACGCTATCCGATGTTAATCCGTTACTGAATTGTTTAGCGATGGATTAGCGACAGCTTAACGATGGATAGCATCTATCGCAATTTCGTGATTGTTAATTAGCGACAGAACTGATTTGTCACTACTTTTGTCACTAATTTGTGATGGATTAATGAATGCCATGATCCGTCGCTAGTCCATCGCTAAATAAGCACTGATTTGGTTTTGTGACAGATACATATCCGTCCCTAATCTGGCGCTAAATTTACAACAGATATTATTCATCGCCAAATACTGTCGCCATTTTGCGACTGAATTTCTTCAAAAAATCCATCGCTAAATACTAGCGACAGATAATATCCATCGCTAATCCATCACAAAATTTTAAAAAAATAAAACAATTTTGTTTGAAATATAAATATCGAGAAAAATTTTCTCGTTATACAATTTATATGACCTGTGTATAAAAGACAAAGTACACATAAAAATACATATACAAAGTAGGTGAAACAAATTTAACACAATTTATAAGTGAAACAAATTTAACAACAAGTAGGTGAACATATACAAAGAGTTTTGTTTGAAACAACAAGTACGTAAAACAAATTCAACACATGAAGCTACTCATCGCCAAGATTCGGAGCATCATCATCTTTATTGTCT
This sequence comes from Nuphar pumila, assembly GCF_984573655.1. NCBI lineage: Eukaryota > Viridiplantae > Streptophyta > Magnoliopsida > Nymphaeales > Nymphaeaceae > Nuphar > Nuphar pumila. The sequence goes on along the minus strand of NC_143249.1, from coordinate 179,293,205 downwards.
CGATCTGCCCCTCCATCCATGCCTCCATCAGCTCCTCTACGTTGATCATCTTCAGCATCCTACAAGAGAACCAAGATGTTAGTATTGGTAAATAAAATAAATTATATGCAATGCACCTAATCTAAGGCAATCAACGTAACATAGCTATAGACTAGCAATAAAGTAAAGGACATTAACTGAATTCAGAGGCCAACAAACAGTACATGTAGAGTCCCTAAAAACTAATGACATAATGAAATATTATAGGCATATACGTATTAAAATCTAACGACATGAAACTAATGACATAAAACTTTAGATATGTATTGAAATAAACGTTATACGTACCTGACAGGCACTAGAGCTCATGTTGAAGGCAGACGAAGTTCTTTTATCCCAAAAAAAAGTCGCACAACTCATTATGGATAAGGTTGGGAATGGATTCATGCAAAAAGTCACGCATTGTGTCCTGAAGAAGCTGACGAACATCATCCCAAGAAATAGTAGGGTCAATCGGACGTTGAGAGTTGATGTTGGCAAGAGAACTCTGAGAGTTCTGGCTGGAGGAGGCAATGATTGTTGTAGTATTCATATTACTCCCAAACCCGAACACACGACCTTTTTTTGGTTCACCGGTTGCAGTCACCCATGCTGCAAGATCAAAAAGTGGATGGTGAGTGGAGTCACGGTCATATCGCTCTACCATCTACTGCTTGTATGACTCCTACAAAGTAATGATTACAGTATGAATTAATAATTAAGAATTGCAATGTTTATGATAATATAATTTATTGTAACTTGTATATTATAATGTTTATTGATACAATAAATGCATGTCATTGTCGCTCTCGCATTCTCTGATACGAACTCTCTCATGCTCTTACATTTATGTGTTTCAACAAACACATCCTTGTAAGGCACAGGACCTCCTTTTTTCGCTTTCTGCAAGGTTAAATGATAAAAAAGCAATTAGAAAGTATGCATAAATACTTATAAATTTGACAATATATATATATATATATATTGATGAGTTACCATTTTCTTCTGGTGGCTCTCAAAAGTCCTAGAACCACCTATGTGTAGATAGGTAGCGGACATCTTTGCACAGTTTTGTGCAGTCTTTGCTAAGCAGTTTTGAAATTTATAGCCCGCCCACTTGTCGCACATTGCATCCCAATAATCTGTCTTGATAGTAGAAGGGTCATTGCTCTTCCACTGCAGTGGATCATCTATCCCACCAGCTGCTTGTATTGCTGCAGTCTTTATATTGTGAAGCATGTCGGCAAATCAATTGGTAGTCACCTTCTGCCACACTAGCCTCGCATCATGTTCCTTCTTCGCAGTCGCAAAGCGATTCGAAGCCTACAAATAATTTCAGAAAGTTAGTACACATGAGTATAACAAAAAATTAAATATGAAATACATTAGCTATGATAAACAATTGTATATCATGAATGAGGACCATAATTTGTCCAACACCTCCTTCAGGTAGTCTTTTCATTGAGCGATCGGTCTTGAAAGATATTGAACTAGTGACTTCTTAATTTTTTGAATCACTTCTTATGGCTTAAACCTCGCGCTGCATATGAATTGGTATATATTAACAATCGACCATCGATATACACTATTTATAAGATAAGTATTGGACAAGTGACAATGAAATACTTATGATCGACTATCGATATACACTATTTCAATGAGTCGTCGTGTGTCAGACTGAGAAGACCCAACATCCGTACGACTCTCTTGGACTGTTGTACAAAAATAAGAAAATCCATATACATATTATATCTATATGTTGAGTAAATAACTTTAACCATTATGAAACTATACATACCAACCGGCGTTGACTCATGATGTGTATGAGTAGATGGTGTAGGTGAGTCATGTGCAAACGAAACATCATCTATAGAACAATGAGTTAGAAATTCACACAATACACATTTAAACTAATCAAGTATATAATTATTTAAATGATATACCTATCGAAGTTGTACGTGGAGATGAAGGCTGAGACTGACGATGACTGAGCTAGGATCTTATAAAGATGATTAACAAGTAATAATTTTTATATCAACATATAAGTAAAAATATAATGAATGCCTATTTTTAAATCTAACACGAAGACATCTACCTAATGTTGTCCCACGGCCTCCACTTGGTCATCGACCACTATGACCTCCACGAACCTTATTCTAACAAATAAAAATGTTATTTAGATCAGTTACATAACTTTGGATCAGTGCACATGCATGTGTATATGCTACAGTCATAGTTCTGTGTAGGACATACATCGTGAAGAAGCAAGAAAAACAGCAAAACAACTAAAAACTAAATATATTAGATTAAAGTGAGAAATAGATACGTGATATAAAAAACACTTACATCAAGATCACCTTTTACTCTTGCTTCCTTCAGTGCTTCACGACATGCAGCTGCCTCTACAGACTCATCATCTTCCCACCCACCCTAATAAGAAATCAGCACAAAGACCACATGAATCAGAACACGGTGAATTTGAATCTCTTTGATTCTATTATATGAAATGTTGATGTACTGTAAAACTTCAGAAGTTGAACCACATGATGCACACCTTTGGGAACACAAGGTCATCCCTATCTGGCGTAGAAACCATGAGAACCTCCAATATGTCTTCCAAAGTATAAATTTGTTCAACATCTTTCTTCAGCTTGTAAGGTATGCACCTGGTTAACACAGATGGAATCCAACAAGCACAAAGGACTGTAAGCATATAGCTTAAAAAATAAATGGAATACAGGATTTACTTTCATGTCTCAAGCATTTATAAAAATTATACGATTTTGTCATGCTAGAGGTACTTCTCTACCAATAAAAAGTTGAAAATGAAGAAATTAGAAATTTAGAGTCATTCAAAGAACATTTTGACAATAATGGTGGTAAGTTTCATAGCAGACAAGCACGAAATATACACAAAAAAGAACAAATGGAGACTTGGAGGGAGTTGATGATTTTGGCACTAGATACCATTGAAAAAAGGCTTGATGGTTTGATGATTCAGGTCAAATGGGATCTAATCAATAAAACTAAAAAGATCAACCAATAAAGGGTCTTTACAGTGTGAAAATCTCATGCCTTAGGGATATATACATAAGCATAACACTGACAGAGTACTTGTTAGATTGTTTGAATAACAGACAACTTATGCACTCAGACATAGAAGTGCACACACACATGCATACATGTGAATACACACATGAAATTTTTACATAGGGCTTGACTCATTTTCTTTGTGTTGAGTGGATTTCGCAAGCACCTTTTCTATCTTTACAAATTTTGAAAAATCGATTTTGATTTTGGTGTGATTTTAACATCTAAATTACTAGGTAAAACTTACATCACATAACAGAGAGAAAATCACATCACATCAAAACTTAACCCAACAAAACCCTAAACATCCATGCAACTCCAAAACAGAGAGAAAATCACATCACATAAAGCTTAAATCTAGCAGTAGGACATCAAATAACAACACATTCGTCCATGATCCTCCCATCCTGAGGCATGAGAACGAAGACGCATCAACTCCAAGGCTTCATCTGTACCGATAATAAGCAGAAAACATTGGGAGGGGAGAGGAGAGGAAATAAACGAAGAATGGAATCTAAAACCCTAGCTACAAGCCGAAGCAGCAAAGTGCGCGAGACCTCTACAGATAGAGAGATTTACCACGATTAAACGGAAAACTATGTCAAAAACCGTCCTCCTCTGAATGAGAGGCAGAATAAAGAAATATAGAGAGAGAGAGATTGGACCAAGGATTTAGCACTGGGGTTGCTTATCGAAGGAGGGGCAGATTAACGGCGCCGCTGCTCGCAACCTAGTTGGCCATTTTGTATCGAAAAGTAGCGACGAAAACATTCTGTCAAACGTTGCCACAAATTATAGACAAAAAATTTGTTGTTCATCCATCGCGAAGTTGCGATAGAGTTTGAGACGAAACATTTCTGTCGCTAATCCATCGTTAATTAGCGACGGGTTTTGAGACAGAATTTTTCCGTCACTAATTCTGTAACTAATTCTAATTTTAGGGATGACTAGTTTTCTTTAGTTAATCCATCGTAAATTTGTGATGAATTATTTTTGACACAAATTTTCGTCGCTAATTAACGTTTTTCTTGTAATGTATAGTGTCTAATTATAGTGATAAATAAGAAGACCTGATTAAGACCCGAGTTTGGACATGAAAGTCTGATTAATACATTGACCCAGGTATAGTTTGTGAAATTTTATACCATACCCGGGCCTAACCCGAGTTTCAATTAAGACCCATGATTTTTCAATGTAAAACTGATAAAAAAATATTGTTTTACCGGGTATGGCCCAGGTCTGGTTCATGTAGTTTTTATCAGCTCTGAGTATACTTTCTCTTAGAGTGGGTCTGATTAGACCCTGATCCAGACCCAATACCATAACAAAAAATCAAGATCAGGTCTTATTCCACTTGGGTCCAAACCAAACCCAACCCATTGACAATCAAAGTTGTTCATATCATCATGACATAAATCAGTGTTTTTAAAATTTGGGGTGTCAGCAAGTTGGGTTTGGTTCACCCCGGTGAAACCAGACTTAGACCATATTTTGGGTATGGTATCGGGTTCGGACCTGAGTCTAATCAAATCTACTATAAGAGAAATCATACTCGGACCCGATAAGAACTACATGAACCCGACCCGGACCATACCTGATAAAGTAATATTTTTTATCATTTTTACATTGAAAAAATGCAGGTCCTAATCGAAATTAGGGTCGGATCCGGGTCTGGTATAAAATTTCACAAACTATAACTGGGTCTATGTATTAATTGGGTCATCTTATTTGTCACCGTACCCCGGCCCTATAGGGTTTGGTCTGGGTCAGGTCACTGTAAACCCAACCCATTGACATCCCTAGTTAAAATCGGTTTGAATCAACCTCGAATCAGCCCAAAGACTTTTTTTTCTTTCAAGAGGTTAAAAACTTTTTTTTTAGTTTTTAATTACACGTGTTATCTGATGGTAAAAAAGTCGATCGGTTCATCTCGATTCAAGTTTGTTTTTTTAACAATTCACCTAGTGAACGGATTTTAACAACATTGCATAGAATATGAGGTAGATAACACCACTTAGGGACGGTGATGGTATGAGATGAGACCCCCATGATGGGTTTACCCTGGCTTACAAGAAACTTGATCTCATATCACATCTACAGATGGTATAGTATTTGATCATACCCTTCAACCTAAGTATAGAATCATGGATGCAATTTGCATCAACCCAATCTGACACCTCATGGATGTGTTGAGAATGTTCTCTTTACTAGGGAGTGCATGTCTAGATCATCTGGTTTTTTTTCATGTAAAAATACAATTTTTTGAGCTGTGAAATTTTCATACATGAGTGCCTATCAGGTCAGAGGTCACCCTGATGTCGTTCATACATGCAATGAACGGCGTCCATAGTGCCATGGTTGGACTCTAGACAGAAATTCAGTTATGATCCAATCATGTACCCTAATAAATATAGGGACTTTGCAATATTTGGACAATTCTATAAATTGCATTTACTATAAAGGTTTTCCAGGAATTCAATAGAGGAATGTTTCTAAGCAATACGGTTTGTTCTTGCATATTTCTACCGGTTCTTCAAATTAACCCGGCAGGTACATATAACTCAGAGGAATATGTAATTGATTCATACACAGCTCTTTCTTTTATCAAAGGTTCCACCAATTGATATGATTTCCCAAATAATTGAAATTCAATTTCTTGATCTATATCATCAATTTTTAGAAATTGATGAAGTTCTTTCATGAAACCCTGATCACTAAACCTACAAAATCTCTCAAATTGGATCTGACTAAATCCAGGTTAGATGGGTCTCACTTTTTTGAGAACTGTTCATGCCCCGGATTAAGGGCATCTAGTGTTTGCAAAATGAATGGCTGAAAACATAGAGTTCGACCAACAGGTTCTCCGCATGGTTAGTAGGAGCTGTCAGTGCTCGTCTGCTTATGGTGGGATGTTGCAGGTTCAAATCCTAGTGGTGTGTTGAATAATTACTGGTGGGGTCTGCTTAACCCCGGCTTGTCTTTCAAAAAAAAAAAATATTCAGCTATGGTGTTTGGGATTGTTCATCTTATGGATGAGCGGCATCAAGGTAACCTCTGACAGATTGCTGTCAGAGATCACTGTGACCTGATATGCATTGTGGGGCTCTAGATTTTTCAGGTATGCTTCATAATTGCAGGATCTAAAACCTTTTTTTTAATAAAACAAACCATGTACATCACATCTCAAGGTCTGATATGCCAAAAAGATATTTCTATGTTTGGTTGCATTTCATCTGATTTGAAATGAGATGAAATGGAATCAAACATGATTTGAAGTCACGATTTCAAATCATATATTCGCTATTTGATTTGGAATCACATGAGATTCACTTTGTTGGTAACGTCTCACGAGGTTCCATTCTTATGCTGACGAGAGAATGAATCTCGTTGGTAGTGATAACCAAACACCATGAAATGAGCTGTGAGAAACTGATTCTCGTTTGTCTTTGCAAATGAGAGTTGCTTTCTCATTTATGTGAGAATCAGAATCACATCGGGTCTCTTGTGATTCTGATTCATAAGATGATTTGGAGTCATGTGGCCCAGCAACCCAAACTTACTAAATGTGATTTCAAATGGCATTGAGATTATCCTTTGCATGAGATTCCAAATCACATGTAGCAAGCAAATGATATTCATTCTCATTTGCATGTGATTTGAAGTCACATAAATGGCATCCTGACAAATTTCAACCCTCTTAACCTTACAAAATTTATCCCTCTTATGACTTAATGGTGACTTGACAACTTGTAATATAGTGAAAATCAAAGCCTCAATATAACAAAAACGTGGAAGATAAATATTCTGGCAAATACAGAAAACTGAGGAGCATGCTTTCGTTCCTGCTATCCAATATTAACTAATTTTTCCTTTATCTGGCATTGTCACTGTTTGTTTGTCATGCTCTTTCAGTTTCCATCATCTTTTCGACTTAGGTTTCCTGTTTTATATTCCTTTTTTTTCTGAAATCTCGCAATAAACTTTTGAAATATCTTATTCTGAATGTAGATCCAATGATACCGGAGACTCGAGCAAGGCCTACAAGCTACGAGTAACGACTCTTCCCCACTTTGGACAAGCCTCCTCTTTGGAGCGAGCAAGTGCTTCACAAGCATAATACAATTCAGTAGAGCCAACAAGCAAGCAAGCACTACTCAAAACTAAAGAGGTGGGCTACTTGGCCCATTATCTACTGAATCAGAAAGAATTGGATGGCCAAGCCCTATAGAGCAGCTACCATGCTCTAGTTCATCAACATAACTGGCTTAACTTCCGCCATGTTAGTGAAATAACATCTCCCTTGAATGGAATCGTTCGAGTGCAATGTAGACCAGCCAGATTTGGCTCTTTTTGAGAAGTGTCGAAGTTATACATCTTCTTAGACAACTTATTGAAAGATATAGAGAGAGGAACAAAGATTTGCATATGGTTTTTATTGATTTAGAGAAGGTATACGATAGAGTACCTAAGGACGTTCTCTGATGGACAATGATGAAGAAAGGTGTTTCCCTAAAGTACATTAGTATAATTAAAGATATGTATGAAGGAGTAGTAACCAATGTTCGCACTTGTGGAGGGGTGACAACCAATTTTCCGATAACGGTTGGGTTACATCAAGGATCTGCTTTAAGCCCTTTCCTATTTGCGATAGTGATGGATGAGCTTACGAGATCAATTCAAGAAAATGTATCGTGGTGTATATTGTTTGCTGATGATATTGTTTTGATTGATGAGTCTAGAGCTGGGGTTAATGCTAAGTTAGAATTATAGAGACAGACATTGGAAGCTAGAGGTTTTAAGTTGAGTAAGAGCAAGACTGAATATATGGAATGTCGGTTTAGTAAGCAACGAAGTAGTGATGGGAGTGTAGTGAAGCTTGATGAGCAAGAAATACCGGTGAATGATTATTTCAAATATTTGGGATTCATTATTCAAAAGTATGGAGAAATTGATGGAGATGTAAATCATAAGATAAAGGTTGGGTGGATGAAATGGAAAAGTGCAACTAGAGTGTTGTGCGATCGTAGAATGCCATTGCGGTTGAAGGGAAAGTTTTATAGGGCGACTATTAGACCCGATTTACTATATGGTACGGAATGTTGGGCTGCCAAGAGACATCATATTCAAAAAATGAGTGTAGCTGAGATGCGGATGCTTAGATGGATGTGTGGAAATACAATAAAAGATAAGATTCGGAACAAGGAGATACGTAAGAAGGTAGGTGTTGCACCCATTGAAAATAAGATGCGAGAGAATCGTTTACGGTGGTTTGGACATATTCGGCGAAAGCCTAATGATGCTCCAGTTAGAAGGTTGGAGAAATGGGAAAATATATTAGTTAAAAGAGGTCGGGGTAGGCCTAGGAAGACTTGGATGGAGATGATAGGAAAGGATATGAATGCCTTGAACCTCACCGAGGACATGGCATTGGATAGAAATGATTGGAGGAAAAGGATTCATGTAGAAGACCCAAAATGAATTTCTTTTTTGGTTCATATCGCTGACCTCAATTGTTTTGGGATGAAGGCGTAGTTGTTGTTGTTGTTTGTTGTTGTTGTTTAATGCTTGGAACTGCAATTTCCAGCTCAACAGAACAAATTACAATACTAGAGTAACAAATGCTGGTCGAGTTGGAGAAAAGCCTTGTTCATATGTCATGAAAAAAAAAATAGCTTTACTAACGGAGACTTCCAAAAGAAGTTGAGCTAACACACATAGTTACAGTACAACCTCTGTATGAACCTTTACACTCCTAACTCTGCTTTTCTTTTCCAACAAAGAGAAGAAAGAAAAGTGGAAAAGAGACTACAACAGAACTCAGAGAAACAACAGATCCTTCCTCAGATGGTAATCAAATAACCTGTGTTCTTTTATATCTATACCCACAGGGAATCTGGGGTTGCCTAATTCCTTGGACATCAGATAGAAGATGATGGATAACCCAATATAAATTATTTGTATAACTCATGATTTATTTGTTGAATCATCAGCATTTTTCTCTTGCATGTTTGCCGCATTCCCATGTGCATTCATCTTCTTCTTGTCTCTCCAATTCTCCCCCCACATTTTGGCCTCTGCAACCGCTCGCTCTCGATCCAAATCCCTATTGTGGTTTTTGGGTACCTTAGGAGAATCATCTCTGTCTGACTCATCTAATTCCAACTTGCGACCAGAGCTGCCACTCTCTTCATTTTTCACTACTCTCCCACCTTTATCCTCAGCAGCAGCAACTCCTCTGCTTTTCTCATCCTTGTCTCTACTAACTCTATTGCTTTGAGTAGCATTGGGATCATAAACTTGTTTTTCCAAATAGGACAGAGCCGTGACCACGTCCCCGATCAGTGGGCGTGTAGCTGCCTGTTCGTGGAGACACATTGCAGCCACTGCAAGTGCTTGGTACAAACCCCGCATTGGAAACCTGCCTTGCAATCGTGGATCAGCCATTTTTGGAAATCTCCGGCGATCATTGAACAGTGGGCGTGCCTGCAAAGAGAGCAACATATAACATCAGAACCAGTTATCAATAGCATGTAATTGCCGAAAATAGAAAAACATATGCTGAGCTTTAAATATGTAAAAATGAAAAAATAAATATAACAATGAAATAGGTGTACTTGGTTTTTACAATAGAGATAAAAGATATACACTACCTTAAGATGGAAAAAGGAAACACATTGTTTATTTTTAATAATAGAGATGAAAGATACACACTACCTTAAGAGGAGAAAAGGGTACACACTACATTATGTGATTTCTTTTTTACACTTTGCTTTTGTTTCAGTTCATGGCATTGTGTGAATGAATTGTATGAACAGTTGGGGAGCACACCTTAAAATAGACAAGCAATCATTATCAAAATTTGCAAAAAGAGAGGAGGATAAAAGTCCAATCTGCTCCAGCACTGTGAGGGAAACAAGCGGAGGTACTGTTTTTTTACAGGTCTGCTAGTATAAATGCTACACGCAAGAATGAAAGAGTGGTATAACAAAGTCACCAGTAAAACAAGACGCATAAGAATGCCCCATAACAGGGGATGACCCACCACGGGTTAAGACCGGCCAACTATAATCAGGTTGGCTTTTAACCCATAGCCATAACCCACCCACTGGCTTATTGGGAGTGAAGGCATTCCTAACCTGATCTTTCCCATATGGCCATATATCCTTGTTTGGAGTTCCACACAGGTCTTTGGTGATGGATGATAAGGCACATCTTTCTGCATTAGGATTTCAACATCCATTGTGTACCTGTGAGACTGAGAGAGAGAGAGAGACCCTTGCCAGTTGTATTTCTACCCTGGTTTCCATCAAGGATGGGCCCGTCGCTTTCGCTCCTTGGTGCTAGAAAAGATGTTAACTCTACCCACCATGCTCAAACTCAGAAGAAAAACCCTCGAGGTAGTGAACAGATGTTTTAAGGGGGGAAAAGCTACACAACCAGGCATCTTAATACAGGCCATGGGTTCACCTAGGTCTGACCTGATAGGTATTGGGCTGGGTTTCGGCTAGGTCACTATTAGATCAAAGCCTAAAACACCAGCCCAAACCTGGCTCAAGGTGGGTTGGATCAGCGTGGTCTGTCAGGCTACCTGGCCCAATGCCTACCCCTATCCACAGCTGATAGCAGTAAAGGATGGGAAACATTTTTAAGTGGTCATTACTGGATATGGAAAGCATTTTTTATCATGGGATTAGATCATCAAAACCTTCAACATTAAGCAACAAAGAACATGTAGATATGTAGAGAGAGAAAGGGCGCAAATTTTATTTTGTTTGAAAACACCCAAAATGAAAATTTCCCATTTATTTGAAAGCACCCAAAGTGAAAGAAAGCATACCAGCATAACCAATCACAATGACTGTTCTTGTGCAGTGATACAAAGCAAATCTAAAAATGATAAAACCATGTATCTGTTGGTGTATATATATATATATATATATATATATATATATATATATATATATATATATATATATATATATATATATATATATATATATATATATATTTCTGTACATATGTATTCTAGGGATATTTTAGTCTTTTCACATGTACAAATTCTGGATGTATTTTTCCCTCTTTCTGTTTTTCTATTTTTATTTTTCATTATTGTAATTATTCCCAGCCTCGAGGGCTTATTGGAAACTCCCCCAAAAGAGTCGTTGGACTCTACCCAACGGCTACATTTCTAGCCATTGGGTAGGTCCCAACGGCTCCTTTGAGACTCTACTTTGTATAAATATGGGGTTAGGCCCCATTCATTGTAACAATTCTCCAATAATATTCATTATTTTCATGTGTGCTCTCAGCCCTTAATGGCTTGTTCTTGTGTTTTTATGTACTTGTAAGAGGTCATATTCTCTAAGTGTTCTCTTGCCCATAAGTGGCACATCAAAGCATATTCTTCAGTTTATGACATGGTATGAGAGCTTACCGACTCCTTAGTGTTATTCAACTCTTCCTCAAGAGTATTTTGAGGTGCATAAAGATCAACTATTGCCTCGAAAAGCGTGCCTACCAACCTTCTTGAAGATTGGTCTTCTTATGAATACATAGTGCTTCAAAAAGAGTTGAAAATTTGTTCAAGTATTTATTTCTCTTCCGCTTCTCTTTTGCTTTGTATTCTTTAAGTCTATGGCCGAAAAAGGTGAGCTACCACCATCAAAAGAATACTTATTGATAAAGGATTGTGGATGTACGTTGATGGTTCCACAATAGAACAACAAATCATTCTCACAAAATCCATTAAAGAAAATGACAAAACCATTAGAGAGAAGGTTCTTAAAGGAGAAGAAAAGAAAAAGGCTCTTATAAATTATAAGAAAGCTTTAAATGAATGAAAAATTGCCCATGACAATGTACTTTCCTTATTTATGGAAAGTATGAACGAAGATACATGTGAAACCATCTTGGAGTTTGAAAGAGCCAATGAAGCATGGATCTTCATTAAACAAACATATACTCGATGCAACATTACATTACAATGGGAGCTTCAAAACTAGATACACAATTGTAAACAAGGTGACAAAAGTATTAAAGAGTATTTTGGCTTTTTAAAGAAGTTGTGTGATCAAATGGCTAAGTTAGAGTCCATTTGGGAAACTCCTAATGATACTCAAACTACAAAGAAGAAAATAAACAATGAGCAATTCTTTCAATTTATGAGAGGGTTGCAACCCGAATTTGAACAAATGAGAAGCAATATAATACATAAAAGACAAGATGAGCTTCCTCTTATTCAAAAGGTTTTTAGCTCAAGTTTGCATGGAAGAGACTAGATTAAAGTCTCAAAATGAAGCAAAAGAAGCTAAGGCCAATGTGTTAGTCGTTTTAAAACCAGGTGCCAACACTCATACATACAACCCTCCATACTTTTATAAGAACAATAACTATGAGAAGAATCATGTAAAGGAAGGAAAAGGAGATAGAAGGAAAAGATGAGGTATTTTTTGTCATAATTGTAAGGAACTAGGACATACTAAACCTTTTTGTCTGGAATTCAAGAACAAAGATGAAAAGAAAGTTGCTTCGGTTGGTATTTTACAAGTTGACCAAGATTCTTCAAATAAATCAAATTTGAACATGTCTCTTTCTCAACTCATGGAGGCCTTGCAACCTCTACTAAAAGGATAATTCGTGACCAGTGTCGTCGTCTCCTCATTTTCTCCTCTAGGTATGACTTCTTGGCTTTTAGACTAGGGTGCATCATTTCATATGTCATATGATAAATCTATACTTTTCAATTGTAGAAGCTCTACTAGCAAAAGAAATATTTGCATTGTCGATGGAACCTCTCTTTATATTAATGAAATTGAAAATTTTGAAAAATGTCCTAGTTTTAGTATTCCTCAAATAAGATTTATTCCAAAACTATATTTAAATTTACTTTATGTTTCTCAAATCACTGATAATGGATATGGAGTCTCCTTCACTTAAAACCAATGCTTAATACAGGATCTCTAGTTCGAGAGGTAAATTGGGAAAAGTCATAGAGAAGGAGACTTATATTATATGGATCAGTTGAAAATTTCTGTCAAGACCTTTTGCATTGATGTTCAAAAATTTGATAAAGTTTTGAGGCATCAAACACTAGGACACCCTAGTATGTATAAATTATCCAATAATCCTTATCTGAGGATCTTTTGTATTGTACAAATCTCTTATACCGATTGTATTCGTGCAAAAATAAAATCAATTTCATATCAAGAGAGGTCTTTCTCTGCTACTAAGCCGCTTGAATTAATCATTCTGATGTTTGGGGTCCTACCCCTATTGCCTACAAGGGAGGATACACTTATTATGTTATTTTTTGGGATGATTACTCCTATTATACTTGGATATATTTGAAAAGAAGTCGTTCATGGATCCAGACCCGAACCCGTATCCATATGCAGTCTCGTATCCACACGCAATGTTGTGTTATGTTGTAATATTAGTTGTTCATTAAAGGGTATTTCAGTACCCTAATTTTTGTAACCTCTCACTAGTATATATATTACTGAATAGAGCAGTCACTGTAATTTAATCTCAACCGTGACCTTCTGCAGCCCCTCTTCTAAAGTTGGGCCTGGAATTGTCTTTCCAAAAGGAATGCCCAAAGAGATGATCTCAAATTCCAAGCCAAGAAAACTGTGAGTTTCTATTTTTTGCGTCTTCTTGGAATACAAATTTGTGTTCCCTTTCAATCTGTGTTTTGTTTTCTAAATCCATATTTCTATTTTTTGTGTCTTCTTTGAATCCAAATCTGCGTTCCCTTTCAATCTATGTTTTCTTTTCTAAATCCAGATCTAACTTTCAATCTGTTTTTTTTTTCTAAAGTCATGTCTACGTTTTTTTTCTTTGTTTTTCCTGCGTCTCTCTTCAAATCATCGTTTCGGTCTATACCTCTCTTTTAAATCCAAATATGGATTTTCCAGTCTCAGACTTTCTGTGTCTCTTAATCAGCATTTTTTTTCTTTTTTCCTCAGTCTTTACCGACTCAGACAATCAGTCGAGATCTCCTCATTCTTCTTGCTCATTTCTGAAATTCCCTCCTTCGAAAATCGGAAACGTTTCTCCACATTGAAAATATTGATTCTTACCTCTTTTTCATTCGCCAATTAGCTTTGTTTCATTTAAAGGGGGTCGTCCGCTGCTAATCTGGTTTTATCCGGAAAACCTTTGCTTTACATTTATCATCCTTATCATTCCATATTACAAAATTTCTTGGAGATCATTTATTTATTCAATGATGGGACTTTATCAATTTGCAACTGATTCAGTGTAGCCACGATCAGATCTATCATGCTCGCTGGTCACATCAGGATATAATTTTCTTGCTTTAACTTCTTCCAAAAAAAAAAGGCAGAATATTAAAAGTGGTTGATTCTTCAATAGACTGTATCTAATCCAGAAAATTTTCCCTCCTCTTTCACATCAATTTCTTCTTGTTTTTTTTTCTCAATGGATTCCTCCTTCCCACAAACAGGTCTTTATTGTAACTTTCTTAGTCAACTCGTTTTTGAGAAGTTAAACAACATCAATTTCTTGACTTGGAAAAGATAGATTGTTCCTTTCATAAGGAGCCAAGATCTCTCTAGACATCTTGATGGATCAATTCCAACCCCTCCAGAATTTATTTCGCAGGAAAAGGAAGATGATAAAAGGGCATCCTCTACTGTGCTTCTCAGAAATCCGGATTATGTTGCTTGGATGAAGAGAGACCAAGCATTGGTGGCATACATCACCTTTACACTGTCGCAAGAGGTTCTTGTAGTCATTCCTGATGATTGTTCGGCCAGGGAGTTGTGGGACAAGTTACTTCAGACATATTCACAAATATCTAAGGCTAGAGTTGTGTTTCTTAAGCGGGAATTTCAGATGTTAAAAGAAAGATTCCATGTCTATCATGGAATACTTGAATAAAACGAAGAGCATTACAGATCAGCTAGTTATCGTGGGATGTGTGGTTAATGATAAAGATAAAGTACAACAGACTTTAAGCGGGCTGGGGCCAGATTATCATGTTCTGACAACGTCCTTATTGTGTCTTCCAGAGCTTTCAAAGTTCGAAGATCTACGTGCAAAATTGCTACAATATGAGATGAGTCTGAAGGGTTTTTCTGAAGAAAATTATGTGCACTCAGGGACTCAAGATGTACTTGCTACAGGGCTGATTTGTGGAAGAGGAAGAGGAGGTGGTGCCTTTCGAGGTGAAGGTGGACAAGCAGACATGGTTTTGGGGGTCGTGGACTACTTCCAACACCTAATGTTCCTCCCAATCAGTAAAGTCAAAGGCACATTCCTACCTGTTTTTTATGTAACAAAAGGGGGCATATTAAAGCAAATTGATGGTTCAATCCCCAAAATAAAGGAAAATCTTTGCAAACAGAGACTAAGAAAGATTCAGAAATCTCAAAGGTTGTGGGAGAAGTAAATGAGTTACTATTGGCAGCACTGGCAGGACTAAATATAAAGCAGAATGATAAAGGCATTTGGTATATTGACTCAGGGGCAGCAACCCACGTTTCAGGTGATGCGGGTAAACTCCTAAACCTTATTCCTTATATTGGTAGAAATAGTATAGTTACAGAAGATGGTTCTCACCACTCCATTTCATACATTGGAAATGCTATTATACCCATGTCTAAGTCTCCTCTCAAGCTTTCAAATGTTCTCCATGCACCAAATATTCAGAAAATTATTATTTTCATCTCAAAACTTGTTGATGATATTAATGCCTCAGTTGAATTTACTCTCTCTTATGTTTATGTCAAGGATCTTCACATGAGGGAGACATTCGCTAAGGGAAAAAGATGAGGCAACATGTACATTTTTCAAGAAGATCCCTCTTCTACAGTTCATTCCACTTGTACATCCTTCATTAATTCCTTTTGACTGTGTGTTCGCTATTTCTGAATGTAATAAGTCAATTCTTTGACATAGTCGATTGGGTCATTGTGGTCCTCATTTTATTGAAAAACTTGTCTCAAATAATTTGATTCCTAAGTCTAGTATGGGTTCAGAAGCAAATGAAATAAAATGACCAAGTTGTCATTTATGTAAGAGTCGTGTTTTACCCTTCAATTCAATCAATAAAAGAGCTTCAAGGCCTTTTGAAATCATATGTTCTGATGTCTAGGGTCCTGCCCCAATTGCTTCTGATTCAGGTAGTAGATATTATCTTATCTTTGTTGACAGCTATTCACGTTCCACTTGGATATTCTTCATGAAGCATAAGTCAGAAGTCTTTGGATTATTCTGAAAGTTCTATTATTTCATCAAAAATCATTTCTCTGAAAACATTCTACATTTTCAATGTGGAGGGGGAGAGTTTTCCTCTAGTGATTTTATTGATTTTTTCCAGTATAATGGAATAAGGAGAAGAGTGTCTTGCGCACACACACCTCAACAAAATGTGATTGTTGAAAGAAAGCATCGACATATTGTTGAGAGTGCAATGAGCATGATGCATGATACTAAACTCCCTATTACTTTATGGACAGAGGCTTTTCATTCTACAGTGCATGTGATAAATCGCCTGCCCATGGCACTGTTAGAAAACAGATCGCCATACTTTACACTTTTTGGTATTCATCTCGATTACCATGAATTACGTGTTTTTGGATTTGTTTGTTATGTGCATATTGATAACTCGTTAAGGCATAAGTTTCAAGACAAAGCCTTGAATTGCAGATTTTATTAAATTATGTAATTGAATCTTGTAATCTAATATATATTTTATATATATAAGGTAATACATATACATATATATAATATATGTATCGGCCTATTATATATATATATAATATTTATTTATTTATTATTAGCCATAGGGGTAGTTCAGTCTTTTCACATATTTTACGCACATTCAATTCTTGAATATGCTTTTTGTAATCTCCTTTTTCTTTTATTTATTTTTTTCATTTTTCTTTTTTTCTTTTCAATGTACTCAAGTACCTCGGGTGGCCCACCACTAGTCGTTGGGCCCCTTCAACGGTCACATTTGTGACCGTTGGAGGGGCTCCAACGACTATGTGGGGGGCCCTCCAAGGGTCTTCCCTTGCCCTATATAAAGGACCTCCCTCTATTATATGGTGTGTGCTTTTGGGTCAAAGCCCAAGTGATTAATAAAGTGTTTTTATTCTTTTTATGCCTTTGTGCATTTGTGAGATTTAGTGGGTTGTGCTTTTGTACACAAGTGTTCCAAGAGTTCTTATTGTGCATGTGTGCACGTGTTTATCATCAAGAATATTAAGGTCGTGATCATAGTATCTTGTTGAAGATACTTTTATTAGATTTGTAGGGTATGCAGATGACTATAAGGGGTACAGGTGCTATGATCATTCGAGCAGACGCATCAAAGTGTCTAGAAATGTTATTTTTGATGAGATGAACTTTGATAATCAACCAGCTAACATCTCCAGTTCAGGATCCAATGCTGAGGTATATTATCCATGGCTAAGTTCCGAACTTTTTTCCAACATTAATGATGATTGTCCTCCAAACTGTAGTCAGAAGGAAACATGTGAGGAGTCAGAAAATGCATCATAGCCAGAAGAAGTTGTTGCGCAACCCTTGGAAACAGGAAGGTACAAGGGCATCATCTACATCCGACGTGAAAAGGAACCTCCACCCGTCTTTGCTTCCTGTCCGGATCTTAATGTAACTCCTACTTCCTCACAGGCGTTGGTTGTCAGGAGATCTACCCGTCCTCTACATCCACTTGATAGATGGGTCAGTTACAAAAAAAATCACTGGATTTTCAATTGTTTTTGACATCCATAAACAAAGAAGATGAGCCTCTCACATTGTATCACGCTGCCAACTCCAAGAAGTGGATTGAACTGATGAATGAAGAAATGGAAGCCTTACATGAATGTAGAACTTGGGAGATTGTGCCCAGACCACCCAACAGAAATGTGATTGGATCGAAATGGGTGTACAAGATCAAATATAAACCAGATGAGAGTACTGAAAGGTATAAAGGTAGACTTGTTGCCATAGGGTTCACGCAAGAACAAGGGCAGGATTTTGATGAAACTTTTAGTCCTGTTGTGAAAATGGGGACCATTCGAATTATGTTGGGTCTAGCTATTGAGCATGGATGAACATTAATTCAGATAGATGTTAAAAATGCCTTTCTGCATGTAGATTTAGAGGAGGAAGTTTATATGGAGCAGCCCGTTAGATATGCAGAACAAGATGCTAATCAGTACGTATGTAGATTAAAAAGAGCGATACATGGTTTGAAACAGGCATCTCGTTCTTGGTTCGAGAGTTTTTCGCTTGAGATACAGAAACATGGCTTTTATAGGTCTCGTCTAGATCATTCATTATTCATTTACAAGAAGCAGAGTGTGACCACACTCCTATTGATATATATAGACGACATCATCATTATAGGAAACTGTGGAACTCACATTAAGGAAGTAAAGAAATTGTTGAATCGGAGATTTAAGATGAAGGATCCGGGAGATCTGTGATATTTCCTTGGGGTAGAAGTTGACAAGACATGTAATATTCTTACTCTCACTCAACACAAGTATACAGTGGACATTCTCATTAGAGCGGGTATGATGAATTGCAAAGGCTTGGCAACTCCAAGTGTCATACATCAGAAACTGAGCTCTAAAGAGGGAGACCTATATGAAGATCCTACTAGATACCGCAGCATAGTAGGTATGTTACAATACCTATCATTCACTCGACCTGATATAGTATATTTAGTCAATCAGGTGTCTCAATTTATGCATGAACCTCGTACATCACATATGGAGGCCGTTAAGAAAATATTAAGGTATTTAAAAGGCACTGTCGGTGATGGGCTTGTGTACAGAAAGGGTGGGCTGAATCAGGGTCCACATGAGATCATTGTTTATGTTGATGCTGATTGGGCAGGTGATCCAGATGAACATCGATCAGTATCTGGTTATTGCAGTTTCCTTGGGTCGAACTTGGTTTCTTGGAGCAGTAGAAAGCAGAAAGTCGTCGCTAGGTCGAGCACAGAGGTCGAATATAGATCAATGGTTGCCGCGACTGCGGAGGCTACATGGATAAGGCATCTCCTCACAGAGATAGGAGAACCGATTGCTCGATCGCTCCTATTATGTGACAACCAAAGTGTTATCAATATGTCCTTCAATCCTATTTATCATAATCGGGCAAAACGCATTGAGATAGACCAACACTTTGTGAGGCAAAAGGTTGAAGAAAAAGAGATTGAACCCAAATTTTGTTTAAACTGAAGAGCAAGTTGCAGACATATTCACAAAAGGATTGACGAAGGACAGGTTCTAGATGTTAAAAGGCAAGTTGTTCATGATCCAAGACCATGTACAACTTGAGGAAGGGTGAAAAGAAGTCGTTCATGGATCCGAACCCGGACCTGTATCCATATGCAGTCTTGTATCCACAGGCAATGTTGTGTTATGTTGTAATATTAGTTGTTCATTAAAGGGTATTTCAGTACCCTAATCTTTATAACCTCTCACTAGTATATATATTACTGAATAGAGCAGTCACGGTAACCTAATCTCAGTTGTGACCTTCTGCAGCCCCTCTTCTCTGTCATTCTTCTTTCTCGTGTGCAGTTAAGTCCGGAGTTTCTCCCTTTTAACAATATTTTCTCAAATAAACATGAAGTATTTGAAAATTTTAAAAAAAATTCATAAGTTTGAGGAGTGTTAATGTGTGTGTATATACATACATACATACATACATACATATATATATGTGTGTGTGTGTGTGTGTGTTTACATATAAACATATGTATTTATGTATATATGTATCCTAGGGGGCATTTCAGTCTTTTCACATGTATAAATTTTTTATGTATTTTTTCCTTTTTTTATTTTTATTTTTCATTATTATAATTATTCCCAGACTCAAGGGCTTATTTGGAACTCCCCCAAAAGAGTCGTTGGACTCTATCCAACGGCTACATTTCTAGTCGTTGGGTAGGTCACAACGGCTCCTTTGAGCCTCTACTTTGTGTATAAATATTGGGTTAGCCCCCATTCATTGTAACAATTCTCAAAGAGATTATTCCCCAATAATATTAATTATTTTCATGCATGTTCTCAGCCCTTAGTGGCTCATTTTTGTGTTTTCATGTATTGACCATAAGAGGTCATATTCGCTAAGTGTTCTCTTGCCCATAAGTGGCACACCAAGGCATATTCTTCAGTTCTATATAGTATCAAGCATAGGTCTTTGGTAGTTGGATGTATCATGAACAAGCAAGAGTTAAAGATGATATGCAGCCTGACTTGTCTAACCCAACTTTTGGCAGGGACAAAAACCAACTATTACCCGTTTTGAATGTTGAAGGTGCAAAAACAAAGGCCATAAAATGCTATCGGATTTGAACATTGACACAAGAAAAACATGGAAACATTGAAAATAAAGTGCAGACCAAGTTATCAACTGGACCAGTCTACATTTCCTTGATAAATGACTCCAAGAACTTGGATATTCAGCAAAGAACCTCATCTGACAAATGTTGCAATAATGAATAGGTGTTGCACCCTCCCCAGGAATCGGATTTGACGGCTCGAAACTTGGACCTAAAGGGAGCTCCAACCTGGCAACAGACGGGTACTCTAGTTGGAGCTCGACGAAAGCTAGAGGATTATACATGCGGTTTCGGGCATATAGCTAACATGTATGGAGAGTTGTACCCTGGTTGACACGGTGTAGTAGGAGTCTGAGGGCTCTAATGTGTAAAAGTATCTTCAACAAGATACTAATAACAATATTACAATATTCTTGGAAACAAATGTGTACGCATACTCACAACAAGAACACTTGAAACACTTGTGCACGAAAAGCACAATACAAACTCACAAATGCACAAATGTGAACCCAAAAGTCATAAGATTCACTAAAAAGGCTTGGGCTATAATCCCACAAGCATGAGAATACACAAGGGGAGAGCCCCTTTAAATAGAAGAGGTGGAGTCCTTGGAGAGGCTCCACCTCTAGCCGTTGGAGCCCCTTCCAACGGTCACAAATGTGACTGTTGGAAGGGGCCCAACAACTAGATGGTGGGCCCCTCCAAGGTGTTTTCCACCTTTTACAAAACAACAACAACAACTACGCCTTCATCCCAAAACAATTGGGGTCGGCGATATGAACCAACAAAGAAAATCATTCTGGGTCTTCCACATGAATCCTTCTCCTCCAATCATTTTTATCCAATGCCATGTCCTCGGTGAGGTTCAAAGCATTCATATCATTTCCTATCATCTCCATCCAAGTCTTCCTAGGCCTACCCCGACCTCTTTTAACTAATATATTTTCCCATTTCTCCATCCTTCTAACTTGAGCATCATTAGGCCTTCGCTGAATATGCCCAAACCACCGTAAATGATTCTCTCTCATCTTATTTTCAATGGGTGCAACGCCTACCTTCTTACGTATCTCCTCGTTCTGAATCTTATCTTTTATTGTATTTCCACACATCCATCTAAGCATACGCATCTCAGCTACACTCATTTTTTGAATATGATGTCTCTTGGCAGCCCAACATTCTATATCATATAGTAAAGTGGGCCTAATAGTCGTCCTATAAAACTTTCCCTTCAACCGCAATGGCATTCTACGATCGCACAACACTCCAGTTGCACCTTTTACAAAAAGAAATAAAAAATAAAAATACAAAAGAATAAAAAGGAATAATTACAAAACATATTTTAAAAAGAATGTGTAAAAAGACTAAACTACCCCTAAGGCTAAACAATTAGAAATATATATTTTATATATATAATAAGTAGATACATATACATATATATTAATATATGTATATGTATTACCTTATATATATAAAATATATATATATATTACATTGCATGATTAATTACATAATTTAACACCCCCCTCAAACTTAGGGCAGGATGATCGAGAGTTTGCTAAGAAGGAAGTTGAAGCACGGAGCACACAAAGCTTTAGTGAAGAAATCTGTCAACTGATATTCTGACGTGACATATGGAAGGTCAATGACTCCTTTGAGGTACGCCTCACGAACATAGTGACAATCCATCTCTATGTGTTTGGTCCGCTCATGAGAAGTGTGATTCTTAGCAATATAAATTGCACTTTTGTTGTCACAACATAGCTTGATAGGCCCTTCGATTGTGATCCTCATATCTTCCAGCAACTGATGAATCCATACAATTTCTATAGTAGTAGTTGTCATGGCACGATATTCGGCTTCAGTTGATTATAGAGATACTTTTTGTTGCTTCTTGCATCTCCATAAAATCAAAGAATCTCCTAAAAACACACAAAAACCAGTGGTGCAGTGACGATTATTTGGGTCACCTCCCCAATCAGAGTCGGTATAAGCCATTAATTTTAAATCAGACAGAGAGGATAGAAAAATTCTCTTGTTTAGAGTACCCTTAATGTATCTTACGATTCGCAAGATAGCACTCATGTGAACGGATGTTGGTGCATGCTGAAACTGACTTGCAGTATGCACTGCATGAAAGATATATGGTCTGGTAATACTCAGATACATCAATGATCCTACAAATTGTTTGTAGAGAGTAGGATCTGAAAGAGGAACCCCATCATCAATCTTCATTTTAGCTCCTACTATGGCAGAAGTTTGACAAACCTTTTTATCTGTAATATCTGACCTGTCAATGATCTCAGATGCAAGCTTAGTTTGAGATAAGAAATACCCTCTATGAGAGTATGCTACTTCAATTCCCAAAAAATAAGTTAGAAAACCCAAATCAGACATTTCAAATTTATCTTTTAAAATTGATTTTATACTCTTAACCCCATTAGAATCACTTCCGGTGATGAGCATATCATCCACATACAACAGCAAAATCACAATCCCTGCATTGGATTTTATAACAAACAAAGCAGTGTCAGTAAAGCAAGAAGAAAATTCATTTTCCAACATTACTGAGTTAAACCTATCATACCAAGCCTTAGGGGCTTGCTTTAGGCCATATAGCGCTTTCCTAAGATGAAGTACTTTCCCTTTGAGAGTCTTCATTCCAGATAGAGCATTCATATAAACTTCCTCATTCAAATCACCATTCAGGAAGGCATTCTTAACATCTATTTGATAGATGTTTCAATTGTTAATTGATACGACAGTGATGAGACATCGAACAGTGACCATTCGGGTCACAGGCGCAAAAGTTTCTTCATAGTCAATCTCATACTCTTGACTATAACCCTTGGCAACCAATCGAGCCTTATATCTCTCAAAAGATTCATCGCTCTTAGTTTTAACCTTAAAAACCCATCTACACCCTATTGTTTTCTTACCCTTAAAAAGATCTTGAAATTCCCATGTCTTAGCTCTTTTCAGAGCTCCGAGTTCATTTTCCATTGCAACTATCCATTCAAGACTTTTACTAGCTTCCGCAAAGTTTCTAGGTTCTACGTAGGAGTGAATGGCACTAAGACATACTTTATATCTAGGTGAAAAAGAATCATATGATATAAACCTAGACGGAGCTTTTCTGTGTCTTTCGGTTCTACAAAGATTTTCCTCACCTTGAGGAATAGTCTGACTATTGTCATATCTTTCAAGAGCACTTTTAAAAGTGCTCCTATCTCTAATGAGTATAGGTGATGGGATCTCTAGGTGGTCATTCATCAATAGATTGGTGAGAGTAAAGCGGAGGAATGATTTCCTCAATATCACTTGAATCATTTTGATTTGACTCATCATCATTAGAATCATCATTGTTGACTAATAGTTCAAACAAAAAAGAATAATCAACATTTTCATTATGTACTTCAGGACTTTCAAAACCACTAAGATTTTCCAAAAAACTCACATTTCTGAAAACATAAAGTTTGTCATTTTTAATGTCATAACATCGAAAACCCTTATGGGTTTCGGAATAACCAAGAAAGGCACACGGAATGGCCTTTGGAGAAAGTTTATCATTTTTATCTATAAGAACAAAGCACTTGCATCCAAACACCCTTAACCTATTGTAATCAGGGTTTTTTTCATACAACCTTTCAAAAGGAGAAATTTTACTCAAATTCTTCGATGGAAGTCTGTTTATGAGATATATCGAGGTAAGGCCAGCTTCAGCCTATAGTTTCTTTGGAATGTTTTGCGAAATGAGCAAAATTCTAGTTGTTTCAATAATATGCTTATGCTTCCGTTCGGCTAACCCATTTTGTTGTAGGGTTTTTGGGCAAGATTTCTGATGGATAATACCATAACTTTCAAGGTAACTCTTGAATTCATTTGAAAGGTATTCACCACTAGAGTCAGACCTAAGAATTTTTAAACTTTCATTAAATTGATTTAAAATCATCATATGAAACGTTTTAAACGTCGAAAAAACTTCATGTTTATGTTTAAGAAAGTACATCCAACAAAACCTAGTGTAATCATCTACAAAGATAACATAATACAAGAAACCTCCTTTAGATATCACAGGAGCGGGTCCCCATACTTCGGAATGAACAATTTCAAAGGGGTTTGTTGAAAACATAGATCTTCGAGTAAAAGGTAGACTTTTCATTTTCCAAAGAATACAATCATTACAAACAAAATCCCCTTTACAAAGATGTTTAATAAAATGCAAATAAGAGATTTTAACAATGTTGAGATGTCCCAGTCTCTTATGCCATACATGAATATCTTTGTTTTGAACAACATTACAAAATTGATTCTTGGGGACTTGAAGAAAGTCAACGTAATAGAGGTCGTCTCTCCTAGAGCCTTCCCCAATTAATCTTCCGGACTGGAGATCCTGAATCCAACATTTATCAGAAGTGAATTTTACATCGCAACCATGATCCGAGAGTTAAGAGACCGAAAGTAAATTTAAATTTAATTTTGGTATAAGACGGATTTTAGGGATAAAAAAATCTTGTTTTTCAAAATTTCCTATTCTTTTAATTTCAAGAGGTGTTCCATCCATTGTTGAGACAAAAGATAGAAGAGGATTTTTAGAAAATTGGGAAAGGAAGCAAACACTTGGAGTCATATGAAAAGATGCGCCGAAATCTAAAAGCCAAGATATCTTACCGGAAGGTGAAGAGACATAGCAGCTCCGGAAATTCCTCCCTTGAGAAGTGGTTGCAAAACTTCAACAATTTGATGAAGAGAAAGAGACCCACTTGACGATGATGGTCTTTCCTCTTGTTGAGATGTCATGGCCATAGCAAGTATTTTCTTCCATTTGGGGCATATAGGTTTAATGTGCCCCGGTTCTTTATAAAAATAACATGTAAGCTTGCTATAATCTTTCTTCACTTCTTGACCAAATGAGTTTTGATTCTTGAAGTGAGGAGGCTTATAAGTCTTCAAATTGCTCTCCGGTCTTGAAACGGCATTAGCGCCTTCATTTTCTTCATTACTTGAAGTAGCAAGAACACTTAAATTGTTTTTGCTAATGTTCATACGAGTTTCCTCCCCACTTAGCTTTGTAATGACATCTTCAAGAGAGGGGGAAACGAAAGAGGAAAGGAGAGAAGACCGAATTTGCTCGAACTCAGATTTAAGTCCATTCAAAAAATTAAAAAAATGGTCCTCTTCCAATTGTTTGTATCTAAGCTCAATAGCTTCTTCACTCCACTTAGGCTCAAGCATTGCGAGTTCATCCCATATGGACGACAATTCCGCAAAGTAATCCCTTATGGACATCTCATTTTGTTGAAGGGACAAAGCCCTTTTTTGGAGATAATACTTGTGTGATAAGTCTCTTGACGTGTACATTTTTTCTAGATAATGCCAAGCTTCCGATGCTTTCTTGAATTTAATAATATTTATATTTATCTTTGTTTCAACCGATGAAAAAATCCAAGAAAAAAACAACAACTACGCCTTCATCCCAAAACAATTGGGGTCGGCGATATGAACCAACAAAGAAAATCATTCTGTGTCTTCCACATGAATCATTCTCCTCCAATCATTTTTATCCAATGCCATGTCCTCATCTTGAAATTTTTCATTTTTCATTCTTCATGTTTCTTGGAGTATTTCTCAAGAGCTTTATTTCTCTCTTCTCCTTCGAGAATTTTGATTTCGCCTTCCTCTACCAAAGTAATCTTTGGTTCGGGTTCCGGTTCGGGTTCCGATTCGGGTTCCGGTTCCGGTTCCGGTATAGAACCAAGAACGTATCTCCAAAGACCCTTACCTTTTACTTGAGCTTCCATGTTCCCAGCCCAAACATGATATTTTGAGTCATTTAATTTGAAGCCAAGAGAGAAATGGGAGTCTTTTTCGACCATTAGAGAGGATAGAAGTTGAAAAATAATACGTACCTCAAGAAACTTTCACGTCTTCCTTGACAAAAGAGTCACTCAAAATATTGCCAGAAGAAGGTTATCCACTTCAAACGCCAATAACATGAAGGAATGTTTTTCGAGGCACTCAAAAAACAAATAAATACACGAACCTCCTTCTTCAACCAAGCTCTGAAACCATGTAAAAGTATCTTCAACAAGATACTAATAACAATATTACAATATTCTTGGAAACAAATGCGTACACATATGCACAACAAGAACACTTGAAACACTTGTGCACGAAAAAGCACAATACAAACTCACAAATGCATAAATGCGAACCCAAAAGTCATAAGATTCACTAAAAAGGCTTGGGCTATAATCCCACAAGCATGAGAATACACAAGGGGAGAGCCCCTTTAAATGGAGGAGGTGGAGTACTTGGAGAGGCTCCACCTCTAGCCGCTGGAAGGGGCCCAACGAGTAGATGGTGGGCCCCTCCAAGGTGCTTTCCACCTTTTACAAAAAGAAATAAAAAATAAAAATACAAAAGAATAAAAAGGAATAATTATAAAACATATTCTAAAAAGATTATGTGTAAAAAGACTAAACTAGCCCTATGGCTAAACAATTAGAAATATATATTTTATATATATAATAAGTAGATACATATATATATATATATATATATTAATATATGTATATGTACTACCTTATATATATATATATATATATATTATATTGCATGATTGATTACATAATTTAACATAATGGTGGCGGTTTAGGAGGTACGAGGAGCTATGAGGTCAGAATGGCTAAATCGGGTAGGTCAAAACTAAGCCCGGTACAAGAATCAACAACGGATTCCAATCCATATCTGAAAAGACTTGGTCTAAGGCTTTTAGGTGGACCTAAGGTCGTGTGTTGAGGTTTGATGTAGGTGCTAGAGGTCAGAAAGGTCAAGTTGAGTCATTAGAGAGGTTGTTGAGGTTAAACGGGCAAAACTACACGTTCTCCTGAATCGACAGAGTGCGATTTTGATATTTCAAGTCCCGGACGTGAGCAAGATCTTAAGCTAATGTTGGGATCAGTTTTAGAGGTTGTGTAGTAGGTCTAGATAGGTCTAAAAGGGGTCTACACATTCAGATGGGGTCACTTAAGGTGCAGAGGGCCAGAAAAGGCGAAACAGTCCACAAAACGATATTGCACAATTTCTACGAACATAGTCATGGTTAAGACGACTTAGACGACTTTATGAAAGGTTAGGAACAGGTCCTAAGTTATCATAGAGGTCAAAAGAGTGGTATAAATACCCGAAACATGCTCGTAAGAAAGGCTGATCAGCAGAACCATGGTTGACAGGGCTCCTACATTGATTTTCAAGGTCGGGATTACTCCACAACAAAGATACAAGTAAGAGAAGGGCTTGAGCCCTTGGAAGGGTAGAAAGACTAACGTAAGGAGGTCTGACCTCATGTAAATCACAGAGAGAAGAGAGAGAAACGTGAGGGAGGAGAGAGAGAGGTTTAGGAAATCAATTTAATCTTATTCAATTCATAAAAAGGGGTCCCTCAACCTCTATTTATAGATGAGAGGCCTGAGATAGAGCCCCTTATTAATTAATTCATTCATAAGCCATAAAGAATCCTACTGTGAAACAAAAACTTGACTAGAGAAAGGATTCTAGATCCATGCCTCTATCAGGACTCCTACTCTAATTAAAAGTTTTAATTAATTAAGAAAAACTCAATTAGACTTCTTCCTAATTAACTTAAGATGCATCTAGAGAGGGGGGGGGGGACGTCTCACCATATTCCTTCAATTAGACGCCCACCATGTGGACACCGCCAGGTGGCTCTCTTTGATTCTAATGTTGACATGTGTCAAGCTCTCCTTTCTGGTATAGATATGTGTCCATTGACTTTTCCACATGTGAGGAGGATACATCAACTGCCACATTATTCTTATAGGTCTCACCTAGGCCTGGATGTCCCTTACTGCCTGCAAGGAAATACGTGTAGATCCTGGAGCTCGAAACCGCACCATCTTCTAAAATTCGGGTCATAACAATAGGCCATCCAAATAAGGCTAATGGTTGTAGCCCCAACCCAAGGATAAGAAACAACGTAAATCATGCTACTAAGGGACAAAATCATAGCACGAGCTCATGAAAACAATTGGCAACTATAACAATAAAATTTTACAAGCAAGCCAGCCAATAGGCAGAAGTACAAGAGTCGTATGTTGTGCCACAGTAAATAATGATAGGAAGACAAATATTTCCACTTGACAACCAAGCTAATAGTCAAAGAACCAACCATAAGCAAACAAGAAAGTCACTTGCCTAATGAGAGGAATATTGCACAAACAAGGACACAACCTTCATACGCTGACTTGTGGATCAGTTACCAAATTAATAATAGAGACTACATGATGGTTGTAATACCATGTAGGGTAAAAACTGGGCACAATAAGAACTAGGACTCTAAATAAGTATATTTAAAAAAAAGACTATAATCACCACAAATATGCATAGAGTAAGAAAAAACTTTTGTTTGGTAGGTGACAGAACCATAAGCAGGCCATATTAGACTAGGTCTGTTGTGCATTGTCAGAGGTTCAGAGCAGGTCCCGTCCATACTGAGTTAGAGCATCGATTCTCGATACCAAAAATCATAACCTCTAGGTAACAATATCACCAGTAGACTAGTGCACATCATGAAAAATGGAAAGAACTTACAATGACCAAGACCATCCATATTCCCCACAAGGAAAGCAGGAGTGCTCGATTGATGGTAAAATACTTCACGCAAATAAATCAATTATCCAAGTTCTAATGTTCTTTTGTCAATGCATTTGAAATATCCTTGTGGGTTCAAGATTCACTGGAGTTTCTTTCAGTAATTTTCTATGGTTCTAAGCTACAGAACACTAGGTAACATGCATTCAAGTTTGTACAATTATTTTTCACAATTCTTTAGATGAATTCTTCTCTATAAGATAAACCATGAATCAAAGATTCAAAAGCATTCCAAGAAGGACAGCATCAGCAAGTAAAAATTCATAGTGATTTTCAAGAAAATATTAAATTGACAAAGAACAAGAAAAGGAAACTATTTAAATGGTTAGTTGGTTACCCATGCAACAAGATTCTGTTCAGGCTGCAATTTAGTGGAATCAAATGCCCTTCGCCCTGTAATTAGTTCAAGAAGAACCACTCCAAAACTATAGACATCAGATTTAACCGTAAGTTGTCCAGTCATGGCATATTCAGGAGCACAGTATCCATATGTTCCCATCACCCTAGTGGAGACATGGGACTTATCCCCGGTTGGACCAAGTTTTGCAAGACCAAAATCAGATAGTTTTGGATTGAATTCTTCATCCAGTAGAATGTTGGATGATTTAAAGTCCCTATATATGACAGGAGGATTTGCTTTATGATGCAGATAATCCAACCCTTTGGCTGCACCAGTTGCAATTTTCATCCTCGTGCTCCAGTCTAGTGATTCCTTGTCAGGGGGAAGATCTGCACAAAAACGATTAAATAAGGTTCGCAGCAGTTGTAGATAAAACAACCAACTGTACTAGCCCAAGAAAGTACCAAAACTTCTCCAACACCATTTGCAAATCAAGTGAATACCTTTGACACCTCTGATGTAGTGTATCAAACTCTAACAAAACAAAGGTGACAATGGGAACAAACCATGTTCAGATTCCATGGATTGGTAGCTACAGCTAAAGTGAATGCAAAAAAAAATCCTACATCATCAAATAGCAGAAAGTATTCGGCGTATGTTTTGGCACACAGCGTAGCCACCATCACAAAGAAGAAAGATTTGTCACCAGACTCACCACAACCAGAACCAAATACAAATGACTATGCATACCCAGCACAAAACTGCATGAACAATATAATGACTTAGAAAGTGCACTTTTAAACACAGGAAGCATAGCAAGCAAACACAAAGAGGGCAACTCAACAAGATTGTAGAAAATAACATAATCATCTTGAGCCTTGAATTATACTCTGGACTGATCCATAGAGGGAGGTGAAAGACAACTAGTATTCCTCTCATCCTTGGGCTGAGCATTCCTTTCATCAAACATTGGATGTGTGGGAGCTATCCTTACGATGTATTAAGGACTGACAGGAGATGATGCACTCATATGGAGAGCCCTCCATCAGATCCTAATTTCCTCGATTCTTCTGTCCCCACCTCTGCTCATACAGGATCAACGGCATTATCAGATGTCTGTTTTTTATAATCAATGAGAGCCACAAACACATCATGCCCAACAAACCCACCTGGAATTAGGTTGGGATATCTTTTAACAATTGGACTTACTGAGACCGAAACCTTTGCCTTCAGCTCACAACGCTTGATGGTCCACTCAAGACTCAGCTTGGACTAATTGGGAGAACAAAATTCATTCACCTAATAAGAATGGTATTGAACTTCTACTCAAGTTCTGCTGGTTTTAGAAAACTTAGGAAGTATTTATTAAGGCAAAAGTACCGCCATGCTCATAAAAAAACATGTTTATGTGTTTCATTTTGAGGTAATAGTCTTTTATCTTTCCTTTATGTAAAGGAGGCCCTCTAACAACGTTAGAACTTTCCAGAGTCACATGTAACTTCTAACAATCAGCTATAAAAGGCTCTGCATATCCTTTCTTTCAGTAAACTGTTTGCCTTTGCTTCTTAAAAAGATATCGTCATATTGATTTGGCACTTATGAGAAAATCTCACGTTTGTAGCCATATGATACATGCAACAGCAAAGAAATAAAAAAGGAATTTTATCTACCATAGGATGGCAGTTAGTGGGAAACATCATAAAGGCAAATGAAATTTCGTATCCCACTGAATTAGAGATTTGAGTCAACTACAAAAGGAAAGAATAGTTTTTCAATATAAGGAGTTGGATGGTGAGATTCATTAAAAAAAGATACACACTGTCCCAATGAAAACTACTCATTTTCTTGTTTTAACTTCACTGTGGCACCAGATCCAGATATTGAAACACTAAATTAAAGCATGAATGAAGCTTTACAAGAAAGGATTGCAATCATACCATGCAGATGATCTTCCAATGACCCCAAAGGCATGTATTCATACACAAGAAGGCGTTGGTCCCCCTCAGCGCAATAGCCAATCAAATTAACAAGATTAGGGTGATGCAAAAGGCTAAGCATGAGAACCTCCACCAGAAACTCCCTGTTCCCTTGGAGCCCATTCCTGTCCAATTGTTTTACAGCAACAACCTGCTAATGCAGATAACATCAATTAAGGAACTTACACTCCAAAAAAGAAAATAAAAAGCTACAATTATTCAAACCAAACCAAACAACCATGTTGCTACTTGATCCAGAACAAAAGTACATCAACACTTGCCCATCAAAAGTGAAATCAATCGGGATAAATGGCTTCACACGCGATAAATTACTGATTCAATTCGCATACCTGGCCTGTACTTTCTAAGCGACCTTTATAAACTCGCCCGAATCCGCCCTCCCCTAAGAGGCATTCCTGTCTGAAGTTCTTCGTGGCTGTCGCGAGCTGGCGAAAGGTGAAGGTGGCCGCTGCAATTTTCACTTCAGGGCAATCCTTGGACGGCGGAGTTTCTTTCACCGGAGCAGGTGCAGCCCTCGGCTTGAGTTTCTCCGTTCCTTTTGATCCACAAACAAAACATGCTCAATTTCACAGACGAACCAGAAAGAAACTCATTGATTTCAATTGCACTCCCCGTTTCATACCCAACCATCATGAGGACCCCAAAATGCCATGAAATTGGTTCAAATCAATCACATAAAACTATTTCAATTCGCTCTGCAAACCACACATCCGATTGAATCGCTAACCAAAACGCAAAATTCTCACACAATCTTATCGGGAAAACGTTCGATCAGATCAAAACCACAGGAAATCAACCAAAAATCAATCGGTTTCAATTTTACCCACATGAAATTTTCAACCTAAAAACACGAAAACTCCCATCTAAAACCCAAAAAACCAAATGAAAATCGATTTCAGCACTGCCCACCTGAAAATTTCGCCTAAAAACGTGACATTCTCATCTAAAACCAAATACCCACAAAAATTCCACCATGGTTTCCCCTAAAAGGCTCGATTTGAATAGCACTCACCTGAAGAATTCCTCGAAACTTGAGACGCTGTCGAGGGTGGTCGCTGCTTCCTGGCCTCGGCGCCATCGTCGGCATCGAACTCCTCCTTCTTGGTATCAAAGCAAGGGAAACAACCCATCCGGGAGCTGCTCTCCCCCAACACAGAGTGGAGCAAGCCAGATAGCCACGATTGGAACAGCACCATTTATCCGCCCATAGTCTGCAAACTCCGCGACACGATTCAACCAATACCTCAAATCTGCTGTTAGCATGGCCAATTAAATACGCTTCTCAGAGGG
Source organism: Nuphar pumila (assembly GCF_984573655.1). Lineage (NCBI taxonomy): Eukaryota > Viridiplantae > Streptophyta > Magnoliopsida > Nymphaeales > Nymphaeaceae > Nuphar > Nuphar pumila. The sequence goes on along the minus strand of NC_143249.1, from coordinate 179,260,465 downwards.
CCTTCCAGGAATCGAATCAAAGCAAACATGTCACGCCATCCTCCCCACCCTCCCTCTAGAAATTAGAAATTCAGAGAATAAAAAATTATTAAATAAATAAATAATAATAATTCAAGAGAGAAAAGAACACCTCTCTCTCAAAAGTTTGAACGTGTACTGTGGGGATGCATTATACCCATATATCAAGGGTAATTATGTAATTTACTCTATGCATGTCCTCAACCCACATCTCCTTGAAAGTCTCGGTTTTGGGGTCTCAGTATATAAAGATTAAGTGATTCGGTTTCTAAGACTAATCGAGTTGGTGACCGGAGCCCCCACGCTTGTTGTGACCAATGTTATAGTATCGTTGCGAATCGGCCAATTCATATGGTATCGGCCAAAAATCGCTACGAAAACAAGCTGATTGGGCTTTTTTTAATATTTTTAACATTATTTAAATCCTCTTTTAATATTTTGTGACACGTGCCATTTGTTGGTTAAAACCAGTGTTGTCAGTATCGGTGTGTATCGGCCTGAATCGGCCAATACTTATCATATTGCCAAAAACTCAATACGAAACTGACTGAATCAACTATTTTTAATGAATATAAAAATAACTTAAAATTATTTTTTAAATATTGTTTTAATATCTTTAAAACGTGTCATGTTATTTTTTAAATTATTTTTTGGTCAATTCTTAATGACGGTGACCTTAATGGACATGTAGGCATTAGTAGGGATGGATTTGAGAGTATCCATGGAGGCTATGGTATAGGAGAAAGAAATGAAAGTGGAGAAAGGATTTTAGATTTTTGTTTGTCATATGATATGATCTTAGCTAACACTTGGTTTAGGAAGAGAGAGTCTCACCTAGTAACATTTAAAAGTGGGGTTAATACGAGTCAGATAGATTTTTTCCTACTTAGAAAGAGAGATAGAGGTCGTTGCATCGATTGTAAGGTTATACCGGGAGAAAGTGTAGCTACACAACATAGAGTATTAATTTTAGATCTTAGAATTAGACAATGTCGCAAAAGGGATAGACATAGGATAGATTCTAGAATTAAGTGGTGGGCACTGAAAGGAGCTAAACAAGGAATGTTTGTAGAGCAGGTAGTTAAGGAAGTTGATTGGTGTCTCGAGGAGGATTCAGAATCAATGTGGAATAAGATAGCGGGTGGCATGAGAAAAGTGGCTAAGGAGGTATTGGGTGAGTCTAAAGGCGGTGCACCACTAGGTAAGGATACATCATGGTGGAACGAGGATGTCAAATTAGCTATTAAGTTTAAAAGAGAGTGTTATAGAAATCTAAGTAAGAGTCGTGATAATGAGAATTTGGAGAAGTATATGTTAGCAAAGAAGGAAGCTAAAAAAGTTGTTCGAAACGCGATGGCTAAGGTATATAAGGAGGTTTATGACAAGTTGGATACCAAAGAAGGCGAGAAGGATATTTATAGGCTTGCAAAAATGAGAAATAGAAAATCGAAGGATTTGGGTATGGTTAGATGTATCAAAGATGAAACGCAAAGGGTTTTAGTCAAAGATGAGGAGATTAAGGAGAGATGGAAAAATTATTTTGATAAGCTATTTAATGATAGTCATGCTCAAGATCTTGGAGACTTCTCCATTCCTTTTCATGAGATAAATCGTGACTTCATGCGCAATATTCAATAGAAAGAAATTACAGAGGCTTTGAAGAAAATGAAATCAAGAAGGGCAGTTGGCCCAGATGGTATACCTATTGAGGCTTGGAAATGCTTGGGAGAGAAATGTTTAGAATGGTTGACAAATCTTTTTAACTTGATTTGGCGAACAAATAAGATGCCTAATGAGTGGAGGAAGAGTACTTTGGTGCCTTTATATAAGAATAAGGGTGATATACAAGATTGCACAAACTATCGTGGTATAAAACTCATGAGTCATACTATGAAACTTTGGGAGAGGGTGATTGAGTCTAGGTTAAGGAAGGTTGTCATGATATCGGAGAATCAATTTGGTTTTATGCCTGGAAGATCAACTATGGAAGCTATACATCTTCTTAGACAACTTATTGAAAGATATAGAGAGAGGAACAAAGATTTGCATATGGTTTTTATTAATTTAGAGAAGGCATACGATAGAGTACATAGGGACGTTCTCTGGTGGACAATGATGAAGAAAGGTGTTTCTTTCAAGTACATTAGTATAATTAAAAATGTGTATGAAGGAGTAGTAACCAATGTCCGCACTTGTGGAGGAGTGACAACCAATTTTCCGATAACGGTTGGGTTACATCAAGGATCTGCTTTAAGCCCTTTCCTATTTGCGATAGTGATGGATGAGCTTACGAGATCAATTCAAGAAAATGTACCGTGGTGTATGTTGTTTGCTGATGATATTGTTTTGATTGATGAGTCTAGAGCTGGGGTTAATGCTAAGTTAGAAATATGGAGACAGACATTGGAAGCTAGACGTTTTAAGTTGGGTAAGAGTAAGACTGAATATATGGAATGTCGGTTTAGTAAGCAACGAAGTAGTGATGGGAGTGTAGTGAAGTTTGGTGAGCAAGAAATATCGGTGAATGATTATTTCAAATATTTGGGATCCATCATTCATAAGTATGGAGAAATTGATGGAGATGTAAATCATAGGATAAAGGTTGGGTGGATGAAATGGAAAAGTGCAACTAGAGTGTTGTGCGATCGTAGAATGCCATTGCGGTTGAAGGGAAAGTTTTATAGGGCGACTATTAGACCCGCTTTACTATATGGTACGGAATGTTGGGCTGCCAAGAGACATCATATTCAAAAAATGAGTGTAGCTGAGATGCGGATGCTTAGATGGATGTGTGGAAATACAATAAAAGATAAGATTCGGAACGAAGAGATACGTAAGAAGGTAGGTGTTGCACCCATTGAAAAAAAGATGCGAGAGAATCGTTTACGGTGGTTTGGACATATTCGGTGAAGGCCTAATGATGCTCCAGTTAGAAGGTTGGAGAAATGGGAAAATATATTAGTTAAAAGAGGTCGGGGTAGGCCTAGGAAGACTTGGATGGAGATAATAGGAAATGATATGAATGCTTTGAACCTCACCGAGGACATGGCATTGGATAGAAATGATTGGAGGAAAAGGATTCATGTGGAAGACCCAAAATGAATTTCTTTTTTGGTTCATATCGCTGACCCCAATTGTTTTGGGATGAAGGCGTAGTTGTTGTTGTTGTTTGTTGTATTTCTTGGCCAATTCTGAACTATTCACTTGAGAATACTAGAGGTCTCATTTCGATACTGACGACATTGGTTAAAACTTTGGTCAATTGAGTTTGATTTGGTTTGAAACTATTCAGGGTCTCTGGTAGGATTTTGACATTGGTCGTAATTATTAACATACTATTTGTGGTTTTTTGGTAATTAATAAGTAAATAAAATAAAGATTTTATGCTTTTAATTTGTTTGAATTGTAATTTTATTGAATGCCAACTTGAATTTGAATTTACATGTTGAATTGAGTCATAATTTAATTAAGGTTTAACATTGAATTTAAATTTGGAGTTAATTGGGATTTAATTTAAATTTAGAATTTAATTTTAGTGCAATTTAGTATGAATTTAATTTTTTGTTTAGATTTAAATTTTTATAATTTAGTATAGATATGGATGTCATGTGGATTTACCTAATTTGAATTTGTTCTCGATTAGATTTGAAATCCAAGATAAAAATTCATACAAAAATCTAAATAGGCAATTTAGTGAAATGAAAAATTGGAATTTAAATGTAGTTAAAGAATTGTAGGAGTCTAATAGGGTGGGACGTCTACCCAGGTGGCACCTCTATACATTGAAAATTCTGAGAATTCTAATAAATTTTCTACCTTGAAACCAAAGTCAATGAAAATCTTAAAATTTTCTAATTAAAAGTTTAGTTAAATCCACATCGCATCCATATCCATACCAACTTATAAAAATTCAAATTCAAATAAAAATCTAAATTTAAATTAAATTGCACTCAATTTCAATTCTAAATATAAATTAAATCCTAATTATCTTATAATTTAAATTCAAATTCAAGTTGGCATTAAATAAAATTATAATTCTACCAAACCAAAGCATAAAATTTTTATTTTATTTATTTATTAATTACAACAAATGATAGGTATTACAATTAACCATGCCAATTTTAAGAAAATGAAATTCTGTGTCAAGTCAGTAGGCTATTTATCATAGATATCGCTGATTTTTTAAGGCAGCATAACTTTGTCGCAATATTTTTAAATACACCTATAATATTAAAAATATGAATTTTTAAAAATATTATTGGGTACGTTTCAACGTGATGGATCTCCCAAAAGATCCATATAACCCAGATCAAGGAGCGAAATCCATGCCTAGATCTACCTCCCTCTCAAATGAGACATCAGATTTGAGATTATTTTTTCCTCAAATCAGTATATCTCTAGTCTGATTGAAGAGGAAAAATTTAGAATAGAGATTCTTGAATTTTGAAGTAGAATATCTCATTGAAAAACAAAATAAAGATTAGATATAAATAAAATCAAAATATAGAAAAGAAAAAGGTATTGAATACAAATAAAATAGGGTAAACACACGAAATATATATGGTTTGGCCAAATGCTTGCATCCATAAAAAATATATCTCACACTCTATTTATTTTTCATTTATTCAATTATTAAAGTTGCATATTTATACAAGTATATGATCTAGATAAATAATATTTATCTACTATTACTATGAAAAATAATCATGATGAGTGACAATCTTAAAGACTAAGTGATAATCAACTTTTCTTCGAGATTATTCTTGAAAATAGTCATGATTGAGCATATTCTTTCATATTGTTATACATTTCAACATACCTCTATTACTATATCCCTCAATTCTTAGATATAAGGAATTCAAATGCCCCTTGTTTCAAAATTAGCATCTCATAGTCGTGATATGAACACATCTAAACAGTTTTTGGTACTTTATTATTTTTATTTTACTCGTTGTTATATTTTATATGTACCAATATTTCTCAATATATATTTTTTATATATATTTATAAAAAAAAAAACAAAAACCCATGATCCAAGACCTAACCGCGTTGGCTTTCCCTACCGTACTTACGGTCGCTGTCCTGGCAGTAGGGGTGGCAATTTCTGACACGACCCGCCAACCCGCCTCTTAGGCGGGTTCGGGTTGGGCTTAAGCCAACCCGTTTAATAAACGGGTCGACCCGTGTAACCCGTTTATTAAACAGGTCGGGTTCGGGTTGGGGTATGCCAACCCGCCAACCCGGCTGACCCATTTAATAAACGGGTTAGGCAGGTGGGTCAACCCGCCAACCCGTCTGCCCGACCCGTCAACCTGACCCGCCAACCTGCCAACCCGATCCGTCAACCCGCCAACCCGACCCGCCAACCCGATCCGTCAACCCGCCAACCTGAAAACCCGTTTACCCGACCCAACCCATTTATTAAATGGGTTGGCGGGTCGTGTCGGGTTACCCGTTTATTAAACGGGTCGGGTTCGTGTTTGCCACAGCCGACCCGTTTAATAAACGGGTTCGGGTTGAGGTATGCTGACACGCCAACCGACCCGCCAACCCGACCCGATTGCCACCCCTACCTGGCAGCATAAAAAAATATTTTTCAATATCATCTTAAAAAAAGCTCAGAATTTTTTATTTTCCCGAGAATGAGATAATATTGTTGCTTTGGTTTTGAGAGTCACATACTTGAGCAGGGTCGGGCAAACTGGGATGGAGAAAACTGGGTTGACCCATTTGGGTAACGTCAAAAACCGAGTCTTAATAATATATTCTGAGTCATACTTCTTTATTTTAGTTTACAATGGCTGAAATACCCTTACGCCAAATGAGATACCAAACTTGATTGTCGTCTATCTTTGGAAAACTTAGGGTTTGGACAATACAAACGTATCGGGCCAGTACGGCCGATATGGATCCAGGCATTGGGTCTATGATTAGATAGTTTGTAGTTGAAGCCAGCCCAGCATGACCTAGATGCCACACATCAATCTTGTCTTTTTCTCAAATGGATGCATCTAAATGCTGGATTTGGGTCCATCCTTGACTTAGATCCAGATATCATCATCATCGGTTGGACTTGTTCCATGTGCATCCAAACCAATAGGACGTCTTTGTTCACTAACCAGTGTCATTTAGGACCAATCCTCTACTTGGTGCATCAGGATGGATCCAATTGAGTCAAAAAAAGATGTCCTAAACCCATATTGGTCTTAGTGAGAACTATATCCTATTCCTACCCGATCCATTCAGACAAGCCTAGTAGGACCAACTAGATAGCTCCAGGCTCATTCGTGTATTGTCCGATTCCTAGTTATCAATCTTCGTTTAGAACACGTTCTTTTCAATGGAATTAAATTCACATTTTCAAAATGCCTGGAAATTTTCATTTTTTGGGAGAAATGTTTAGAACATGGAAAATATATTTTAAAAAATATATACTTTCCAAAAAAAAAAAATCTAAACTAATTCAGTTTTGTTCTACCTTGACTTTCTTGGATCGATGTTATGTTAAGTCTTAGTTTTGGATCCAATAGTTTTATACGTAGACTTGATTTTCAAAAGAGCAAATATCTCATATATATATATATATATGTGTGTGTGTGTGTGCTAAAGTGGCCTAGCAGATGGGGGGAAGCTCCTTATTTGTTTGTTTTTTTCACATACAACCCCATAAATATGATCTAGATGTTTTATTTATTGGGAACTTGCTTTTTTATGGCCGAAATCTGACCTGTATACAAGTTTTTCCGGTGATAAAAAAATCAATGGCCATGAAGGCATCATTTTTTCATTTTTTTCAGTTATTTAGCACATTTGACCTTTCAAATGTGATCAACATAAAGTTCAATAGAAACCAACATTTGGATCATGTTTTATTTTATGTTAGATTTTATAATGGTTGAAAATTCAACAGCCTCCAATGTACCAAATTTTCAAACCACAAAAAAAAACATGTTTTTTATGTTAAAAAACTTTGATTCAAGAGTTGAATTTTACTATTTTGACAATGTTGGAGACATCTGTTAGGTGAGATTTGGTATCAAATGCTATATATATATATATACATGTTAAATGAAATATGCTAAATGGGTTTTTCAGCTTTTCTGATATTTTTTTTAAGGTTCTAAACCCATAAATGTGTTGGGTAACTCAAATATGTATGGTCATGAACCCACCCATGTATAGGAATATAATGCTACAAGAATTGATAGATCACATACATTTCTATGGTCAGAAGGGTAACTCAAATATGTAAACCAACAAAATATGTAAACTGGTATATAATGATATTTTCATATTTTTTTTTTCTAAAATGTTGCTATACTAATGTTACCTAGATGTTTGGTTTTATAGAAACAGGCTCTTGGATCATCCGTGTTTACTATGTATAAAAATGATCTTTTAAGGCTTAAAAATCAATGACTCGGAATTTTGCTATATAGTGTTTGTTGACTTTTTTATATATATTTTTCATTTTCTTTCCCTCTTTCTTTTAATGCAATCACTTTTAACAATATATCAATTATTTAATAAATTTTTACCGAGGCTATTAATTTTGAATAGAATCAGCTTGAATCGATCGATTGATTCTAAACGAACCAGACCTCGTGAATTTAATTGAAAATCAGCATGAACTCCTTTTCTTTTTCAATATTTTTTGATAATTATAAACTAACTACTATGTTTTTTAAGTGTTAAATGCATATTTTAGAATTGATTGAACCTCTAAGCCATCATTTACTTCATTCATGCATGTCGTTTTTTAGATTCTTTTTTTATTTTTTGACATTTATGTTTGTTTTGATTTAAAAATTATTATTTTTAAATAGATCAATTGAAAGGAATTCAAGAAAATTTTATGAGTCTTGTTTTTTTCATTTCACGTATTGCTAAATAAGGTTCCACCAAAACAAGAAAAGAAAATATATATGGTTGCACCAAAGGCCAAATATATCACTATTTTATTGAGAGAAAACATATATTCTTGTTTTTTATAATTTTTGTCCTTTTATCTGATTAAATTTATTTATGTTTAAAGAGAGAAATAGAACTATTTTAAATCACATGGAAACTTAGCCGCCAAAATATTATCATTTTAATCGTTTTTGTCGTGTAGTAATTTGTATCCTCACAGTTGACATAAATGTCCCAGGTTTTTCAAAAGCATGACAAATCTAGGCTTCCATTTCCAAAGGATTTTTTATTTTATTTTTCTCGCATTTGGCTAAGACGTTGGACACATGTGGCTTTTCTTGTTTTTTTTGTGATTTTTTTTTTAATATTTTCACAGCTAAACCACCCCCAAGATCAGAGACCTAGCCGTGTTGGCTTTGCCTGCTATACTTAAGATCGTTGTCTTGGCAGCATAAAACTTCATTGGCTTTGCCTGTCGTACTTAAGGTTGTTGTCCTGGCAGCGTAAAACTTTCGCGTTTAACTTGTGCATCGTTCATGGGTTTACCTGTTGACTTTTATTTCAACTTGTTTTATTAAAAAAAACAACAACAATATTTTAATTTCTTGGTCAAAGAGAAAATTGAGTACTTGACTTGGATTATGAGGAAAGATGATATTCCTTATTGACTTTGCAAAAAACAAAAGACCTGTTCCCATCATTCCATTTTATGAATGATAAAAACTCCTTAATTCTTAAGAAAATATATAAGAATTCAATAAATAAAAAATTAAAAATGTGTTTGTATTGCAATACCTGGAAAATAAGTGGTATTTTGATACCCCCCCAAGAGGTTTGGCGTAGTGGTAGGGAGCTTTGGCTGCTAGGCAGATGGCCACCAGTCCATTCCCCACGGATGTCAGCACCTTGCATGCTCTTATCAAGAGCAAGGGTATTATGCCTTTTTTTTCTGAATTTTTACTTGGAAAAATGGTCAACCTAGTCGCGCTCCTGCCGTACTTAGGGGTGGCAAAACCTGACATGACCCGCCAACCCGCCTCTTAGGCGGGTACGGGGTGGGCTTAAACCAACCCGTTTATTAAACGGATCGGGTTCGGGTTGGGGGTATGCCAACCCGGCTGACCCGTTTAATAAACGGGTTAGGCGAGCGGGTTAACCCGCTACCCGCCAACCCGTTTTCCCGACCCAAACCATTTATTAAACGGGTTGGCGGGTCATGTCGGGTTACCCGTTTATTAAATGGGTTGAGTTAGTGTTTGCCACAGCTGACCCGTTTAATAAATGAGTCGGGTTCGGGTTGAGGTATGCTGACACGCCAACCCGCCAACCCGACCCGATTGCCACCCCTAGTCGTACTACGGTCTCTGTCCACGTCGGCATAAAACTCTGAGGATGCCCTTATTTATGCCAAAGCAAGTGACTCTTTGGGGGCAATAGGTGCATCACGAAGCGACCTAAGTATGGCAGGCATAACCAGCGCGACTAGGTATCTAATTTTGAGGTGGTTTACCGGTTGCTCATGAGAAAAAAAGAAATACTATTATGAGATTATCACAAATTTATTGGGGATTTATTGTTTTTTGGAGATAAAGCGACACAATATGTTCGAAACATGAATACTTTAGGAGCTCTTAAGCCCCATATGATTTTAGAAGAAAAAAAGTTGGATAAACATTATATGGAGAAAAAAGTTTTTATTTTATTTTGAAAATAGGTGAAAAGAATTTGCCAAACTTTCTCCTTATGGTGAAATGCATGGGACCAACTTTCTCTTCCTTCAAAAGTCTCTTGCAAACAAACAAACCGGACCTTAGCAACCAAAGACCCAGTCATTGCTTGAACCTAAAGACTAACCCAATTGCCTCCCTGTTCTAGCCCGTCATGTTTTCACCTTTTTCTTTTGATGTAAATACCTCTTTGGGCCCGACCAATGTTGTCAGTATCGGTGCGTATCAGTCTGTATTGGCCGATACGTATTGTGTCGATAGAAAATTGATAGGTATCATCTTTAAATCGGTTAATTTTAATAAATATAAAAATATTTTTTTAATATTTTTTAATGATTTTAACATGTGTCATATTCTGATTGATAAATAATATTTTATTATTATTTTTTGGCCGATACGGGACAATTCACTTGATTATCGGTATCGACTGATACAATTGAATCGTTGGCCAAACAATTTAGGGCCGATACCAATACTGACAACATTGCTCTTTACCTTATTGGTGGACCTAACAAATGAAAGCAAATTTTGCAAAAAGAAATTTATGTTATTATTTTTTTTTTGTTAAGCCAATGAAAAACCCTCTCATCATCGATCGCACTTTGGTTGACCTCAGAGGTCTTCGCAGACCAATGAAGATTATACCCAACTTCGACCTTGCGACAAGGGACACCCTCATAGGTTTTGAACCATGGTCGTGTCTCACGTCAAGTCGGTCGGCCCCAACTAGGAAAGTGGAACTGTTTTTTTATTTATTTTCTATATACATATTATATTTTTATATGCCAATATTTCTCCCAAAAAATAAACAAATTAAAACCATATCTTACAATATATCACAAGATTTTCCCTTGCCCAGATATTCATGAGAACGAGATTGTGGTAATTGGAAAGCAACTTTCGCGATATTTTTTGTATTATTTATTTTAGATATTTTTATTTTTATTTTTATTTTTACATATGCCAATATTCTCTTAGTCGGATTCGGTCAGAAATGATATCCGAATACTTATCGGATCCAGAGTGGATATAAGAGTATTACATCCGGTTTTAAATTTCAATCCCATATATATCGGAACACCGATACATGTAATGTTACATCATATTAGCCATTTAAGCTAGTCAGATACAGATCCGAGTTTTGCTTTTCCATTGGAATCTGAATCCAACTTAAAGTGCACTGTAATGCAAAATGGACTAGGTTGGGTTCAATAATGCCTAAATCCGAACCGAATCTGACTCGTCTAAGTCCCTATCTGTGTGGGTGTAGCCAATTGGATCTGGACAAGGGTTCAAGTGGGTCTGATATGCTTATTGAGGTTGGCTGGCACTTGGCAGGATCCAAGGTCTAATCAACCTGAACTTGGTTTGGGTACTGATAACTTTGATACGATACTCTACATCACATTCTCTCTCTCTCTCTCTCTCTCTCTCTCATACACATACTAACATCAGTCACTAAAATTAGTATAATTTTATCCATCTTTGAATCCTTGGATCTTAAATCACCGTAGATCTCAAATCCAAGGCACAATCCAGTTGTGGGGCCCAAGCCTTGAATTGAATGCCTCTCAAACAGGGAATCTCAAATATGAGGATCCAAGATCCAACAAAGGAACACAAGTATCTTAGTGTAACGCCCCAAAAATTAGCATTTTTTTTATATAGTAAGCACAACGAAAATAGTTTTAAAAGGAATGGTGAACATCTTGTTCAAGCTACAGGTCATACCATCCAAATAAAATATCAAATAAAATAAATGAAAATCAGAGGTTTATGACAAGTCAAATTTCAAAAAGTCATTACAATTAATGTATTCAAATATAACAACAAAATATTCAATTAATTAATTATTGGCCAGGCTCCTTAGAGATTGTGTGAGTCACGATCGCATCCTCAGCATCCCATAACAGCTCTTGCATCATCATTATTGACCTATAGATTTTTAGCAAACGCCAATCAAACTATACTAATCTCAGTATGGAAACTTGTCCCAAAACATGTAAACAATGTACCATATAGGGGTGGCAAAATTTGACACGACCCACCAACCCGACCCGCCAACCAGCTTCTTAATTAGGCGGGTTCGGGTTTGGCTTAAATGGGTTCGTGTCGTAAACGGGTCGACATGCCTAACCCGTTTATTAAACGGGTTGAGTTCGTGTTAGGGGTATGCCAATCCGCCAACCCGGCTGACCCGTTTAATAAACGGGTTAGGCGGGTGGGTCAACCCGTTTACCCGAACCCGAACCTGACCCACTAACCCGCCAACCCGTTTACCTGACCCCGACCCGCCCGCTAACATGCCAACCCGTTTAAGCTCGACCCGACCCATTTATTAAACATGTTACCCGTTTAAATGGGTCGGGTTCGTGTTTGCCACAACTGACCCGTTTAATAAACAGGTCAGGTTCGTGTTGAGGTATGCTGACCCGCCAACCCATCGACACGACCCGCCAACCCGACCCAATTGCCACCCCTAGTACCATACATACAAGAGCAAGCATTATGATGATTTAAAAAGCAAAATTTCAAAAATGACATTTTCAAGGTATTATAGTGCATTTATGTAATCCAAAGAACATACATCATAAGAAACATACCTTAACGCATATCACAATACTATCCATGGTACATTTATATAACTCAATATGTAAAGTCAATTGCATAAAAAAACGTAAAGCTGAATCGACTATGTTGAGACAGATGAGATCATTCGGGGGTTTATTATGCTTAAGCATCTTAATAACCGAAATGACTATCTGAATCATATTCTTAAAACGGCAGTATAATGATCGAGAGAACTTTCCTAAAGGACAAAATTCTAAGATGCATCTAACTTTTGTAGAAGTTATATGACCTACTCACCTAAGATTTAAGTTTGATAGACACAGTCCTCTAACTCTTATAGGCGGAAGACCATTGAGACATTGTCGCTCATAACATGGACATTGTATGTTTCAATAACTCACAAAGTTTGTATCATCTACCTTTACCAAGGTAACACCGAAACCAGATGGGCATCAACCTTATAAATTTATTATTTATGACATTATTGTACCTGCCTCATTAGGCAACCAGGGCTTCAAGAACCCATGTACCACATCAAGGTACAAAATTGCATCTACCATGATAGCATCTACATCGACTACACCAACATGATAGTTATTTCATTAATTATGGTACATTATGATCACCCATCCAGTGTACTCGTGTTATTGAAACACTGACGAGGTCTAAAAACAAGCCTTGGTACGATATCGGCTAGGCCTTATTTAATGTTTATGTTCATGCACTTTATTAATTAATACTAGTTGGGAATATATAGAGTACCCCGCTGGTTCAATTCGACGCAGACCTAGCTTGTGAGCGATTACATAGGTGTACTCGGTACACCATCACAACAATATATTGGCATGACCCATAAACATATTTCAAGGGATCGTCTGGCACTAACAAGGATCTACTGAACTTGTTTTGAGTTTTTGCACATTCATTAACCATGCAAATGTCTATACTATAGAAATTATCAAACACATGTTCCAAAGATATGCTTTCATGTCCAAAACCATGCTTAAATACGAAAAGTAGAATTTAGTGCAAAACAATAATTGCATATAATACATCATGTGGTTTTGCAAAGTTTCGTGAAGTGATATAAATCTTTTCATACACAAGTGATCAAATGTAACTTATGTGATACCACATCTATGCAAAACACATAAAATGATGGGCAAGATTGTAAAAAATCTTGTTTTCTCATCGCATTCCCAAGCATACAACTATTGTGATATAATATATCACATCATGCATGAAAATAATGCACATATGCATGCAATGCATCAATCTTTCTTTCATATATATATATATATATATATAAATCAACAACTGCATACACATATGTCCTTTTCGTACATATTATTTATATAAATATGTGTGTGTGTGCACGTGTGTGTATTATAAATCTGTGAACTGCAGCTAAGCCACGATATTCTGTAGAGGGACTGCGGCCTGTTGTGATCACAAACAATGCACCGGCAAGTAATGGCACTTAACTGATTATCTGCTAATGTTGATGTCATATTTAGATGCAGATTGGGATGGAGACCCCGATGAAAGGAGGTCAGTGACTGGTTATTGTGTGTTTTTTGAGAGAAACCTAGTCTTGTGGAGCAGTAAAAAGTAAAAAGTTGTTGCAAGGTCAAGCACAAAAGCAGAATGTTATGCGATGGCTATGAGAGTGCAATAAAGATCTCAATGAATCCTACACATCATGGAAGAACAAAACATATTGAGATAGATCAATACTTTATAAAGCAAAAGATTTAAGATCAAGAACTAAAAGCAAGATACATTAGGACAGAAAACCAAATTGCAGACCTATTCAATAAAAGATTGACAATAAGAAGATTTTGGTTTTTTAAAGGCAAGATGAGCATGATACAAATGCATGCTCACCTCGAGGGAGGATGATAAGACGTTGTAATGTATCCCTTTAGTATATTGTTTGGGTTTGGATCAAATGTATATCCAAGATCCAAATATATTATGTAATACTGTTTTATTATTAAGGGTTGTTTAATCTTTTGTAATCCTAATTAGGTTATAACATAAATAGTCTATGAATATATGTTTAACTTATTTTTTATTGCTGCAGTTTTTTACCTTTAACCAATCTCTCTTTGCGTTTCTTTCTCTCTCATTTTTCCACAACGTCGAATCACTGCAGATCTAATATTGTTCAATGTTTTAACAGGTTAAAGCTTTGTTGAATTGGTTTTGAACCTAAGGTCCTAGAATTTTTCAAGACCAAGAAAGAGAATAGTCAGGCCGGCTATCACTATCCACATCACTTGTTATTACATCAAAGTTGCACCAACTTTTGTCACACATCACTTATATGAATAAAACATGGTCCTGAACTAATTTATACTTTAATAAGCCCCAAAGGGTTTGGTGGGGTCTAGGTTTAAATCCTATGAGTGTCACACTCTGCGCAAGCCGAAACGTGAGTGAATGGTAAACCTTCATAGAGCAGAGTCAGCTTGACTTGGTCTATGATCTTGGGGTAGTTTCTTCGAGTAAAAAATAAAGTTAGGGGTGGCAAAACCTGACACGACCCGCCAACCCGACCCGCCAACCTGCCTCTTAGGCGAGTTCGGGTTGGGCTTAAGCCAACCCGTTTAATAAACGGGTCGACCCGCCTAACCCGTTTATTAAACGGGTCGGGTTGAGGGTATGCCAACCCGCCAACCCGGCTGACCCGTTTAATAAACGGGTTAGGCGGGCGGGTCAACCCGCCAACCCACCAACCTGTCCACAAACCCGCCAACCCGACCCGCCAACCCGCCCGCTACCCTCCAACCCGTTTTCCCGACCCAACCCATTTATTAAACGGGTTGGCGGGTCATGTCGGGTTTACCCGTTTATTAAATGGGTTGGGTTAGTGTTTGCCACAGCCGACCCGTTTAATAAACGGGTCGGGTTTGGGTTGAAGTATGCTGACGTGCCAACCCGACCCCATTGCCACCCCTAAAAAAAGTTACTTTAATAGACAAGGGTATGTGTATTTTTCAATTACTGAAATATCACATTTTTATCATGATATTAATGAGATAAAAATAGTTTTCATGGTATTTTTATATTATTTATCTTTTTATGTAGACACTTTTTCAATAACGAAGTTTGTGACCATTTTTTAACCTTTAGCCATGAACATGTAGCATGCCCCCCAAAAACTCCGGATTTTTTCTTGTGCTTTGTAATTTCTTGCTTAAAAGATCATGCAATCACATTGCACATTTCAAATGTGTTTTTTTACAGGGCCTGCTATTTTCTATTGTCAACTTGAGTGAGAAAGATGGAGGGTGCTTAGGTGCAGCAGCACATTAAAAATGTACAATGTGATTGCACCTGATCCAGCCTCTATTGAAAGTACCAACTACCAAGGCTACATCTTTCAATTGTTTTTCCCACACTAGGGGTAGGAAAGACATTTGGATTTCTTAAGAAATGCCATCAAATGACTGCATGAGCAAATTATGCTCAGTGATAGCAAGAAACAGTGTTCGGTGGGCACATGCATTATCAAAGAAAGGAGCTAAAGTACATAAATATTGACTTAGGTTTTTTAAATCTCAACCATTGTTTAGTAACTGTGTTTACTCATATTTTATGAGAATTGAGGCATTATAAATTATCATCAATAACTTCCCCATTCGAATTACTGTAAGGAACATTGACCACCCATCAACTTTTTCTAGCATATGATTATTTGAACTGGTGGGTGTTTATAACTTTACACTCCGATTCATAATGTAATTTCAAAAGTCCCATGACTTAAGGGCGTTTCACATCCATGGTGTTAGATGCGAGAAAAAATACCAAAAACTATAATTTTTTAAGGAGCCTAACGGGGCCGAACCAACGCATTACTCATATATGTAATGTGTTCCTTAGGCTCTCTTTTTCGTTAGGTCTCGTTAGGCCCCTTCAAAAATCATAGTTTTAAGTATTTTTTCTCACATCTAACATTGTATATGTGATCTATTGGTTTTGTTTAGTAGGAACCGGCTTTTGGATTGCCAAAATCTAGGGGTGGCAAAACTTGACACGACCCACCAACCCGCCTCTTAGGCGGGTTCGGGTTTGGAAAAATAAAACCCGTTTAATAAACGGGTCAATCCGCCTAACCCGTTTATTAAATGGGTCGGGTTCGTGTTAGGGGTATGCCAACCCGCCAACCCCACTGACCCGTTTAATAAACTGGTTAGGCGGGTGGGTCAACCCGCCAACCCGTTGACCCGCCAACCCGTTTACCCGCGAACTTGAGAATCCGTTTACCTAACCCAACCCATTTATTAAATTGGTTGGCGGTCGTGTCGGGTTACCCATTTATTAAATGGTCCGGGTTCGTGTTTGCCACAGCCGACCCGTTTAATAAATGGGTTGGGTTCGGGTTGAGGTATGCTGACCTGCCAACCCGTCGGGTCGACCCACCACCCCAACACGATTGCCACCCTTACCAAAATCTGACCTATATATAAGTTTTTCCGGTGATCCAAAATCAATGGCTATGAAGGTACCAATTTTTCCTGGCTCAAAAAAACATGTTTTTTCATTGAATAAACATGATCCAAGTGTAGATTCCCACTAAATAGAGCATGATAAACACATCTAATAGTTCAGATCTGTCATAAAATACTTAAAACATATGGGGTAGAACGAGAATCAGGGCCTAATATGTTCAGGGTAATGAAAACCTCCCCCAATGAAAACCCTACCAAACCTCCCCATTGAAATTTTTTTGGTATTTTTTTTTAATTCTGACCATATAGATGTTTTCAACATTATTGATTTACTATAAGTCAATACTTGGATCATGAATTTTGGATAGAAAAAATGGTATTTGGAGCCTCAAAATTTTATAAAAATTAGTTGATTTTAAAACCTATAAAACCTATCCATGCATCAAAATCAAATGCTCCTAGAACATATTCTTATAAAAACAAGCATATGGATCACATTTTTATGGTCAAAAGTTTGAAAAAAATATCAAAAAGCTAATAAAATATTCTTGGAGAGGTTTGTGCGGGTTTTAGATTAGAGAGTTTTCATTTACACACACACATATATATATATATATATATATATATATATATATATATATATATATATATATTGACACACATACACAAAAAATAAGGATTATCCAACGAAATAAGGTCCAAAATCTACAATAAGTAATGATCAAATGGCATTCCTTCTATAATGGTTGAGTTTATAATTGACAATCTGATCAGTGTTTCAAATTCAGACCCTGTGTCATATATGAGTTTATGGATTCAGACCAGTGTTTTAGTATATTCTGATGTAAATCTAATCTGATCCATCAGCACATCGTATTGTTTTAAAAATTTATTTCATTAAAATGCATTGTTTAACATTAAAATATCAAAAACATAGTTTCTTATTGATTAAAAGTTTTCTTGTCCTCATGTCTTATTTTCCAAAAAAAAAATGGGAGAATGCCTCCTCCTTTGGCACTTTCGTATTGAGAAAAAAAAAACGTAGAAAAACAGAGAGGGGTACACAAGGAAACCAGTTCGGCCACAGGCTCTCCGCTTGTTTGGCAGGAGCAGTTAGTGCAAATCACCTTCTGTTGAGCCGTTGCAATTTCAAATCCCAATGATATAGGGTTGTAAATTTGGTAGGGGTCTGCCTAACACCAGCTTTCTTTGTCGAAAAACTGAGTTCTTTTTTTCAATATAAAAGAGCAAAATAAGAAGGCATTCTCCCCATTTTTAATGACGCATATAGCCGCTGTTGAAACATAACTCTTATTTGTGACATAGCATGAGGGTACTATTTTGTGTGAAACTACGGTTGATTAATAAACAAATAAATAAATAAATAAATAAAACAAAAGTTTGCTAAGTCTCTCATCTATACAAACGTTTATAGCAAACTTTAACCCTATAAATATAAATAAATATATATATATATATATTATTTATTTTCAAAATATTTATTTTCTCAAGAACATGATAGTTTTTTCTAGTCATTTCAAGTATATTATTAATATGAAACCCTCACAAAAAATATCGCAACAAATTACTGAAAAGTTAAAAATGGTATTTTCTAGCGATAATTTTAAGATTTTCACGATTTTTCATTAGAAACATAAATATTGTGTTTTAGACACGATATTTATGTTTTTATCGGCTATTTATAGAAAAACATCTATTTTTATTTTCTGTTTTGTATTTTTTGATATTCTATTTTTTAAAATCTATTTTTTTTTCTGTTTTTTGTTTTATATATTTTTTTGTTTTTCTGCATTGTGTTTTTTTGAGATTTCATTTTAATTTTTTTTTTGTTATATATATATATTGTTTTTTACTTTCTTGATATTTTATTTTTTTATTTAACTTTTTTGTTTTTTGTTTGACATTTTTTTTGTTATTCTGTTTTTTTAATATTCCATATTTTTTTTAGAGTTATCATATTCTCATATACGTTTGGAAACTGATACTTGAAGAGGCAACTATGAAATCCACGCATCCTCCCAAACAACTTCAAATTAGATTTGGTAAGTGCTTTAACTAAATTTTTATGGTGCTCCCAAGCAAGCAGTTGAGAAGTACTGAATCCACTGAATTTGTGGATTCTATACTTCGAGATTCTAAACAGGGCCTAATACGTGATTGCCCATACAACAAGAGATCAGACCCAATTTTTAGTATATAATAAGATCTGGATCTAACTTGATCCATTTGCACATATTACATACACAGACAAATTTTTTTCTTTATGAATGTCACTGTGTCACCATGTATTTAGGATTAAGATTGAATCTTAGATCACCAGATCTCATTTAGATTCAGACTCCAATTCATACCAACAAAAAAAATGGATTCATATTCAGACTAGGTGGGATCCAACTCCTATCCTATTCATTTTTAGCTCTATGGTCGACACATTGGGAAGAAGATGTGGATTTGATGTGGATCTAAGTACAGATTTGGGAGGAGGTACGGATTCAAACCATGACCGTAAAAAATCTAATCCAAAAAATGTGTTACAATTGGATATCTAAGATCCATTTGGACTCAACATGGATTCTTGGAATACATACTCCTATCCTATTCATTTGTAGCTCTATATGGTTGGCGCATTGGGAAGAAGATATGGATTTGATGTGGATCTGAATACATATTTGAGAGGGGCACGGATTCAAACCATAACCACAAAGGTCTAATCCCAAAAATGTGTTCCAATTGGATATCCGAGATCCATTTGAACTCAACATGGATTCTTGGAATACAGAAAAAACCGTTTCCCTTCTGCACCACAAAAGTATGGATACCACTCGATTCGTGACTCGAGTTTGACACGTGCATTCTTAAATTTTCTAAAAATCGGATGCATTTTTCATTTTTAAATCAATAATTGTATGGGAATATTATTTAAAACATAAAAATAAAATTTAAAAATATTAAAAGAACACCTGCGCATGAGTCAGAATCGTGTCAATGATGGCAGTCACCCGAAAGTGTCGCGTCACTGTGACGTAGTTTCCATGAATCATTATTGCTTAAACCCTCTCTGGTTTCTCATCGTCGCTAAGGTCGGTGGATCAACATCCTCGCAATGCGAAACCTTTGGCCGTTCTTTTCATCGCAGTCGTCGGCCGGAATGAGGCACCATGGCGGCCGGAAGCGGCGGTCCTCCGGCAACCGGTTCCGTCCCGTGCGGATCTTCTGGGCGATCTTCGTCGTTTCAGGTCTCTTCCTCCTCTTCCTGAGATTGGTCGGCCGAGACGTGCCGGAGGGTCTCCCGGAAAATCGGTTCGGCGGAGAGGTTCCCCGGAGTCCGCCGGAGCTCCTGCTGGATACCACCCCGGAGGCGGCAGAGGCCCCTCGATCGACGGCGGAGCCAGCGTCTTGCGCGACGGTGGAGGAAATGGGGGCGGAGTTCGAGAGCGGATCGGGGAAGGAGAGCCTTAGGATTAGGAGGATGATCAGAGACCATTTTTCCCTAAACGGTACGGTTTATTGCGCTCTATGTTGTTGATTCTTTCCGTTTTCGAGCCGATTCCGTAAATTTCGTGCCGAAGATACTCCAATCTCGATTTAGCGAGCTAATTGATTCATTGATTTGAAGTTGGCATCGGATTGAATGAGTTTTGACAATGGATTTTAGTTCAGCATTCTAATTTTATGTAAAAGTATAGGATTATGAAGCCCTGGTTCGAACTATGTATAAGTTTGAGGCGTTTACTTGTTCATTGTATATGCCAGGAGCTCCTAGAGTCCGGGATCTTCCTCCAGAAGAGTTTTGCAGGCATGGTTTTGTACTAGGGAAGGCATCCGAAGCCGGATTTGGCAACGAAATGTACAAGATTTTGTCGGCCTCGGCGTTGAGTTTGTTGTTGAATCGATCCTTGATCATTGGACAGACCAGGCATTTGCATCTTCTCTTCTAAGCTGTGTGTTTTCCTTATCTGCCTCGAAGCTACTTTGATTTACTTGATCAATGTTGCAGAACTTGATATCTTTGTAGTGTGGTCATGCTGAATTGATGATCAAGTGGTTATGGCATCTTTAAATATGTTTGTAAACGCAATTTGAAGAATAATATGTATTTTTCTAATGCCCACCAAAGATTTGATTTTAATTAATATATGCAACCAAGTTCTTACAATTTTCAAAAAGGCCTCGAACGTTTGTCACCTTCAAGGAAATACCCCCATTTCTCTGCCACACCACACTTGGTTTAATAACCTAGGTTAATGTTAATTTCTGAATTTAAATTACCATACTAAACATATGTATAATCTTTTCTTGTGCTCAATACACTTTTTTAAAGACATACCACATATTTGTTATTCTCAAGCGTCGAATATTACTAGAGCAAAAGCATGCTTAGAACATTTAAGTTCTCGACATAAAAGTTTTATTTGTGTTTTTTTTTTGCGGGAGGGGCGGGGGGGTCGAGGGGGAGGGGGAGGTATGTGAAAGATGGGAAAACTTTGTTGGATATATAAATTTTGACTAAAATTGGTGGCCATTTGAAATTTAACTAAGAATACTAGAGAACAACTGAAAAAGAAGTGTGCGAGTAAGGAGGTTCACCAGTGTTAGTGATGAATTGGATTATCATGCTAAAATCTTGTTAAATTTGAAAAACTTTTAGAAGACTTGCCTTCCGGATCCACGTTCTCCAAATGCTCTTTTTTCACGATAAGTTCAATTTATCACAATTATTGAAGTATCATGATGGTACTGTAACATGTTCATGATATTTTCGTGGGGAATTTAGTTTGTGAAATCATACTTTTTCCTGCTTTTGTTGAAAATTTCCTTTTTAGGAAACTATGGAAAATGTTCCAGTTTCTCACTAGGATCCTTAGAGGGAGTATCTTACTAGTAGTATTCTTACCTCATTCTAGTAATAGTGGCACTCACGAATGTTTATTTTCATCCTCCTATTAATGTGATCCTCCTGTTGAACTGCAGGGGTAAATTTCCATTTGGAGATTACATAACTTACACCAATCTTTCATTTACTTTAAGTGAAGTTAAGCATCTATGGAGGCAGAACAAATGTGTTCTTAAGCATCAACGGCATCTAGTTATGAGAATTGATAATTTTGAGAGTCCAGCAGATACCAATGTCCTTTGCAGTGATTGGAGAGAATGGAAGGAACCCATAATATGGTTAGCTTGATTTTCCAAGTTTAATCTGATCCAATATGTAACAAATTGTTTGTAATGATTTTGCAAGCAAACTGGTCAGTGAGATTATTTTCCAAATAATTACATGGCAGGTTCCAAGGTACAAAAGATGCTGTTGGAGTTCAGTTTTTCTTGAAGAATATACATTCTGGTATGCGGAATGCAGCTTCTACTGTTCTTGGCAACACTGAGAATCTACAGAACAGACCGAATGTATTTGGGGAATTGATGCAAGTTATTGTTTCTCCTTCACAAGTTGTGCAAGAAGCTGTTAACTGGGTCCTTAGGGGTGGAGACGATCCTGACATTTCATTGCACATGCGCATGCTTGGGAATAGGTATTTGGAAGACTGATTTTCATCCATCATGTGTTTCTGGATTTGCTGTTTAAGTAAACATGGATACATGCTGGAATGAGTGGGATTCAACAATGAGAAGCTTGACTTTCTGAAATGTCATGTTGTAGCACCATCTTTCAAACATCTGTTCCCACTCTTTTTATTGGCTCTATGATATATTGCCCTTTTCTGAATGTTGAAGAATTAATCTTTGTGGATTGTTTGTACATCATCTATTTTACAAATTTCTTTCTTAATCATTTTATGGCGGAGAAATGTTCAGCTACTGATTAGTCAGATAAATATGTTGCTCTGCTAATTTCACCATTGAAGTTGAAGGTTTGTGTTTGTTCTTTTGGTCACTTCTCTTTTTGCTAATTTGTGGTTTCTTAAGCTACTTTTTACATGCTTTTCGCTGTTTGTTTCTTAATTGGTGTAAATGATGTTTGTTGGTAGTGTTTCACTATTTAGTTGTTGGACATCAGCCAATGAGGCTAATTTCTCTCTAGAAGTTACTTCTATAGAAGTCTATTTTTATTTTTTTCTAGTTTTTAATAACCCAGAAACTCACATGATACATCATGCTCATATAGATTGGTAAAATGCATCAATCTTGCATATGGAAAACTCACCTTTTTTCTCCATGCATTGGCCTCTACTAATGCAGGAAGAGCCACACAACCCAGTGGATGTGTCCCATGGTAATTTCTTGCATGGATTTACTTTATTTTGTTTGTTATCTGGTTCATCAATTAGAAACAACTCGTCTAGGATAATTTAATGTAGTTCCTCTGGAGTTCCATTGAGAAATATATTATGCACGACATATATGGTTATTTATGAAGCTGTGTAATCATGTTTTGGGCATTTGCGATTTGTCCTTTAAATACTGATGTTGATCTCTGTTGACAATTGGTTCCCTATCGATACATGCACCCACACCTAGCCGGCTAGCCTACTTGGGCTCTACATTGGGCGGCATGGCATATCATTTTTGGATTTTTGTACTCACTTGGGTTTGGGATGGCATAAATGTAATAAACATATGTAATGGGGATAGTTAGGTGGGGTGTGGCCTATATAAGGTCCAGCCTAAGCCTCTTGGCTCATAATTTCATGTATCTTGATTGCTTAATGCAATTTGGAGAACATTCACTTGTGAATTCTCTTTGGGAGTATGCCCTACTCTAAAAGGGTTAAGCTTAGGTGGTTAGCATCCCTAACCTCTTAAGATTCTCACTTATCCATCCCCAGCCTCTCCCTAACCTCTCAAACCACTCACCCAACCAACCCAACTAGCCCAACCTCTCTTCTCTCTCACCCCAAAGTGCTATTCCTTCTCCCTTGCTTCCCAAGCACTCAACCCCCATCTTCTTCCCCATTTCCCTTGTGCTACGTACACCTCCATTGCATTCTTGAATGAATGTATCATCTATGTGCAACTGCGTGTAGGTTCTGCCGGGTACTGGGCATAGTTGATAGTATATATGTGCATCATTTAGCAAGTTGAGCAAGTTTGTAATATTGACTACAGCTTTTAAGATCTAGTTCTCTGAGTTTCTGCAGATCTGTGAGGGCAATTCAATCATCCTTGCACTGCATAAGAAAGGCCTTGCAAAGGTACCAGCATCATATTGTGAAGCCTAGGCTGGCATTGGTCTCAGATACACCTTCAGTCGTTGAGTTGATTAAGCGAAGCTTGATTGAATTTGCAGAGGTTTGGTGGTGTTTCACAGGATTTCTTCACCATTTCTAAAATACCGAGGGTGGTTATGTTGTCTCTTCTTTTATACAGGTGCTTTATTTTGATTACAAAATGTTCAAAGGAAACATTACCAGTGGTACCATTGACGCAGGAGACCAGGTGGTATGATTTGGATTTTCGTATGGTGATTTACGATGATCTGGTCTATTCAGTGTTTTAGAGCCATCTCTATAAAACATCAGGATGATGTACAAAGCTGATTTCACATTGCTTGCAAGAAAATTCTTTCATTTGCTGATGGAAACATGGGTTCACATGCTTTCCATTCTTCCTACATTTGCAACAACAATAAAACTTAAGCCTAGCTGCTTTGCTTTCAGCTATTAGAGTTTAGAAGGAAAGATTGGGGCCCAATGCCTAGGTGGGTAGCATTTGTGGACTTCTTTCTGGCATCTCGGGCAAAATATGCTGTCATATCTGGTGCTCATAGGCGTGTTGGAACTACATATGCACAATTGCTTTCAGCACTTGCTGCAGCACGCCAGCTCGGTACAATCTTAAAATTTGCCTATCCTACAGGCATATCTCTAGAATTTGGTAATGATATTCAAAAATCTCTTGCAGATGAATATGTCTCTGCAGACCCTAGTTTTTCATTCTTCAGCAGCTTCCACGGCAACCTTTTGGAGGATGGTTTGTCCAGGCAGGTGGGCTGGGGGCACGCATGGAACAGATTTGCAGGCCCACTGAGTTGTTGGAACCAGACTGACCAATGTGCTTTCACACCTCTTCTCCCTTCTGCCTGGTGGGATGCCACTTGGCAGTCACCTATTTCACGGGATGTTCGGAGGTTACTGGCATATGGTGTTCTTTTAACTGATTCTGGCAAGTTCGATGAGAGTCATCTCTTGTCCTTCTGCATGTATAGGAAGGATGTTGTAAAAGTTGTCTCCACAAACTGTAAGAATTCCAAATGCGCTTAGCCCTTCTCAGTACCAGCTCATTGTTTTGTTTATTTATTTTTTACCTGGTTGGCGTTTCAATATTGGACTGATAAAATTGTGTTTACTTGTTTTAATCTTGTATCTTACTCCAGAAGAGTAGCATTTGAAAATAGCGGTGCTTCGGGTTTTTGTGTTTCTTTGTATTTCTTGTCATTGATACAGCCGACTGGACTGACTTGCTATTAGGAAATGTGATGTTGCTTGCTCAATGCCAGAAGCAAATATCTAGATATTTAATTTGCCAGCACTTGATTGTCAGTAACTGGGAAGCCGTGAAGTCTCACTTCCATAGTCTCATTCCTCCCAACTTACCACACTTAATATTTTCGTGGTTAGGCAAAAGGTTGCCGTGTCTGGTCTTTGCATACTCTCACATGTATGAAAAAGTGGGATAAATCGAGATATTCTGTGATTGTGAGGAATTGGAAAGAATCTGAAATCTCACTTGGGTTCCTCACGAAGGCAAAAGAAAGGGCCATCTCAAATCTTTGGATGCTGTCATATGGTAAAATGGGATAAATCTAGACATTGTATTGTAATTTAAATGCAACATCTCATCTAATCATAAAGATGGAGGGTGCTTTGGGGTTGGAGATTGGATGACCAACATAAATTGAAGAAATATTATTATCATATCATTGTTGTTATTGTTATTTTTGATAGTCAGGCTGGGATTTAGCTCCAGATGGGAACCTAAGTTAAGTTGTAGTGTGCAACATCCGAACAATGAGATTCCCTAGCTTATTCAAGCTTCGTGTCTGGATAAGTGGCCCAGCCAAACTCCTCTTAAAGGTTAATAATGTAAGTTTTTAAAGGGTCGTGACTCATGAGTCACGAGCCTCCCTCTTAAAGAGAATATTCTTAACTTAACATGACCATCCTGTTATTACAAAATGGCGTTCTTCAGAAAAAGCTTCATAATTTGCCGAAATTCCCTCATGGCCAAAATTTCAATTCAATACTTTTTAGGACATTTTTGTTCCTCCTCAAATATAACACAGTGTTTGCAACCCATTGTTGTAAATATTCTCAAATGCGTGAAAAATGCATAAAGGCACCATCCCACAAGCTTAACGACATTGGCAAATACAGTAAGGTCTTTAAAATGTGTGAACTTTTAACTAAATATTTTTACATTTGTGAATATCTTGAACTTGTAACTAAATATTCTTACATTCGTGAATATCTTTACACATTTGTAAACTTATTTTTACACATTTGTAAACTTATTTTTGCTTGTGTTCTTTATGCCATTTTAGTAAAAAAGAGGTTAACACATTTTGGGGATATTTGCAATCATGAATTGTGAAGGTTTTCAAAACTTGTCAAACTTCTTTAACTAAATACTCTCACATTTGTAAATGTCTTCACACATTTCCAAATGTCCTCCTCCTACCTGTCCCTTTTATGCCATTTTAATAAAAAGGAGGTTCACACATTTTTTTTGATACTCGCAATTTTTTTTGATACTTGCAAATACTATATTTGTGAATGTTCTCCTACCTTTGTTTTTTATGCGTTCTTTTTAGTAAAAAGGGGTCATTCACAACCATGAGTTATGAAGGTCGTACTATATTTGTGAATATCCTCTTACCTATGTTCCTTATACAAATTTTTTTAGTAAATAAGGTTTGCACATTTTGAGACATTCACAAGAATGATTTATGAACATCGTGCTATATCTACTGATGAGCAAAAATGTCTTAGAAAAGTCGGGGATCAGAATTTTGGATATGGGTTGGGGCAAATTGTCAGGCTTTTCCAAAACTTCACCATTTTGTAAGGATAGTTGATAAAAAGATGTGTTGAAAAAAGGTTAGGTTTTTAACCTATTTGGATGACCAAAAACCTAGTCTTCAATTTGGTCACCAAAAAAAAAAAAGAACAAAAGAAAAAGAAAACAATGGTGGCCATTTTTTCAGCCAGCCATCAGTAGTTGAATGGCCAGGCCGATGTCACCTGCCATGGGCAACATTGGCCCGGACAGTGGCTGGCAAGAAAATGGCTAGCCATCCCAATATCTAAAAAAAAAATATGGCTGTTCATTTTCGGCTAACCACTGTCAGAGAAATGGCCTGGCCAGTGTTGCCCATGTAAGGAGACACTGGCCTCATCATTTACTGGTCGTTGACAGGATGGAAAATGCCCGGCCACCCAAAAAAATTGAAAAAACAAGAGGCCATCAGTCCGACATATTTTGGCAATCTGTCAACCGAAAAATGGCTGGTTGTCCCTTGAAAAAAAAATCAGCCATTTTCGGGCCGGTGGCTGGAGGTTGGGAGGGGGCGAGGTGGGGAAGAGGTATTTTGGAGGGTGGAAAGGCCCTCCCCAATAAACCAAGTTTTCAACTTGGGGCCGTCTTTTTTCTCTTAGCTGGGTTTTGGCAAAAGGCTAGTTTTCAAACTTGGTTTTGGTGTCAGCCCAAACACACAAAACCTGGGTTTTTTTTGCTCATAACCCAGTTTTAAACTGGTTTTTGGTTGTCATCCAAAGAACACCATAGATAAATAGAAAAAAGTCATAATAATAAAATGCTATGGTCCTTGTTACAAAGAATGCCGATTAATGAAATACATATCCCTGCCATCTAAGGTTAGGAATATCGGATTACCAGAAATAACAAAAGAGAGAGAGAGAGAGAGAGAGAGAGAGAGAGAGAGAGAGATGCCTGTTAAGGAAATACAATCTATCCTTGACATCCAAAGCTAGGTATTTGGATTACCTGAATAACAACCTAGAGAAAGATTAATAAATGTTCCATTTAGAGACATAAATAAAAAGATCATAATAGGAAAACGGCATGGTTCTGATTACAATAAAAACCTATTAAGGAAATAGAATCTGTCCTTGCCATCTTAGTCTTGATATTTTGATTACCTGAATAACAACCTTCTCTAGATGAAAGAGAATGTGAGTTTTGAAATAGAGAAATCCAACAAAACGCATAAAATAGTTGAATATGAGAGAGAGAGATGGTAATTAATAAATGTGCCATTATCATACCGATAGAGAGAAATATAACAAGCCTACAAAAGATTTCACGAGTTCAAAACCCATGAGTGACATCCAGAAGGCCGAAGCTGGGTGTATTCCCTAGTTTGCAAAGTGGACCTGAGGTTTTTACACCAATGAAATCGCGAGTTGGGGTGGGCATCAGGCCGATCCGGCCGGCTTTTGGCCCGGTTTTTAATGGTCTCGGGTTTGAAGAGAAGCACATGACGCCCATTGGCCCAACAGGCCAACGCGAAGCGGGCCGGGACTGGCCGAATCCTAAAATCCATAAATGCTCGACTAAAGTTATAGGTTAATAAGAGAATAACAAGTTTTCATGCAACTAATTAGATAAATAGTAATAATTAACAAATAGCAAGTTCTCATGCAACTAATGAGGTAAATAATAATAGTTATCCAAGTTACTATGTAATAGTTAATTTTTTAAAAAAATTATATTATTAAAAAAAACTAATAAATAACTCAGGCCCAATGAGCCGGCCCGATACCCCCCACAAGCCGGCCTGAGCCTAGTCTACGTATATAATAGGCCGGGTTTTAGCTTGGTACCTAATGGGACCATGACTAAAATCATGGCCCAAACATGGCCCATGGTAGGCCAGGTCAGCTTGGACCATCGAGCTGCCCAGCCCGTTGCTTACCCCTACTTGCGAGAGTGAGGTGGTGTTTGGGAAGAGTTTTAAATCATTATGTGGATAGTAATATAAAAGGTCTTTGGAAATGGTATTTAGGAAGAGTGTTTGGCCAAACACACTCACCAACTCTTGTATGCAAAATCCTTGACTTCCCACTTATCATTGATGAGTATGCTCAACTTTGACCTTGCAAAAAAATAACGCCCATGTGGGTCTTTCCTTAAGGGAATGTTTAGAAGTGGGAAAGATGTAGAAAAACTGTTGTATGGTTTTTCTGACCCTTTTAAATGAAAAAAAATCTCTTTGAGATTTTTTTTCTAAAAAGTACATTTTTTGATAGAAAATATTCCTCCAGAGAGGGGTGAAAGAATATTTTCAGAAAAGTTTGTGTGCCCTCTTTCTCTGGGGAGAAGTGGAGAGTTTAGTTGAACCTTCTTTATCTCCTCTATTTGAGACCCTCCCATCCACCATCTCACCATCACCACTACCACACGCTGTCTCATCATCACCGAGAGGAACTGGGCCGCCTCGATCGAGTTGGACACCTACTTGACCTCGACCTTGATGTCGAGGGCCTCAATCTGAGACCGACAATAGCCAAGTGTTTGTGAGTGGCTGATGATCGTCCTCACGTCGAAGAGAGATAGGTGCTTGGGGTGGCTATGAGGCACTTGTTCACCAGAAGGTCGAGATTTATGTAATGCCCTAAAATTTCTAACTTAAAATTTTGAGATTTTTTTAAATTATGAATCTTTCAAACAGTGAAAATGTTCGAATATAAGTTAGACAATTCATGGCGGATTATAATGAAAAGAAAACTATATAGAACTGGATCCATTCCTCTTAGGACTTGGATCTTGGTCTGAAACCAACAATTCCATACATTCAACTTTGATATTTATCCACCAAAATAAAAATGTAATAAATTTAACATCAGAGTATTACATCAATATATATTGTCAAAATGGTTCTTGCCTAACTCAAACCCCAAAATAGTCCTAGGAATAACTACTGATAGTGTCATGGTTCACCAGCCTTGGACCTGCGACACACCATCGCTTCAACTAACGTTCCTCACCAACATTCCTCATGAAATGACGTCAGTCTCTTTCGAGCTAGTAAGATGCAACACAACATAAAGCATGTACATTCTAAAGTATTAATTTTTACATGTTGATCACAATTTCAAATAAGCATTCACAATATATACACAACATAATTCATTCAGCGACATATCCATAATATGATGCAATAGTTTGCATACATCTCATAATTCATCGACTATGTATCTGTGATACAATTTATACGAGATGAAATCTGAGCAAATGATAACAATTCTCAAATTATATGAATAAATCTTTGTTTCATCTTAATTACTTAACTCGCAGTACTCGAGCCCTCACTGCATCAACAATGCTGCTTCGGGGGTGTATTATTTGATATACCCGAAGAGTCAACCTGACCAGGGGTTCCAAAATGGGTAGCCCGTGAGCAAAAGAATTCTCATAATGACAACCATAAATTAAAAGTGGATGCATCTAACACTATTATAGTAGATAGGGTAATCACCTAGGACATATTGAAAACCCTTACCTCCCTAATTTTGAGTGATTGAAGACTAATGTGACGCCTCACTCCCAAAATAAAGTGGCACTGCAGATGAACATACATGCCCAACGTCACTCGAGGTTGTATCTTCTACCTTCTCTAAGTAAATCTGCTATGGATGGGTTACTAGGTCTATTATTTTCATTAGATTTATTATTATATTATACACCTTATTTCTTGAGGCCATTTCGAGCTCAGAAGCCCAACTACCCCCTTAGGGCACAATCACATTAATGTCATTATGTGATCCCAACCCATTTTCACTTATGCTCAGACACTTTTATTTAACAAGAGCATACGACTGATGAAGGTAGCCAAAAATTATAAGTGTGGATTTATTCATGTATTATGACACTTCCTTACATGCCCCACGAGTTCTTAATAAACCCCAACTCGCTCACGAGCTAACGATGTATAAAGAATGACTCACATGAATAATACATCAAGTTCAATATTAAGAACATCCACACAAGTATGCACATTGCACCGTGAAGGTCCCTTGAACCCTTCACGCAAACTTAAGCAAGATAATTAAAGCATTCATGTCATGCATATGACTTTCAACAAATGTGATTTTCATTCATAACATCATTATCAAGCTAAAAAAAAAACACGCTCACATATGAAATTATGATTGTTTATAGATATTGATTGCATGTGTATACCTTCTTGGGGTATAAGTGCACACACACACACACACATACACACACACACACATGACCCCATACACTTGTAAAACTAAATATATAAACCTAAAGGAAATATATTTAAAAAAAACATGGAAAATCTCGTTTTTTTCAAACCCATACTCAGATAAGGCCATCATACCTAGTCAGAATTTAAACAACAATTATATATATATATATATATATATATATATATATATATATATATATCTTTTCAAAATCCAACTGATTTGATATATGTATTTTTTTTGCAAGGCCAAACCTAATTAGATTTTTTTCTTTTTCGCAAACTGATTTGATTTTTTTTTACATAGCTAACCTAATCCAATTTTTTTTCTATTTGCAGGCTCTCCAGCCCACACTCCTGATCAGACTGGGTGGTTTGTCGTTGCCCAGGTCATGTCTTCAGACCAAGGTCCGAAAACTTTCTTTTTGCAGGTTGCCAGCCCACACCATATCCTACCAGGGTAGGGCATTGCTAGATTTAGACCTTGGTCTGAATCTGACCAGCTTAGGTCAGTCCAATCATGTGGCCTGACTCAAGTCTGGCGCTGCCAGATTCAGAAATTGGTCTGAGTCTGACCAACCGAGGTCAGTACAGCCAAGTGGCCGACCCCAGGTTTCGCACTGTTAACACTAACAAGAAAAAATATTTTTTTTTAAATCGTAGGCTCACCAACCCATGCCCATGATCGACCATGATGGTCTAGCACTACTAGGCTCAAACCATGGTATGAACCTAGTCAGGTCAGACCAACTCGGTCTGACCAAGAGGTAGACCATGGTCTGAACCATCTTGGTTCAAGTCGTGGCCCACCCACTCAACCCTGCGCCAAACAAAAATAAAAAGACATATATATTTTATTTTTTTTTTAAAACAAGTTCAAACTTAGACCAGATTCCAGAACTCTTGCTTAGTTCTAGATTAAGAACCTAAGCATGGTTCATCCTGGAATCACAACATATATATATATATATATATATATATATATATATATATATATATATATATATATATATATATGTTTTACATATATATACATCTTAAGAATCCCTTGGTTGTATAATTTTTTTTAAACCCTATATATATACATTATCCAAATTTTTGAATGTAGAACTTTTGATGTTAAACTTACATACAAATAAAAATATCTAGATTCATTTTTTTCACCATTAAATATACATCAAAATTAATTTCTAAATCATCAAACAAGGTCTGAATTTTATGTTTTGAAAGCCAACGAATATACATCTTGCCAAATACACACTTGACAAAACAAAAGCTGTATAAAAACATTTCCTAACCGTTGGTCATGCACAAAATTTATTCTCATTATGAATAACAATGCATTTACACCAAGTCCCAACATAGACAATGCAAATAGATTGAAACAACCACAAACATGAACTAGAAATTCAAAACTCATTATTAGAAATGCACATGATTGGAGCTTAACCATGAAAAAAATATTTCTTACCAAAAATGACAATATTAAAGCATGCATGGATTTTTTCTCCATACGTACCCATGCTCTTACCTCCATGTATAGAATGTATTGATGTAGAAGGGGTAAACCAAACTTTAGAATGTACAAAAGATATATTGGATTTTCTTACCTCTTTTCTTTTTGAAGAATAGAACCCAACAAAAAAATCAAGGAAACATGAAGAATTCCCTCTCTACAAACAATATAGGGTGAAGTCCCTCTTTGTACCTCACTCTACACATTTATGATTAGGGAATAAGACCCACTTCAAGCTCAAGACACTTAGAGAATTCGGTGAAGAGGACAAAGAGTAAGGGAAGAGATAGAAATAAATTTCAGAAATGAGTTTCTTCTATTTTTTCACTCTATTTATAGATTTCAATTAAGTTTTTGCGAGGGTTTTAGTGATGTGTGGCCATGATTAAATCATGGAAATGGAGGGTGGAACTTAGTCACTCTAAGTTCCTTCTCTCTTTCCTAAGGGCCTTCTTCTCATTTTCCAAATATTGCATATAAATGGAAACATAGACAAAAGGCAAAAAATGTTAAACCTTAAAAATGGATATGGGCTTAGGCTTTTGTGCTAAAAAAGAAAGAGGTGATGTCCCAATAGAGTAGGCCCCACCCTTGACATAAAAAATTCAAATTTTTAAGAGTATTCCCCCCTTAATGCACATGGCATGAGGGAGCCTCCCTATTGGATCCGACCCAACCCATTTAAAAATGGGTTGGTCTAAAAAATCCAAAATCCAAAAGCCCCAAAAATCGAGATCCAATTTTGTTTTTGTTACATTTTTTTTTTGAATCTCAATACTCTTGATCGATTATCTTCTTGGATTTCCAATTGGGTCTAAATCCAAACCCTAAAAAACGAAAGTTAATCAATAAATGATTCCTATGTGTATTTTTTTGTTATTTAGTTATAAAATTTGATATGCATGATTGATTATACCTATGGTTAGCCAACTTAACTAATTTAATTCTAATTTTATAACTGATAATTTGGTTTAATTGAAAATTAAATCAAGATTCATAATTTACGAACCATTGCCATTGCACTAACTTTACAGAAGAATTAAATATATCACCAAGCAATCACACAGGTCAAATAATCCAGAGATCAAATTCTTCATATTGACGAATACATTTTTTTTTTTTTGGGTTTTACAATTTTGGTCGATGACCCTATCGACGAAGTTCTCGACAGGGATCACAACTTGATTAACGGTCTTCTCATTGGGCGCCTAGAATGCATCCTCCATCTGAGCGAACCAAAATGAGTTACACATCACGGCCTCTTGATAGTAGGAACCCTGAGCCTTGGTACACGATGTGCACCGGTTGGCCGAACAAACCCAAACATATGTGAATCTCCCAACCTGGTGCTCCGAAGTGTCTGCCTTGTAGAGCTGTTTGAGCTCTTGGACTGTCATCTCTAGGCTTAATCGACGAGGAAGATGAGGTGTCCAACAAACCTTTGTTGGAAGACGATGAAGAGAAGGAAATAAGGAGGATGAGGAGGATGAGGTTGACTAGGAGAAAGGAGAGGGGTGTTTCCATTTTATTTTTTACATGCACACAAACAAGTGAAATTTTTTTATTTAAAAAAAATTATCATATCAAAACTTCTCATAGGCAAAATTTTATTTTCCTATAAGAAGTTTTCTTGCTTCCAAACGTGCCTTAAGTCACACTGACATGTCATTTTGGTAGTGTGTCCCTACTGACAGGTTGGGCCCGTGGACATGGACACTAAACACTTACAGTGAATATTTTGATATTATTTTAATGTTTTCAGTGTTGTTTAATTTAATAAAAATATCTTTTATTGATTAAATAATTAAAAACCTGTGTCCTTTATGCTATTTTCAAACATTTTTTTTAACTTAGGGTTCGAACTCGCATCATGCATCCTCTTGTCCACATATCTTTGTGGCATAGGTCTAGCCTAAATACTCCTACCGATTTCAACTCAATCCAAGATCAATCCAACTTGGAGCCAAATTGGACTCTATGTAAAACTTGAAAAACATAGGTGATCTTTGCGTATATCTATAAATCTATATACCATAACTAAACTATAAAATTATATAAGAATATTATGACATGTTTTCTTAGTTGTCAAGATGCTAAACATAATCAGATGAAAATATGTAAACACATTGGAATTACATTTTTTGTTGTTGAGGAGGATTGAAACTACATTTTCAAGAGTGTGTCCACACTATAGTTACCTAAAGCTTATTACTATATGAGAAGCTTGCTTCAAAAGCAAAAAAACTCCTCGCTTCCCGAAAAGAGAAGAAGCTTTGAGAAACCTGCTTTCAAATTAAATATGGGAAACTCAATTCCCTTTAGTGAGAAGCCCGCTTCCTCCATTTTTTCCACATCGATTTACTTTCACTTAGTGTTTTTGTCCCACTTATGGTCACTTCTCACACACTTTCCCTTTAATTCCTATGTTTTTTTATATTAAAAATTAATATTTATTTATTATACAAGCTTGGTTTATATCTTTTTATACTCGCTTTTATGTCATTTTTTATTTGCTTCTACCTGAGTTTCGTATTGCTTTTTATGCATTTTTATTTTTTATTTTTCAAGTTCTTGCATAACCGCTTCACAATCGTAGCCCACTTCTCTCTTCATATTATTTCTTTGACACTTGCTTTCCCACTTCAAAAGTCAGAAATCTTGGGATACAATTTAGAATCGTTCTTTCACTCAAATGAGAAAATGATTCCCGTTGACTCAATTTTCTCACATCGAAGCAAAAA
Organism: Nuphar pumila; assembly: GCF_984573655.1. NCBI lineage: Eukaryota > Viridiplantae > Streptophyta > Magnoliopsida > Nymphaeales > Nymphaeaceae > Nuphar > Nuphar pumila. Next base: position 179,225,318 of record NC_143249.1, on the reverse strand, counting down.
TGCGGCAGAATGGAGAGTAAGAAATGGACTCTCATTCTGTTTTCTCATTTACCGTCAAAATCAGAACTACAAGGGCAACTTGCGATTAGGAGTAGGCACTGGCCTGACCTGGCCGGGCGAGCTCGGCCCACCGGGCTTTAAGTGTAGCCCAGCTTGGAGATGGCCCGGCCCGTTTACTAATGGGTCTGGTTTTGACCCAGTTCTTAACGAGCATGGGTTTGAAGAGCAGCTCATAGTCCGCCGACCCATTGGCCGGGTTGGATTCGGCTCAACCTGGCCCAAATCCATTTATAAATAGTAATAATTAACAAGTTCCTAACTTCTTATGCTCTCAATTAATCATCTTTTTAGTTTTCATAACCTTAAGGTAAATAGTAATAGTTACCAAGTTACTACTTAATAGTAAATTTTTTTAACTTTTTTATTATTAAAAAATATTATCGGGCCGTTTGGCCCTTTGCCCACCCCCTACTTGCGATTATGATTCATACGATTCCAAAGCCCATTTGGTTTGGAATCAGACGGTGGGCGCCAAAGCAAACGTACCCTTTATATCCAGATTTTCTCAGAGAGGGAAAATCTCGCGATAAATTAAAACATTTTATTTTTGAAGAAAATATCAGCAAATATAAACCAGTTAAAACATTGAATAACATGATCAGGAATTATGAAAAAATATATAAAAATGTGAAGTACGGCTTTTATTGGGTAAAATACAGAGTTAAATGTCGAGTTATCCTTAAAATGGAAGATCTCTTGGAAATATTACGGAACTTTCGAGATTTATATATGGGTGCCCGAGAAAATCCGATAAGATGGCATTATTTCGTAAATAACGGCGATAAATTTCCAGATAGGTGTTAATAACCCCGACTCGTGTCCGAGAAACAGATCCGGTTACCAAATTGGGAGACTGGAAATCCCTCGTCTGCCTCACTATCACATTGTCGAGAATGGAGTGCACAGAGGCCTTCGCCATTGTCTATTGAGAGGTAAGGACAATCCTAATTCATTGTGGATAAATGGATGACTCATAGTAAAATTGCTTGATGTTTTTGGGGATGATGGTTTTTCTTTGCATTCCGTATGGGATTGATGTGTTCAGTTGCTTCTAGGGATTTCTCTGATGCTTCAAGTTCTGCTTTTCGCTTCTTTGTTGTTTTGGGAAGAATTATGATTGCGGGTATGAATCTGATGTTGCTAATTTTCTTCTTTGTTGCTTTTTCTTAATGGTGGTGGTGGCGTTTTTTGTTTTCCCTTGTGAATGGGTGGTAAAGGTTGGATTTTGGGGTTGTTTCTTTAGAGTTCGATTCACGGTTCTGAGATGGTTTGCATATATGCATGGGGTTCTTCAAAATTTGTAGTGATTTTTGTTGTCTAGAGAGTTTGATCCCTTCGGGTAGGTTAGGGAAGTTTAAAGGGATATAATACAGTTCATTGATCAAGAAAAAACACAGTTCGGAGTTCAGAGAAGTTTGAGTCCTCTTTAGTAGAAAACCATGAATGGATTTATAGATGGATGTTTACGGGCTTAGTATAAGGCATGCCTAATGGCAGGAGAAAAATATGCTCAACTTGGATCAGTTTTGGTTCAGACTTCAACCGAGGTGCAGGATGGTTGAGCTAGGCACTGATGTTTCGGGTTTGCTTAAATCGATATGGACTGTTCGCAAGTGGAGAAATGAAAGAGAAAACTGAAAAAGCAGGTAGATCACTGTAATGTAATCCGAATATGGTGGAAGGGGCTTGTGCCGCTTTCCTGAACAAGTGGAAATTTTTTCTTGGAACCCTAATATTTCCATGTAAACAGGAATTTGACCTTTTCCTTTTCTTCGGTTTAGATTCCAGTAAGGATATGATAGATATATAATTGTATCTTCGAGCTGTATACTTTATGCTTTTGATTTTCATTCAAAAGAAAAGAAAAAAGCTTGCATGAGCTACGTAGAATTCTATTCGGGAATTTTATGCATAGAAGAAATCGATTTATATGTTTTTTTGTACGAGTGCATTCTTGGATGCAATTGAGTCCGCAATATATGTAGAAGAATATCTTTTTACCACTGAGAAGGTCGTAAGAGGTGTTGCCCTGCTGACCCCTGCATTGGTTTTTGGGTCGGCTTAGTAATTAATATGGAATATTGAGAAGTGGGAAGTGAAAGGGAAATACAAAAGTAAATAAATCACTTCTAATGTAATCCAAATTTAGGGATGGCAGTGGACCGGGGTGGAGGCGGGGGGACAAGGTCTCCACCCCCGCCCCGTCTCAAAATTTTGCCCTCCATCCCCGCATGGGTTTTGATTTTAACCTTCATTCCCGTTGTTTCATATTCGGTCCAAACGGGGCGAGGCAGAGCGGGGCCCCGTTTCTCTCCGGTCCACTCCCATCACTAAAGGTATTTTAGTTATTTTACTAACGGGGATTGGGGACGGGGCGAGGCGGGGTGGGGGAAAGTGTAAGTCCATCCCCGCCTCCATCCCCGCACAGGTTTTGATTTTAACCTTCATCCCCGCCTCCACCCCGTTTCATGTCCTCCATCCTCGGTCCAAACGGGGCAAGGCGGGGCCCCGTTTTCCCCCGGTCCACTGCCATCCCTATCCAAATTGTCTAAATGGAATATTTGATGTTGCCTTTCTTGAACAAGGTATGTGAATTGTTTTGGTTTAGTTATTTCCTTGTAAACAAGACTTTGGTCTTCTCGTTCTCTCTTATTTTAGATTCCAAATAAGGATTTGTTATGTATATAGCTATATATGTGCTTTCTTACACTTCAATGCATATGAATGTATGTAACTCTGCATGGATGCATCTATATATTGATGTGGGCTTTAATTCTGTAAGAATGCATTTTTGGCTGCAATTCTACATGGATCCATATGTTGAAGAATGCTGCCTTAACACTGGGAGGATTGTGGTAGTGGAATTCATCAAAGGGCACAAGACTGGTGGGCTGTGTGTTGAGTTTTTGGTCAAAATCAATCTGGCAAAAGTGAGAATGAGCAGAAAGCCGAACGAGTAAATAGGTCACTGTATTATAAAGAATTGTTGAAAGGGAAGATTGAATACTACCTTTCTAGAACAAAGAAAGTGGAGTGTTTTCTTTGAACCCTAGTTATTTTCATGTAAATGGGGTGTTGGCCTTCCTTTTCTTCCTTCTGCTGGACTTCCATATAAGGATATGATGCATATATAGGGGTGGCAATCGTGTCGGGTTGGCGGGTCGACCCGACGGGTTGATGGGTCAGCATACCTCAACCCGAACCCGACCCGTTTATTAAACGGGCCGGCTGTGGCAAACACGAACCCGGCCCGTTTAATAAATGGGTAACCCGACACGACCCGCCAACCCATTTAATAAATGGGTTGGGTCGGGTAAACGGGTTCGCAGGTTCGCGGGTCAGGCTGGCGGGTTGACCCACCCGCCTAACCCGTTTATTAAACGGGTCAGCCGGGTTGGCAGGTTGGCATACCCTTAACACGAACCTGACCCGTTTAATAAACGGGTTAGGCGGGTTGACCCATTTATTAAATGGGTTCGTTTTTTCCAAACCCGAACCCGCCTAAGAGGCGGGTTGGCGGGTCGTGTCAGGTTTTGCCACCCCTATGCATATATAATAATATATGCCTACTATGTTCAAACCATAGTTGCCTACACCTTGGATTGTCTATGTCACATAGGTACGGGGGTGACTACAAGGTGCAACAAGGCATGAAGGCTACAATATATACATTTCTAAAAAGTTGAGTATGGGTGTATATATATATATATATATATATATATATATATATATATATATATATATAACTGAACACATTAGTCCCTATTTCTCGTTCTGCCCATTGTGCCCCATAGGTTTTAAGTGTTTTATGATGGACCTGAACCGTTAGATGTGTTTAGCATGCTCGATTTAGTGGGAATCGACTCTTCGATCATGTTTTTTCGATGAAAAAACATATTTTTCTGAGCCGGGGAAAACTGGTACCTTCATAGCCATTGATTTTGGATCATCGGAAAAACCTGCATACAAGTCAGATTCTGGCGATCCAAAATCCGGTTCCCACTAAACAAAACCTATAGTTCACATCTACGGTGTTAGACATGAGAAAAAAATAGTTAAAACTACGATTTTTAAGGGCCCTAACGAGACCTAACAAAAAAAGAGGCCTAAGGAACCCATTACTCTAATATGCCCCATTTCTCATTCTGCCCAGTTCTGCCTCATAGGTTTTAAGTGTTTTATGATAGATCTGAACCATTAGATGTGTTTAGCATGCTCGATTTAGTGGGAATCGACTCTTGGATCATGTTTTTTTGACGAAAAAACATGTTTTTCTGAGCTGGAAAAAACTGATACCTTCATAGCCATTGATTTTGGATCACTGAAAAAACCTATATACAGGTCAGATTCTGGCGATCCAAAAGCTGGTTCCCACTAAACAAAACCTATAGATCACATCTACAGTGTTAGATGTGAGAAAAAAAACTTAAAACTACAATTTTTGAAGGAGCCTAATGAGACCTAACGAAAAAGGGTTCCTAAGGAACGCATTACTCTCTCTGTCTCTGTCTCTCTCTCTCTCTATATATATATTTATGTGTGTGTATAAAGTTATAAACACATACACACATGCAAAATTTGTTATACACTTATACTTTATAAGTTGCTGCAGATATGATATTATGGATTGTCAATTATGAACTTAAAATCTAAAGCATGTCAAAGGTATATAGTTAACTAACAAATAATGATCAACAAATATATAGTTAATAGTAGAGACTTTTGATGTCAAGCATAGACTACAGACTGGTTGGATCATAAGATGAACAAAATGGGTTGAGTTTAGCTGGAAGTGGAAACCTATACTCAGGAGTACCCAATACAGTTATAGGTACAGAGTGGTCGATACTGGTACGGGGTCTTGGTAGAAGTACCTATTTTACATAGTGAACTGTGCATTGCCAAGTGCTTAAAGACACTACCATGTCAGGGTTCGACTATAGGATATTTGAAATAAAAAGGACCTCAGTTTCAGTTGTAGGTGACAGCCCAAAGTAGAGTACCCAATAACTTCATTGCAATTTCCTGCATGAACTTGCTCGTGGATTTACTACATATTGACGTGCAGTTTTGCACATTAATTTCTAAATTAATCCATTCTCAGCTACAACTGTACACACACACACACACACACACACACACACATATATATATATATATATATATATATATATATATATATATATATATATATATATATATATATATATGGAGAAATATTTGTCTACTACCGGGAGAATCATAGAATTAATCTTCTCTACTCTCGTCTGGCATGGTTCATGTGCTTTTGAGTTTGGTGCTAATATTGCACCAGAAATGGTGAGGGTGGGCAGCATTGTAATCCTAATGGTAAAATTGGGTATTTCTTACTAGGCTGACAGGAGCTTCTCTAAGACTAGGTCTTGCTGGTCCAAACTGCGTTGGGCTAGGCCCTTGTTGTGCCCACCAACTAGGCTATATTAGTCAAGTTTAATACATTTGTATCAGGCTGTATTCGATTTTGTGAGTCCTTTTCTTTCTGCAAAGCTTTAGAGACGGAAATTACGTTTATTATTTAACTTCCTTATCTGCTTTGGTTTTTCCTTTTGTAAGATATCTATTAGAAAAGGAAACAATGTTTATTATTTACCTTTCGATGATTTTCTTTACTATTCACTATTTAGGAAAAGTGGTAGTTGCCTACCAACTATGTCACAGGGACTCTTCAACTAGGTGCCGCACCCGCACCCGATGCGGTCAACCTGACCCTGGGTGCAGTCAACGCACCCAGGGTCATTTATGTCCAACTTTTGGACTATATATATATATTTATATTTTTGCCGCACCCCCGCACCCAAGTTTTTTGAAAGTGCCGCACCCCCGCACCCAAGTTTTTTGAAAGTGCCGCACCTGCACCCGCACCCATGTGACATAGCCTACCACCTTTCTGGCCTATCTCCAGCCTACCTCAAGTGAGCGGGTGTTTTTGGATTTTATTTGTTTTTACAAAACTCATCCTGCAGATGTGTTCAGCATGGTCGATTTGCTACAAAACACCACTTGGATCATGTTTTTTTTATAAAAAACATGATTTTTTTTTAGCCTCGAATATTTATGAAAATTTTAGACCGTCGATTTTTAAATCCTATAAAAACCTATCTGTGTGTCGGAATCGGACGATCCAAGGGTTGACTCCTATAAAACCAAGCATGTAGAACACATCTATATGCTCAGGTTTAAGGAAAACATGGAAAGAACCCTTCAAGAGCCTGGTCAGCTGGCAGTAGGCCAGAAAAGTGGTAGGCAGCTACCATCTACTCTCACTATTTATATTTAAAATTTTACTTGGTTACCTTAATGATAACTGATACAAGTATAGGTCTCAACCATTTCATTAGTTAGCTCTTTTAACACTCATTATCTCCTTTGCTTGTGCCATGTGGCCGCATTGGGCTGTCCTAGGTTGGGCTTCTACTTTTGCTATTTGTGAGGGTTTGCACCTAGAGCTTGAATTATTATTAGGCTGATATGCCTGCCAAAAGAATGCTTAGGCACTTCATTTCCTAGGGCACACCCATCTTGTGCACACCTCTAGATAATGGGAAGACCTCTCAGAGTATGAGGGCATTGGGCAGTTTCCAACACTAGCCTAGCATTAGAAAGTGGAAGTAATTGTAGGTCATGGTCATGTGATGGAGTTTTGAGAAATAAGAGGAGCACTGTATTTTGGTCTTGCAAGGAGCTCTCTCTCTCAATATGAGGAAGCCAAAGGAAGGGGCTAACCTATGTAACAGGGGCATGTTAAATAGATCTTGTCTGATGAGATGACCTGACAAGATGATACACTTCTAGAGGGGTGGACACTTAGTTTCTCCAATATGAAAATTGAACTTGATATTGCAAATGTGTTTTTCTTGCTGGAGAATTTGATTTTCCTTGTTAAAAATTGTGTTTCTTTATAAACCTGGTAAAAGGGCTGGAAAAATGCATTCAAGTAAAACACACATTGTAATACCAACACCAACCCACACAGGCTGCTTGTGTCTAATCCCTAAACATCATTAACACTTGCTTCTGCCGCAACGCCAAACCACCTAAAACCATTGCTTTTTTCAAGAGTTCGCTTCCCAGGTGTTCACTTTTGAGGGCTGTGGTTTCTGGAAATGGATGCAATGTGATATTACAACATGCAACGGATATGCTCTAAGTGAAGACATCTCTGTTTGGTAGTCTTCTGTTTTTTGTAGTTACAAGCTTATGCTGCCACATCCTTTGGCTTGATCTTCTGAAACTTCTCTTCTTTGTACTCCTATTTATGTCCACACCTAAGGACCAAGTTTTGCACATCTGCAGACATCAGTTTCAGTTAAATGAATATCCAATGCTTCTGGACACTTCATGCAGGTGTCCAACATTACAACCAATCTGCTGATGCTTCTTTGTAATTTTATCTTTGCTTTTTTTTTAAAATTGGACTACATCGTTGTGGCCAATTTTTATAGTTTGTCTAAAATTATGACTTACAAGCACTTTGATGATAATAATTTTGAAATATGTTTTTATATTAGTCGTCATATAAATGCTTACAGTAAAAATGTGTGTGTGTGTGCATTTGTGCATGTATGTTTAAATATTTTGGAAAAATAAAAAGCTCCCACAGAATTTCTTTTCAATTTATTACTAGGTTTTACCATTTTTCCTTGTTTAGGTTTTTGGACAGAAGGAACGATAGCTTGCACTATTTCAATTTTTAGTGGTATTGTAATAGCAGGAATTTCACTGAAAATCATAAAATTGATGTCGTTTATTGTTATTGTTTACCACTGCTGCTGCTGCTATTATTATTATTCTAATATGATTACTACTGTTTAGTTCAGTTTTTTCTCATTGTCATTTTTCAGTTCTACAACAATTTGTTAGAAACTTAGTTGATCCGGTTGAAGAATTTTCAGCAGGCTACAAGATGAAAATATAAGTTGGGTGGTAAGGGACATGCTAAATGACATCAGCAAGCTATAGAACTGAAGTTTTGTTGTTGTTTTTGGTTCTGTGATGCCTTGTGAAACTTTAATAAGTCCTATTTTGACACCATATCCATAGGAAGCTTATTATTACTAAAAAGGTCACTTCACTTCCATAATGGAATTACGTGCAAAACGATGGGTGAGAAATTATGCTGTGTATCTTGGAAAATTTTCATAATAGAAAAAAAATCATAACAGAGCAATTCTTGGCTTGTCTACAAAAGAAGTGCTGCTTGTAGAAATAATTTATTTTTTCTATTATTTTAATTTTTTTTAATCTGTGAGTTGTGTTTTAGTGTTTCTAAGTACCTTTTCTGATGATGCTAAAAATTTCCATGTTTTGTAGGTTTTGTTTCTTATAAGGTGTTCACATCTTACGGTTTGGCACAATGAACAGCACATTTAACGGTCAGATTTTGATTGAAAAGCTTGCAAAGCTAAACAATTCACAACAGAGTATAGAGAGTATCCTCCTAAATTTAGTAGTTAATTTCATGCTTGAATTTAACTGCATGCTAGCATTGCTAATATAGTGGCTATAAGGATTAACTTTCTCTGGTGTGGGGAATTTTGTATTTTTCATTACAAATGTGAATATGCTGGAAAATTCTTGATCTGTGAAGCTATGTCAGGATTTGGTTTCTGTTACCCTTTCGAGATCTGGCATGGTATATGATTGAGAACTAGGAAACACCACTTACAGTTGTACATGAATGCTTCCCTTCGGACTCTGGAAGCATGAAGTTAGTATCAAGAGCCTGCTTAAATGATTCTGAATTCTAGTGGCAGTCTGATGCTTTTTGTTTTTGTTAAATGTTGTCATTGTGAGTGGAGAAAGCAACATTATTTCGAATCCTACTGCATCAAATAATTGAGATCTCTGTACATATATAGCATAAAGTGCATAATATAAGATGGACATAAGCGCCTCTATTGGCTTAGAATAAACATGAAGTGAAACCATGAAACTTTATACTGGCACATCCATTGTTTGAACAGGGAGGGCACAGGGAAGGGGAAAGTGGGTGGTGCAAACAAGTTGAGCCAAGTTGAGTGTCAAGCTACTCAGGCTTGACTAACACAACCACAAACTCAACTTGTATATTGGAATTGCTGCTAATTCTGTTTGTGGTTTCCACCTCAGCTCAGTGAGCTTCATCAGTTCATCATTGACATGTTTTTTTAGTAATTTAGCAAGTAAATATTTTAATTTTTTCTGCATATATTCTTGCTATTTTATGCATGTAATCCTTAAAACTTAAATTTAGCTTTGTCTCACTGGTGTATCTTCCATAGAAAGAATGCAAAACAAGTTGTGGAAACATGGGATAGGCAGCTCCATTGTTCACCAAGGGACCAGAGGGTGTCATTTCTGTATCTTGCAAATGATATTCTACAGAACAGTAGGCGGAGGGGCTTAGAATTTGTTACCGAGTTTTGGAAGGTTCTCCCAAGTGCTCTTAATGATGCACTGGAAAATGGGGATGAGTTTGCAAGAAGTGCTACAATGCGACTGGTATGTGTTTCTAATTTTTTTTCTTTTTTTTTTCGAGTACTTATTTATGAGGAGATAAGCTGCATTTGCATGCCTCTTTTTTTTCATACTTTCCCAACTGTAGTGCCCTTTTAATTTGTCATATACATAAATTTTGTTGAATATTCTGATCGCAGTACATGTTTTTTTAGCTTAATCCACTTATCTGTGATATTCTCATTTTTGGATTTAGTTTCTTCATTGTTTCATTGCATCAAATCTCCATGGGCTATTTTACATGTCACAGTGTCTTATTGAATATAGCATCTTTGATGTTCTTGCTATCTTGTGATAGAAAAATATGCCTGCTGCCTTATCCCTGCACAACTCCTTTTAGGGGTCTTTAATCTGCCACCAGAAGTTCCATTAACTAGTGGCCAATATCACTATTGTATCTTCATCTTGCATACTGTAGAATGTCTCTCTTTAAGTAACAACTACCTGATGTTTTGCTTGCATTGCTGCCCACCATTGTCGGAGTTTTTCATGCCATAATCTTTTTTATTTTTCAAGTAGGAGGCCCTTGAGTTTCTTTTCCTCCATCATTCAGGATCCATTAAATCACTCTTTTTCTTTCACCACTTATCAAATTTATACTTTCAGGATCTTTGTAGAATATGGAGGATTTATAATTCATATTGATTTACATGCTTTAGGAAGTGACAATTAATGAGCTGTTACTGCTACACGGTCCTTGATTTTTCAGGTTTTCATTTTCTCATAAAAGTACAATAAAAGTGGTCTTCCAATTTAATAGTCTCTTCATATCCTGTGGAGAGTCTTATGCTGCTGAAGAATCCTTGGTGTTTAAGCTGTTCATTTTTCTCTTTTTTATTCTTTTGATCAGAAACCTCACTCTCTGTTTTAGTTAATCTCTAGATTGACATATGGGAAGAGAGAAAGGTTTTTGGCTTAAGACCACAGACCCTCAAGGAAGAACTCTTGGGAAAAAATGATGGAAACTCTGGAAGAGGTGGAAGACAGTCTAGTTTAAAAGTGGTAAGAAGGATTCTTCCAGTTTTTTTTTGTTGGTTTCTTATGATGCTATTTATTTTTTTCCTGTCATTCATTACAGAATAATGCTGAAAAGTGCCCTCGCATCTGAGTTAATGATGTGCATTTTTTTGCTTATTGGTCAATTCAGAAACTTGCTATAGGAGATGCCCTAGAGAAGATAATCTCTGGTTATGAGGTTGTGTATGATGGCCCTGTGGATGAGGACTCTTTATTCAGCAAATGCAGAACTGCTATTAGTTATGTTGAGAAAGTTGAGAAGGAAATGGGCAATGATCGTGCAGCAGGTAAATTCATAGGCTTTCCATATCACGTATTCTGTTTGTGTTAATTATCCCTCAGAAAATTGGATTGAGAAGATATTTTGCTTAAGCAGAACTATTGGCATGCTTTTGGAACCTAGATGGTGTAATGAAACCTTAAGTGCACAAGAGAGATGCCACAAAGGGCTGTGAAGAGTGCACAACCACACAAATGCAAAGCCACTAATGGGCAAGATACAAAGAACCAACTAACGGCTATTCTCAATTCTCACAAAGAGGAACAAAAATTATAAAAAATAATGATTTTATTAATGATAAAATGCTCTAAAAAGCATAACAATGAAAGGGGCTAACAACCTCTGTTTATACACCAAATGGACCAAGGAGAGGTTCCTATAGAGTCGTTGGGGACCTCCCCAACGGCCATGTTTATGACTGTTGTGATGAGGTCCCAACGGCTTTATGGTTTAATGAAAATAGAGCCCTTGGTGCGGGGATACAACACTTTAAAAAACCTTGGGTGTGGGGGTGCAGCGGGGCAAAAATGTAAAAAATTATATATATATATATATATTATATTATATATATAATTTTGAACTTTTAACAATTAACATTGTCATAATATCATTCATCATGCCTGCAATATATCAAATTAACAATTCTACAATTTTATTCTACATCACAAAAACTAACACCACAATTAAATCAACTTAAATATCAATCAAATAAGTAAAACAGAAAAGAACTAAATTACATACAAAAAATATATCCTACAATGTATATGACGATGAAGTAATGAATCTTAATAATTTTCTGCTTCATCATCAAATGCATCATAAGAAGGAAGACTGAGCTCAAATAAATCCATGTTTATCATGTTGAAATCATGCTCTCCCTCGAAGTTACACTCTTCTGGGTTTACATCTCAAAATTTGGATGTTCTTTGTCTGCGTTACAAACCCAATTTGAAAATGTTAAATACAATAAGTATATTTAAATGAAAAACTAAGAAATAATCAAATAACTAAGAGCAAATTAGTACCTGTATTCATCATTGGTTCCCCAAAGTAGTCGAAGATTTGAATGAGCATATACTAAATCCTCTACACGCTTGCTGGTGAGTTTGTTTTTCTTCATGTGGATTTGAGAATATGTGCTCCAATTTCTTTAACAACAAGATGAACTAACAGGCTGCGATAGCAATATTAATGCAAGACGTTGGAAAAGAGGTGTTTCTGATCCAAATGTTGACCACCATGTGATAGGATCTATATTATCCTCCTCTCTCGCGAGTAATGCCTGTCCATATAATCTCGAAGATGAAAATTTTTCAAACTCTTGTGTGACTTAATTTAGAAGATATGCTTCTGGAAAAAGTCTTGTCATACACATATTTCTATGTCTTGATAGCTTTGAGTCTAAATTTGGAGGGACACGATCAATACCACCTACCTGTCACTTTTTTTGCATAATATTTTGGATTAAGAGAATATGCCATGCAATGCAAAGGAGTGTTGCTCTTATCTCACATTCTGACTAAAATTGAATGAATATGGTTAAAAAATTCTGAATGATCCAATGTATGATTTTTTTCTTCATGCTTGAAAACTACAACTTGTATTTTTTCAATCATATTATCTCACATTTCATAAACTCTGTGAAGCATGAGCTCATCCTTATCAATTTCTCTCAATATTTTCCAAATAGGTTGTGTAAATTGAAGGAAGTATACCACTCTATCCTAAAACTCATCATCAACAATAAATTTCTTAATTTCTTGAGCATTGACATCATCATCAGTATGATAGAATGTTCAATTTTCATCAGTCACCATGCTAACCAAAGCATTTTTACTTTTTTAATCCTCTTCACCATCACAATGATGGACGCAAAACGTGTTTTAGCGACCTTCAACAATTTCAGGTCAGAATGCTATTAAATATAGCATTAGCACGATGGTGGTTAACAACAAAATTCCTAATACTTTTGACAGTTCTTTCTAAATCTTCAATCCATGAACATAAAGCATATGCTTGTGAATTTTCTTCTTCTTTGGGGTTGCAGATGCTCTTTAGGGCCAGATTTAAGATGTGTACTACACAGGGAGTCCAAAAAATATGAGGGTACTCACTCTCTAAAATCAACGCTGCACTTTTACAAACTAGAGCGTTGTCTGTAATGATTTGTATTACTTTCTGATCACCCACTTCTTTTATGACTTCTATAAACAACCTTTTCAAATACTCCATATTTTTATATTCCCCAGATGCATCAACTGCTTTCAAGAATACTGAGCCACTAACCAAAGAAACAATGAAATTGATTAGTGGACGCCTTTGAATTTCTGTCCATCCATCAGAAACAATAGAAACTCCATTTTGCTCCCATGAATATTTTTTAATCTCCAGCATCCTTTCCACATTTGCCCTCTCTTCTGCAAGAAGTGTGGTTTGTAATTTTTCTGAGCTTGGAGGCACATAGCCACTCAAATTACAATTTGCCAAAGATGTTACTAAATCCTTCCAATAAGGATTTCTAGTCGCATTAAATATGAGTGAACTAGAATAAAAATACCTCCTTACTTTTCTATCCATATCCTCCTTTCCAAAATTATTGAATGCTGTTTGTATCGTTTCTCTACCTCCTACATTGACTTTTTTTTTTCAGCATCTTCTTGGTGGCTTCCAAATGACACACTAATTACACAAGAATCACTCTTTGTCTTTCTCTTCTAATATTATTTTTGTATTGTCTTCGCATTGCCTCATCAATTTTTCTGCATCCTGAAATGCCATGTCCTGGTATCTTAAACAAATGAGCCTTCACTCTTGTGTATACAACAACAACAACTACAACAACTCTTGTGTATGACCCAACAAAATCTCTTTCATAGAGCTTGCATCGAAATCTCTTGTTTCCACCACCTCCTCCAATTTTTGCAAGTTCATCTACATGTACCCATAGTGGCACCACATCATCACTCTCACCATAACTATTAGCAATACTAATATCAGAACTCACATATGGGGATGAGGATGACACAAGTTCTTTCTCTTTATCTGTTATTTTTGTCCTGAAAACACAAAAAAAATTATATTAAAATCAATTATGCAAACAATCAAGATTTATACTATTGAGTGCAAAGTCAATAACATATACAATAAGTTTAAAAAATCTAGTAGTAGTACGTATAAATAAATACCAAAAGGTACGAGAAAACATATAAACATTAATCATTAATACAAAAGTGAACACTCCTAAGCATGGGATTATAAAAAATATATTTTATAGGATTAATTAAGCACTCGTGAAAACAACGAGATATATCGCTAATTTTATAGTTTTGAAGTGTCTTATTTTTTCATTAAGAAATCATGATCCAAGAGTCGATTCTCACTAAATCAAGCATGCTAAACACATCTAATGGTTCGGATCTGTCATAACTTATGACAGATCCTAACCATTAGATGTGTTTAGCATGCTTAATTTATTGAGAACCGACTCTTGGATCATGATTTCTTAATGAAAAAATATGTTTTTATGAGAAAAAAACCTATACAGGTAAGATTTCGGTGATCCAAAAGCCGGAACGACAATCGGCAGGGCAAGGCCCCTGTCGGGAAATATCGACATTCAACAAGGCTTTGCCTCTGCTGGAGAATAACAAGCCCCCCCTGCCAAAAAGATTGCTGATAGGGGCCTCGCTCCTGCTGGAGGAAAGATGGTCGGCAGGGGTCTCCCCTGCCGAAAGAGGACTACCGGCAAGGGCCTCGCCCCTGCCGGAGAAATGATCGACGACAGGGGCAAAGCCCCTGCCAAAGAAAGCCCGTCGACAAGGGTTCTGCCCTTGCCGGAAAAACAATCGACAAGGGCAAAACCCCCTGCCAGGAAAATGGCAGTTGGCAGGGGCTTTGCCGCTGCCATAAGATACAGTCGGTAGGGGCAAGCCCCATCCCGAGGAGATGGAGGGAGGCAGGGCTTCACCCTTCCTGCCGAAACTTCGAGCAACAAGGGTGAAGCCCCTGCCAGATAGGACTCAGGCGACAGAGAGGGGGAGGGGCGCGACAGGGCCGCCGACCCTCCAATAGCACAGAGAGGTGGGAGAGAGGGGCGGCAGGGGCCATCGACCTCTTGCTGGCTAACACATGGAGAGAGAGGAAGGAGAAGACAAAGGGAGAAGTGGAGGAAGAGGAGGAGCGTACCTGAGAGCTCCAGCAGTCGTCGGGGTTGCGGGTGGCATTGACGTCGACGATCGTCGGAGGTCTGCGACGAGGGAGAGGAGGAGGTGGCGTCGGGCTCCCTTGAGAGATGTCGGGAGGAGAGGAGGCGAGCGAGACAACAGAGGAGCGCGGGAGAGGAAAGGTCCGACAAAGGTCGTCGGCGGCGTCGGAGTCCGACAGAGAGATTGGTGTCGGGGTTCGGCTGCGAAGTCGGGAGGAGAGGAAGGAAGGATTAGGGCAAAAAAAAATTGCCCTAATCCTCTCTTCGCAGCCCTTTTGATCGGGCAATTTTTTTTTTAAGTCTGAAAATTGGACTAAAATGACCCTGGGTGCATTGACCGTACCGAGGGTTGGGTTGACCGCACCGGGTGCCGCACCCGCATCGCGTCGATGCGGGTGCGGCACCTGGTTTGCCGAATCCCTGTGACTTAGGCCCTTGGTCTTTTAATTAAAGAAAAGAGAATAAAAAATGAAAAATTACAAAACAGTCCCTAGTGGACTGTTCTAATACCAAGAGGTAAAAAAATAGATATACCCCTAATTACAAAAATATTATATATATATATGTATATATATATATATATATATATATATATTTTAACACATTCCCTTAAACTTACGGTGAGATCACTAAAAGTTTGTTAAGGAGAAAAATAAAACGACATGCAGGAAGAGCTTTGGTAAAAAAATCGGTAGGTTGGTACTCCGATGTGACGTACGAAAATTTAATAGTTCCTTTCAGATACTCATCTTGTATGTAATGACAATCCATCTCTATGTGCTTTGTTTTTTATGGAATGTGTAGTTGCTTGCAATGTAGATTGCACTTTTGTTGTCAAAACACATCTTTGAAGATTTGGAAATGGAAACTCCCATGTCCTGGAGAAGTGCCTGTAGCCATACAAACTCCATTGTTGTTGTAGCCATGACTTGATATTCTGTTTCTGTTGCTTTTGTTGTTTCTTGCACCTCCAAAAAATTAAGGAATCCCCTAAGAAAACACAAAAGCCAGTAGTTGAAATTCTATCAGTTGGATTACTACTCTAGTTAGCATCAGTGTAAGCAGTTAAATCTAATGATGAGGAGGCAGATAAAAAAAACCCTTTCGAAATTGTATTTTTAATATAGCGAATAATCATGATAACTGTTCCCATGTGTATTATGGTAGGAGCATGCTGAAACTGACTTGTTGCATGAACCGCATGACGATATCAGGTCAGGTGATAGAAAGGTAGGTGAGTAATTCAATCAATTAGCGATAATGAATAGGATCTTCGAATAGTATGCCATCTTCAAGTCTTAATTTAGCATTTATGACTTTTGGGGTCTCGACATTCTTTTCATTGGAAATTTTTGACTTAGCACATATTAACAACCAATTTCATTTAGGAGAGGATATATCCTCTAGGTGAGTAGGCAACCTCAATTCGTAAAAAGTATCTCAAAAATCCCAAGTTAGACATATCAAAATTTTTCTTTAAAACATATTTAATTTCACTAACTCATTTGTCATTTTCTCTAATGATCATGTGATCAACATATAGTAGAAGTATCACAATATTAGTATTTGTTTTCTGGACAAAGAGAGCAGTGTCAGTATAACAAGAAATAAATCCCAAATTAATCAAAACATGACTAAATTTATCATACCAAGCCTTAAGTACTTGTTTAAGACCATACAAAGTTTTTTTTAGTTTTGGAGTTTTACCATTAATATCCACTTTCAACTGAGGATCCATATAAACTTTCTCACAATGTTCTCCATTTAAAAATACATTTTTAATATCTAGTAGATAAATCAGGCATTTTTGGATAGAGGCAATGGCTATTAAGGTGCAGACACTAGTCATCCTAGCAACGAGAGAAAAGGTTTCTTCATAATCTACTCCATCCATATTCTTGAACATACCCTTTAACAACCAACCTTGCTTTGTACCTTTTTAGGGATCCATCGCTTTTGGTGTTGACTTTAAACACACACCTACATCCTATAGGTTTCTTACTTAGAGGAAGATCAACTATTTCCTAAGTGATGGCTTTTCTAAAGACATGAAGCTTCATTTTCATTGCTTTAATCCAATGAGGATATTTTTTGGCATCTTTGTAATGAGATGGTTCATAATAAGAGTGAAGAATTATTAAACATGCTCTAAAGTTGGGAAAAAAAGAATTGTAAGATACAAATCTACTAGGACATTAGAGATTCGATTAGATCTCTTAAGTTGGGATTCTTCTAAGAGTACATTTTAAGAGAACTTGTCAAGAGTGCGTGGTTGACCACTTTGTCCACAGGTATAAACATGCATATTTTCAATTGGTCTTTCATTTTGATGACACACTTCATCAACAACTGGATGTTCATTACTAGAAGCATCATTCAAGCAAAGATAAAAAACATCATTAGATTCAAGTTGGTTAGACTCATCAAGTCTTGGTAAGAGATCAAATAGAAATGTATAGTCAATTTCTTCTTTAGTTTCTTTATTATTAAATCCATTTTCATTTTCTAAGAAGGTAAGATCTTTAGAAACATAAAGTTTGTTATTCTTTGGGTTGAAACAACGATGCCCTTTTTTATTTTCCCCATATCTCAAGAAAACACACTCAATAGTTTTTGGAGATAGTTTATCATTTTTATGAGTATGTACGTAACACTTACACCCAAAGATTCTTAATCTTTTAAATCGGGAGTTATTTTGAAAAGTTTTTCAAATGAAGAGACATTTTTCAAAGAAGATGAAGGTATTCTATTTATTAAGTAGGTTGAACTTAGCACGTCTTCGACCCAAATTTTTTTTGGAATGTCCCTAGAAATGAAAAGATTCCTAGCAGTTTCTATTATATGTCTAATACTTTCTTTCATCTAATCCATTTTGTTGGGGAGTTTTAGGGCAAGACTTTTGATGACAAATGTCGTGTTGTTTCAAATAATTTTGAAAATCATTTGACATATATTCACCTCTCGAATCAGACCTAAGGATAGATATGTTACTAAAAATTTGATTTTTAATCATTATATGGAATTCCTTACAAAAAGAAAACACACCAAATTTAAAATTTAGAAAATAAATCCATGTATATTAAGTGAAGTCATCAATAAAAATAATATAATAGGAGTAACCTCCTTTTGATATGACCGGTTAAGGATCTCATACATCTGAATGCATTAATTCAAAATGACAATTAAAATGAAAGTTTGTTGTGGAAAAGGAATTGCTTTCATTTTTTCGAAAATGCAATCTTTATAAGATATATCTTTTACATTACAAATATTTTTCAAAACGGGAAAGAGATACATCTTTGAAAAACTAGGATCCCCAAGTTTCTTATGCCAAGTATCAATACTTTTGTCTTGAATATAATTACAAAATAACTTAGGTGAAAAAGTAAAAAAATCCATGAAGTAAAGATTGTCTCTTCTATGGCCTTACCCAATCAGCTTCCTTGACTGAAGATCTTGCACGATACAATCTTTTGATAAGAAAGAGACTTTGCATCCATGGTCGAAAATTTGATAAATGAAAAAAGAATTTAAAATTAATTTTGGAATTCTTATTTTTGTAACAAGAAATTTTTGCAAAGTTTTCAAATCAAGAGTTCCCATACTATTTATTTTTAAGGAGGTTCCATCGACGGTTGAGACAAAATGAAATGGAAATAATACAAACTTCGAAAAGAACATTCTTATGATTCGAAAACTTCACCCGAGTCAAGAATCCCAATACCTGGAGGAGATGACGAAGATGCAATGGCGGCACCCGAAGAAGAAGATGATTTGAGTACTTGTTGTAGTGCTGCCGATATTTGACTAAGAGTGTCTTTAATATCTCCTCCATTCTTGCTAGATTTTTCTTATTGGGTGTGGTTTCTCCAACGGGAGTGACTTTGCCCTTAAGCTCCTTAAGCTTTGGGCAAACCAACTTAATATGTCTCGGTTCATTACAAAAATAACAAATAACACCCTTTCTATATCCACTATTATAGTTATTTTGTCTTACAAAGGGGAGCCTATAAGCCCTTACATTTAAACCTGACCTAGTAATGACCAAAACATCTTCATTTTTAGTAATGCCAAGACGAGTTTCTTCTTGGCATAACTCGGCAAAAGCATCTTCAAGAGGTTGTTAATATATATATATATATATATAATTTGTTTTGTATTAGTTTGTCTGATAGGAGCATTTTTGTCTTTTTATGTAATTATAGTTGTTTATTAGAAACAACTATATTTTTGTTTTTCTTATTTTTTTCTTATTTAATTTTAATTTCTTGCCATTGGGGGCCCCACCCCATAGAGTTGTTGGGGCCCCAACGGTCATAAAATATGACCGTTGGGAGCTCCCTAGCGACTCGATGAAGGGAGTTCCTAATGGCCTCCCCTTTAAGTTGTTGTATATAAATAGGGGAGGAGTTTCCCCTATTTCTTCAATGCTTTCAAGCATATTATTATTAATAAAATCTTATTATTTCACTTGTTGGTGTTGCCTTTTGTAGGCACTTTGTATTGTCCTATCGTGGACTTTTGCTTATGCACTTTTGTGCCTATTGTGGTTATGATTATCTAAAAAAATTCTTGAAAATTGTTTTTGAAGTATATTTCTTGTGTCTATTTTAATGGTTGTACCTTGCTTGAATTTTTGCTAATGTTTCTAAAATTTTTAAATGATTGCTTAAAGTGCTTATTTTACTCGCTTTTAAAATTGTTCAGTTTATAGTCTTTTTATGTTTTGTTGGCGAACTTAACCATCCTCTGTCCATATATATATATAATATACTGTAATATTATATCCATCTACTTTAATCTTAATTATTCAAAATATATTTGTTTTGAAACTATATACATATAATCTATAATCATTTTTTAACTATTATGTTAAAATGGTTTCTATTAAAAGTTTTTAGTTAGGATATCTTCCTGTGTGTAGTTGGAACCCTTGTTTTTGTTCTCTTTGCAGGTTCTTAAAGATGCTATGGGTTGAAAAAACAATTATGTTTTTGATGCATCATATCATAAAGATGGAGATAGCCGATGAAGGCATTTGGTGAAAATTATCAATTAAGACTGGATCCTCTCCGGTTTCACTTCTTACTGGATAAACATCCGGTGATCCAACCGTAAGTTTGAGGGGGAGTGTTAAGTTGTAACATATATATACATTTAGTATTTATGTTGTAATAAGAAATATCCATTATGGGTATTTCAGTCTTTTCACAATATTGTAATAGGTTGTGCCCATTAAGGCACAATAGTCTTTTAATATTTTTCCTTTTATTTTTTTAACTTAGTAATTAAGTTTAGGGCTGAAGTCATTTAAGTAAAAAGCCCATAGAGTCGTAGGGACCTCCCCAGTGGCTTTATTTCTAGCCATTTGGGAGGTCTCAATGGTTCTATATTGCTTGTGATGTGTATAAATAGGGGTGTTCCCCCTCTTGTAAATTTGATGCTTTTCCTAAGCATTCTATCTCAATAAATGACATTTTTTACTTTTTTTGTATTCTTTGTGTATGTCATTAGTGATACAAATCGTGGATTCCATTATTCTACCACAAGAACAGAAATAGAATAGGAGAGAGAATGGTTGTTGCAGAATCCTCTATCAGGGGTCTGTGTATTAGGCATCTCATTAAGTAAAAGGTAATACAAACATTAGGGTGCAAAAATACCCTTTACATATAGACTTAAATACAATTGAGTCCATCAGTTATGTGTAACATAATAAACTCGGTTTGGGTCTAGATCGGAGATCCAAACCCAGATATATGAAGTACGACTTCTTTTCACCCTCCCTCAAGTTGTACATAGTTTTGAACCATGAACAACTTGCCTTTTAACATCCAAAATCTGTCCTTGATCAACCATTTTGTAAACAAGTCAACAACTTGATCAGTAGTTCGAAAAAATTCAGGTTCAATTTCCTTTTCTTCCACCTTCTTTCTCACAAAATGTTGATCTATTTCAATATGCTTAGCTCGACTGTGGTAGATAGGATTAAAAGACATATTGATGGTACTTTGATTGTCGCATAAGAGAAGACAACGAGAGATCGATTCTCCTATTTCAGTCAACTGGTGTCTGATCCATGTTATTTCAGCTGTGGCAACTGCCATTGATCTATATTCAACTTCTATACTTGATCTGGCAATAGCCTTTTGTTTCCTACTGCTCTAGGAAACTAGATTTAGGCCAATGAAAACACAATAACTTGAGACTGACCTGCGCTCATCTGGATCTCCTGCTCAGTCTGCATCTGTGTAAGCAAGAAGTTCATGTGCATGATACCCATTCATGGTCTTTCTATACAAGAGTCCATCTCCGATAGTTCCCTTTAAATACTGAAGAATACGCTTAACAACTTCCATATGCCCAACATACGGTTCATGCATGAACTGAGATATTTGATTAACGGAGTAGACAATATCAGGCCGAGTGAAAGTGAGATATTGTAGCATCCCTATTATCTTGCGATATTCTGTAGGGTCCTCGTACAGATCTCCTTATTGGGAACGTAGTTTCTAATAAAGAATGTTGGGTGTGCCTAGAGGTTTGCAATCTTTCATACCTGCCTTATTGAGAATATCAATAGTATACTTGTGTTGGGTGAGAGTCATGCCGTCAACAGTCCTGTCAACTTCAACTCCAAGAAAATATCATAACTCACCTAGATTCTTCATCTTAAATCTGTGATTCAAAATCTCTTTGACCTCATCAATATGTGCATTAGAGTTACCTGTAATGATAATGTCATCTACATATATCAATAACAAGGTAACTATATCTTTGCATTTGAATATGAAAAGAGAATGATCAAGAAATGACCGACTGAAACCATATTTCTCTACTTCAAGAGAGAAACTGTCAAACCAAGACCGAGACGCCTGCTTCAAACCATATATAGCTCTCTTTAACTTGCACACGTATTCTTTGGAGTTTCCTTCTGCATATCTAGTGGGTTGTTCCATGTATACTTCCTCTTTTAGATTGCCATGCAGAAACACAATTTTGACTTCCAATTGACTAAGTATCCATTGGCGCTCAACAACTAATGATAATATAATTCTAATGGTGCCCATTTTCACAACCGAACTGAAAGTCTCATTATAATCTTGTCTTTGCTCCTGTGTGAAACCTTTTGCAACCAATCTCGCTTTGTATCGTTCAATAGTACCATCCGGTTTGTATTTTATTTTATACACCCATTTTGACCCAACAACATTTCTATCATCTGGTCTGAAAACAATATCTCAAGTGCCACATTCATGCATAACCTCCATTTCTTCATTCACAGCTTTGATCCACCTTTTTGAACTTGCGGTTTGATAAAATGTTGTGGGTTGGACTTTCTTAGCTAAATAGGTCAGAAAGAGTTGAAAGTTCATTGTGAAATTTTCATAACTAACCCACATTTCAATCGGATGCCGAGAGCGAGTAGATCTTTTGAGGTCTAGAGATGGAACAAAAGCAGAAGAAGAGTTTATCTTCTGATTAGAGATAGAAAGGGCTTCCTTCTCTCGTCGAGTGTAAACAATGCCTTTATACCTTTCAGGTGCCAAGATTGATTCAACTCTCGTGCTTTCTTGAGTCCTCTGTTCAACATCAGACATGGTTCCTTCATTCCTTTGATCACATTCTGGAGGACAAGTGTCATCAGTACTGGAAAATAGGTCAGAGTTCATCCAAGGATGATAAACCTCAATTTTAGAAGAAGTGTCAACATGATGATCAAAGTTTAATTCATCGAAAACAACATTCTTGGATATTTTGATGTGCTTACTCACATGATCATAGCATCTATTCTATGCCCTTTATAGTCGTCAGCATATCTCACGAATTTGCACTTCAAGGCCTTATCCTGAAACTTGTGCTACATTGAACTGTCAACATGAACATAACATATACAATCAAATACTCGCAAATCACAATAGTTTGGATGAACTCCATGCAAAGAAAAATAGGGTGATTTATCTTCCAGAATATTTATGGGCAATCAGTTTATGACATAGACTGCTGAATGAAAGACTTCTGCCCAGAAGGTAACTGGAAGTTTACTATCATGCATCATGCTCATTGCACTCTCGACAATATGACGATGCTTTCGTTCAGCAATCCCATTCTGTTGAGGTGTACGAGGACAAGACACCCGCCTACTTATTTCATTTGTTTGAAGAAAATTAATAAAGTCATTTGAAGAGAACTCACTTCCTTCATCACATTGGAAACAAAGAAAGAATACTCTCATAGAATTGATTTTGAACAAAAGAATGAAAATTCTGAAATAACTTGAAGGTTTCAGATTTACATTTTATAAAAAAAGACCCATGTATAACGAGAATAACTATCAACAAATATGAGATAATATCTAATTCCAGACATACAAAGAACTGAAGCAGGACCCCAAACATCAGAACAAATAATTTCAAACGGTCTTCAAGTTTTTTTATTAATAGAATGAAATGGAAGAACATGACTCTTACACTGAAGACAATTAGAACATTTTTTATCATCAACGCTTAATCTTAGACTTGACTTAGGAATAAGACTGCTTGAAACAAGCTTTTTCAATAAAACGACGGTTACAATGACCTAGACGATCATGCCAAAGATTTGGTTGTACACATTCAGAAAGACTAAAGGCACTCATAGGAGGTACTGAAGAAGAGGACGAAGTGAGCTTCAAGGTAGAACCAACAGGCTGAACACGAGCGAAAGGATTCTCTTAGAAGACGTACATGTTTCCTTGTCGTTTTCCTTCAGCGAACGTTTCCCTCATGTGAAGGTCTTTGACACGAACAGAAAAAGGAGTAAACTCAATTGAAGCATTAATAGCATCTACAAGCTTAGAGACAAACAATATTTTTCTTGATGTGAGGAGCATGAATGACATTTGAAAGAGTGAGCGAGGAATTGGACATGGGAATAATAGTGTTTCCAATGTGAGAAATATAGTGATGAGACCCATCTCCAGTGACTATACTATTTCTACCAACATAAGGAACAAGAGTTAGAAGCTTACCAACATCACCAGTAACATGAGTGGTTGTACCAGAATCAACATACCAAGTGCCCTAATCATTCTGTTTTAAATTCAATTCAGTTAAAGCAGATAATAACAACTCCTTGACTTCTCCGCTATTCTTCAATTTATCTGTCCCTTTTCTTGTCTCTGATTGCTTTCCTTTATTTTGAGGATTAAATCAACAATTAGCTTTGATATGCCCCCTTTTGTTGCATAAAAAACAAGTGGGTATTGTTCTTTGTCTCTGTGAATTAGGGGGAATATTGGGTGTAGGTAATATTCCATGACTCCCTTGTCCATTTCTTTCTTGGCCTCCCTTTTTTCAAAAATCATACCTATCGCGTCCTTGCCCATAGGCAACCCCTGTGGCAAGAACGTCTTGTGCTCCAATGTGAGTGTGAGTGTCTTCAGAAAATCCCCTCAAAGTCATCTCATATTGTAAGAGCTTGGCACAAAGATCTTCAAATGTAGGTAAATCTGACCAACACAATAAGGAAGTAACCATCATATGATAATCGGGTCCCAGCCTGCTCAAAGTTTGCTGCACCATATCTTTGTCACTGACTACGCATCCCACGATGGCCAATTGACCTGTAATGGTCTTTATTTTGTTTAAGTACTCCATGATATTCATGGAGTCCTTCCTCAGCATTTGAAACTCCTTCTTTAAAAACAATACTCTAGCCTGAGAAACTTGAGAATATGTCTGAACAAGTCGATGCCATAACTGCATAGTTGGACAGTCATCTGGGATTGCCAGAAGCACCTCCTGTGACAGAGTAGAAGTGATATAGGCAACCAACGCCTGATCTCGCTTCATCAATGATACATACTTTGGATTCGTAACATAAGTAATAGAAATGTCTCCCTCACCATTCTTGTCGTCTTGTGGTATGAAGTCTGGAGGAACAGAGACAGAGCCATCCAAATGTCCAGAAAGATCCTAACTTCTTATGAATGGAATGATTTGTCTCTTCCAAGTTAAGAAATTGGAGTTGTTTAGTTTCTCAGACACGAGTTGACTAAGAAAATTTAAAGAAAGACCAGATTGAGGAGTAGGAAATAAATCCATATTCTATTGAAATTGAATTCGAGAAAGAATAAGGTCTTTAGAACTTTAGGATAAGAACCCAAACACAATAGGGTCTTCGAATAAAATTCAGAACAAATATTTAATAATTTCAGAGAATCTGCTGCCTTTTTTTTTAATAATCAGCAAACCCGAGGCAGAAAACCAGACTATGCAATAAAAAAAACTGTTCTAAATAAAAAATTAAAAATTCAACCAATAAGAGGCACGTTACTTTGAAAATAACATGTTTTCTTTTTCTAATGAGAAGAAATCCAAAACAAAGAGGAGAATAAGTTCAAAGGTGATATCAGTTAATCAAGGCAGATCTGAGATCATGTCCAGATCAGAATCAGATCTCACGTCAATTTGGAAAAGTAGAGAACAAGTTTGACGTGATTTCAACCTTTGAAATCATGCATAGATCAAATCTGATCTTGCGTGATTATGTAAACTTGTTGTTTGGGTGAAATCATGTGCAACAATATGAAAAGAAGAATTGTAAGAGAACAGAAAATCAGGAGAAAGAAAGAATGTCAACGTGAGCAAATCCAAGATTTGGATTTTGGAAGAAAGGAATAAAGAGGGATGCACGTTAACTAGAATAGATTCAAGATGTGATTTAAAAGAAAGGAATAAAAAGGGAAGAACGATAAAAACAATAGAAAGAGGGAAGGCAGGGAGAATAGATATGAACCGATAGAAAGATACCTCAGAAGAAGACAAATAAACTCGACTGGATGCTCATAAGAAGAACACGATCTTCAAGGTTGGATCTTCAGCTCTGATACCATGATAGAAATCGTGGATTCCGTTATTCTACTATAAGAACAAAAATAGAATAGGAGAGAGAATGGCTGCTGCAGAATCCTCTATCAGGGGTCTGCGTATTAGGAAAGAGAACAAAAAAAAACTCGGTTTGGGTCTGGATCGGAGATCCAAACCCAGATATATGAAGTACGACTTCTTTTCAATTAGTGCCTCTTGTGTTTATGTTTTTTCCATTGATTGGCTTGTGTTTAGTGCCTTTGTGGACTTGTGCTTGTGCACATTTTGGCTCCTTGTAGCCATTGTATGCACTTGAGTGCTTGTATATTGCCTTTGGCATTTGTATTGACCCTTGTAGGACTTGTTCTTGTGCTTGTGCACATTATGATTTGCTTTCCGCTTTATTTCATTACACTATGTAACTTTCTCATGAAATCCTCTATCTATCTATACCTTTTTGTTGGTTTTCTGCCCATTTCTGATTCGTAGTAGGACAATTCAATGGATCAAGATTAGTTGAGGAGCTCCAAGGGCAGAATGTTGTACTAAAGGAATGTATTGAACAGCTGGGAGCAGCTGAATCATCCAGAGCGACGCTTGTCTCTCACTTGAGAGAGGGATTGAAGGAACAGGTTGGTTATGCGGCAAACTTAACATTTCTAAAATGGGATGTCACTTTTTATCTACTTCCATGTCCTGGGTATTTAGGAAGATGATTGCTTGTCTCTTTTGCAGGAAATCAAACTTGATAAAGTCCGCAGTCAACTTAAGGTGAACTTGTGCTGTGAATCAACTTCTTGATAAGTGGATAGGCTATAATATTGACACCTTCACGAGCTTTGTGATTCTTGATATCTTCTTGATGTTGGTTTATGTTACTGAATTTTAGTTCAGACATTTTTGGCACATTTTGTTCTTTTTACTTGTGTCCTTTTGTGTGCATGTATGTGTCCTTACACGTGTGCGTGCATGTGTGCACTTTCAAGGAATTCCATATTAAATTCCCTATGGTTTTCACTGGAAGTGAGAAGGCGTGCCATGCTTTCTTAGAAATTTTATGCTATAACACTCATTTCCCTTATTTTTTCACTGGAAGTGAGAATGTGTGCTATGCTTGCTTAGAAATTGTATGCTTTCATGATCAATTTTCTTTCAAAACCTACCAAGTATTTGTTTTGTTCTAGCTTGATGCAGTGTATCATATGGTCATGTAATTTTGAAGAGGGCACAAAAATTATTTTTTAGATAAAGTGACAGCATCTTGAAATTTGTTTAGCGTCTCAAGTGACATAAATAGTGATCAGAGGACAAGAGAAGTGGGTGAGAAAGGTCTTGAGCGGTAGCTATGGTTCTTGTAGTTCTAAAGTGGACTTTGTCACTAGTTTTAATGGGAAACCACCGTTAGCAAACAGTTATTCCTAAAATAATGCATTTACTGCATGCAATTTTTAAGAGTTGACATAAGCATCATGAGGGGGAGTATTTTGCAGAAAAAGCATCCATGAATATATTGAACATGCCAAAAGAATTATGCATAGCGCCATCCATAATTTCAAAACACATTTTACAGATGCATATAGTAACCCGTGAATCCAAGCAATTGATCAAGAGCTCAATGACTAGATATTTCAAGTTTAATTATGGTATGGTGTTAAGCAATAATAACCTGGGCAACATGGGTGAGTCAATCACCTTCTGCTGTGTGATAAATCATGTCCTTTATTCTAGTGAAATGTAAGACTTGGGGTATTTATGTCAAACAAGTCTTTTTCAAGGGGGACAGGAGATGAAGGTATGGTTTAACACCAATCCTTCCATATATGAAAGGAGAAGAATATCAACTCTTAGATGTTTATCTACTTTCGAACAGAAAAAGAAGTGTTGCAATGCTCCATCCTTCCAAAATATCTAAAGGTCATATAGAGGCATAAAATGATAAATTATAGAACCACATTGCTGGACACTTATCTAGGTGTGCACTTTCATAGATTAGTCTCTATCATCCAGTGATCATGTTCAAACCCTAAGGATTTGCGATGGTATGATATAGAGAAAAGGAAAGAAAGCTAGTGTTTATTACTTTGAAAAGCAGAAGGTTTCTGATAAATAATATTGGGGAGATGGAGTGATGAGGGTTACCTCATGACATCATCAAGCTCTGATAATGTAAATAAAATGAGGAGAAATGTAGGTGCAGATCTCAATTAGCAGTTTTGGATAATTTTTCTGATATCGATTGCAATGAGGGTATTTGACTCTGGACATTAACATAAGTATGCAAGATGTAAATGATAAACAGATGAACTTGAAGACAATAATATTAGGTGAATGTCATGGGTGTCATAACTACGTACATTCAAGTAAAACTATTGAACCACAGTTTCCAATCTTTCCCTCAATTAAGCAGAAACTCCAAAATGTTTTCTTAGTTTATCCATATGTTTATATATTTTTATCTTAAACTGTTTGTAGTTATGTAAAATTTCTAAAAGAGGCAAAGTTATCTAGATTCTAGAGTCTTGAAGAATGTTATTGAAAATCACAATGACATCTTTGAATTCCTTGTGCCTGACTTCTATATAATGTGCCTATTGCTTAATAATGTGAATTTGGACTCCCGAACTGAAACTCATTTGTGGAAAACCTTCATAGCTTTTCCATATATCAACTTGGTGATGAGTTTGACTGCACCTCAAAAGTTTCAATACATTTCTGTTTGAAAATCTGCTGAATGTTCTCATTGCCTATAAACTTCTGGTTGATATACTACAATTTTCCTGTTTAAATGTTCATATGGTAACTTTCTAGTTTCTAGGCCTTCATGTGTAATGAAACAAGTGCACAAATACAATGCCACAAAGTGGCTACAAAGGTGCAGACTCAAGTACAAAAGCCTCTAATGGGCCAAATACAAAGAGCCACTAAGGGCCAACACACAATCTCTCAAAAGAGAGCAAAAACACATAAAAAATAATAAGGTTTTTATTCAAATATGCTTGGCAACAAGCATAACAAATACAAGAGAGGGAGTGCCTTTAAATAGGCACTCCCATGCTTAAGGGGCTGGTCCAACAGCTAGTTGGACCAGCTCCCAACACCTGTTACATCAGTCAAAGGTACAAAAAATAAAAAAATAAGAAACTAAAGTCGTCAGTCCCTAGTGGACTGACACCTATTACACACCGAAATGATTGAAATACCCTTGATGGGTATTTTAGTTTACATACACAGTGAATTATATATATATATATATATATATATATATATATATATATATACACACACACACACACCCACACAAAACATAAATGCCATATACACAATACATTTTAACACCCCCCTCAAACTTACGGTGTGATCATCGAAAGTTTGTCAAGAAGAAAATAAAATCGAGGTGACGAAAGTGTAATGAAATATGCAGAACCACGAAACACTAGCCACTAAGGGCTTACAAAATCACAGTCATACAAGTGCACATGCACAAGTCCACTATGGGACAATACAAAAGTCAATAAGGCAAAAAGAAATACACAAGAATATAAAAAACATAAGCCTTTATTGATCAAATGCTTAACACAAGCATTAGAAGAACTAATGGGGTTTAACCCCTATTTATACACAAGACCACATCAAAAGGGGAGGCCATTGGGAGCTCCAAAGAGTCGTTCGAGCTCCCAACGGTCATAAATATGACCGTTGGGCAACTCCAACAAAGACCAAAGAGTCCCTAGCTTTTGATTAAAAGACAAAAAAAAACTATAAAGTAAAAAAATAAAAAAGGTTGTCCCTAATTGACAGAGTTTATTACAAGGAGAAAATACCAAAATACCCCTGACTCAAAAAGAGAAATTATAGACATCTCTCTCTCTCTCTCTATATATATATATATATATAAAATTTTAACATCCCCCCCCCCAAACTTACGGTGTAATCACTGAAAGTTTGTTGAGTAGAAACAAAAAACGTAGGGCAACAAGAGCTTTAATAAAGAAGTCTGCAAGCTGGAATTCTGAAGTGACAAAAGGCAACTCAATAGTTCCTCTTAGAAATTCATCACGAATATAATGACAGTTTATCTCGATGTGTTTGGTGAGCTTATGGAAGGTGTAGTTGTTGGCAATGTAAATTGCACTTTTATTTGGAGATGTCGACACCCATGTCTCTAAGAAGATTTTTTAACCATATAAGTTCCATAGTTGTTGCCATAGCTCTGTATTCGGCTTCAGTAGAAGACAATGAAACCTTCTGTTGCTTTTTGCATCTTCAGGCAATCGGTGAATCTCCTAAAGAGACACAAAAGCCAGTACTCGAGATTCTATCATCGGGATTTCCTCCCCAATCTACGTCAGTATAAGCAAGTAAATCTAATGATAAGGATGAAGATAGAAAGAGCTCTTTAGTTATGATGTTTTTGATATATCTGATGATCCTTAAAATAACACTCATATGCACATTTGTTTGGGCATATTGAAATTGACCGACAAAGTTTTTGTGTGCTATATTTAGTCTGGTGATAGAGAGATAAGTGAGAGACCCAATCAGTTGTCTGTAAGGTATAGGATCTTCAAGAAGAGTCTCATCTTTAAGTCTTAATTTAACATTCACCACTTTAGGAGTTTTCACTTTCTTATCATCTGAAATTCTAGATTTAACACAGATATTTGCAGCAAGTTTCATTTGAGAAATAATGTATCCTCTGGAGGAATATGCAACTTCAATTCCTAAAATATATCTTAAGAATCCTAGGTCAGACATATCAAAATTTTCTTTTAAAACATTTTTAATATGACTAACTCCCTGTTTGTCATTTCCTGTTATTATTATATCATCTATGTAAAATAGAAGGATAACAATGTTGGTACCTGTACTTTTGACAAAAAGAGTAATATCAGTATAGCAAGAGTGAAAACTCAAATTAATCATAACATTACTGAATCTATCATACCAGGTCTTAGGAGTCAGTTTAAGACCATACAAAGCCTTTAAAAGTTTAAGAGATTTTTATTTTTCAATATCAAATCTCGGCGGAAGGCCCATATAAACTTCTTCATTTAGTTCTCTATTAAGAAAAATATTTTTAACATTTAATTGATATATAGACCATTTTTTAGTTGAGGCAATGACAATTAGAGTCCTAACACTAATTATTCTAGCTACAGGTGCAAAGGTTCCCTCATAGTCAATTTTATACTCTTGAGAGTATCCTTTAACTACTAACCTAGCTTTATATATTTTTAGAGTTCCATCACTTTTGGTTTTAACCTTAAAAATCTATCTACATCCAATGGTTTTCTTGTTTAAAGGTAATGTAACTATTTCTCAAGTTTTTGTTTTCCTGAGGGCATCTAGTTCTATGTTCATAGCTTCAATCCAATGAGAAACATTTTTTGCTTCACTATAATGTGAAGGCTCATGGTGTGAATGTAATGCTATTAGACAAGTCCTATAATTAGGAGATAATGACTCATAAGAGATAAACCTATTTGGTGGAATAGATACTCGGCTAGATCTTTTAAGTGAAGTTTCTTTTATAAGCTCACCACATTGAGAAAATTTTT
Organism: Nuphar pumila; assembly: GCF_984573655.1. Classification (NCBI taxonomy): domain Eukaryota; kingdom Viridiplantae; phylum Streptophyta; class Magnoliopsida; order Nymphaeales; family Nymphaeaceae; genus Nuphar; species Nuphar pumila. The sequence goes on along the minus strand of NC_143249.1, from coordinate 179,193,815 downwards.
CTAAGGCATTAATAGGGTTATTTTGCTCACGACGGGTACAAACTTGAATATTCTTAGGAGAATTATTAATGGTGTCATCACTACTCAGTGATGTCTCAATATTAGGGTATTGATGGTTGTTATCATCTATAATTTCATGATTCAAAGAATCATCATGAGTATGTAAATCTTCTCTTGGAGAGAGATCATACAAAACATATAGTCTATTTTTTTTCTTGTCATTCTCTTCAAAATCATTTTCATCCTCTAAGAATGTCACATCGTTAGAAACATAAAGTTTATTATTTTTTAGATCAAAGCATATATATCTTTTTTGGTTTTCACCATATCCAATGAACACACATTCGATTGCTTTTGGAGATAACTTATTTCTTTTGTATAATAGCACAAAATATTTACAACCAAAAACTCGTAGACGATTGAAATCAGGTGTCATTTTGAGAAGTTTTAAGGGAAAACATTTTTTAAGGTGGATGATGACATTCTATTTATAAAATGAGTGAAAGTTAAAACAACTTCGGCCCAAAAACTTTTGAGAATATTTTTTTTAATAAGTAGAGTTCTAGTAGTTTCTATTATATGCCTATGTTTTCTTTCCGCTGGTTCATTTTGTTAAGGGGTTTTAGGGCATGATTTTTTATGACAAATCTCATTTTGCTTTACATAGTTTTAAAATTCATATGATATGTATTCTCCACTCAAATCCGATCTAAAAGTAAATATATTGTTTTAAAATTGATTTTTAACTTTCACGTAAAAATTTTTAAAGAAAGAGAAGACTTCCGATTTAGAATTAAGAAAGTAAACTCATGCATATCTATTAAAGTCATCAATAAAAGTAACATAATATGAGTAACCACCTTTAAATATGACCGGAGAAGGGCCCCATACATCCGAGTGTACAAATTCAAAAGGTTTCATGGGAACAAAGGTTCTATTTGAAAATTGGATATATTTCATTTTTCTAAGGATACAATCTTATCAAGTCATATCTTTTTCATTATAAAATTTTTCTCCAAAAGGAAAAAGATACATTTTAGAATAGTTTGAATGTTCAAGTCTTTTATGCCAAGTTTCAATTCTTTTATCTTGGACATGGTTACAAAAAGATTTTAAAGGGAGAGGCAATGAGTCCATAAAGTAAAGATCTGCTTTCCTATGGCCTTGCTCAATCTGCTTCCCGATCAAGAGATCCTGCACAAAGCAACCTTTAGATGAAAAAGATATTTCACACCCATGGTCAACAATTTTAGAGACCGAAAAAAAGTTTACATTTAATTTGAAAACAACTTTAACTTTTGGAACAAAAAAAAATTGAAAATTTTTAATCCAAAGTTCCTATACTTTCAATTTTCAAAATGGTTCTATCGGCGATAGAAACACAAGACAAGTTTGAGTTGGTGCATATATCAGATAAGGCATTCTCATGAGGGGTCATATGAAAAGATGCTCCTGAATCTAGAATCCAAGAATACATATCGGGTGAAGATGAAGAGGCAATGGCAACACCCGATGTAGATAAGGTTTCTTTAAGAACTTGTTTAAGTGCCATAGGCACCTCCACTTTTGCCTTCTTCTCTTTCCTTCTTCAGAGTAGATTCTTCAACGGATGCAACCTTATACTTGAAGCTTCCATTCAACTTAGGATAAGCGAGTTTAATGTGACCCGACTCATTATATTGATGACAAATAATCAATTTTCTTCCACCACTATAGTTATTATTATTATTATAGTTGTTTTGCCTCCCAAATGGAGGCTTATAGGTCTTAACATTGTTGCCGGGTTTGGATACCGCCAACAATTCATCATAACTATTACTCATACCAAGACGAGTTTTTTTTAGACAATTTCGGCAATAGCATTTTCAAGGAGAAGAGTAGATTTGTGTAGAAGAGAAGATCTAACTTGCTCAAATTCGGGACGAAGCCCATACAAGAATTGAAAAAATCTCTCTTTGTTTTTTGCCTAAGATCTACATCTTGAATGACAACCCATTTAAGCTCCAAAAGTGTTAGTTCATCCCATAGGGAATTTAAAGCACTATAAAATTCTTAGATACTTAAGTCCCCTTGCTTAGTAGCTGTAAATTTCTCTTGCAAAAAATACGCTCTTGCAAGGTCTTTTTGTATATATATACCCTTCATAAAAAACCAAGCTTCATTGACTTTTCAAAATTTAGCAATGCTTGCACATACCTTAAGCTTGATATTGTTCACGAACCATGCAAAAATTTTTGCATAGTTGCTCTCCCAATCTGCTACTTTCTTATGATGATTCTCAATGGCCTTGGCACAATCATCTCCTTCTAAAGTGTTCTCTTGACCTCCTTCAATTTTTGTGAGTTTGAATTGGGGTTCAGGGATAGTGCCCATCATATACCCCCAATGCTTTTTTCCTTTGAGATTGTTTTTCATGGTGGATGCCCACATCATATAGTTTTTTTCATGGAGTTCGAATGAAAGGTCGATTTTGGTCTTCACTATGTGTGTGTGTGAGAGAGAGAGAGAGAGGAAAATAAAGAGAGTGGAATAGAGAAAAGTAGAGCAAAGTTCCTTAAAAAACTTTGTTACGAACACGATCACTTGATGACAACTTTCCACAAATCCAAGAGCACTATGGCTTTGATACCATGTAATGAAATATGCGGAAGCACGAAAAACTAGCCACAAAGGGATTACAAGATCACAATCATACAAGTGCACATGCACAAGTCCACTATGGGACAATACAAAAGTAAATAAGGCAAAAAGAAATACACAAGAATGTAAAAAATATAAGCCTTTATTGATTAAAAGCTTAACATAAGCATTGAAAGAAATAATAGGGTTTAACCCCTATTTATACACAAGACCACATCAAAAGGTGAGTCCATTGGGAGCTCCAAAGAGTCATTGGAGCTGCCCAACGGCCATAAACATCAAAAGGTGAGGCCATTGGGAGCTCCAAAGAGTCGTTGGAGCTCCCAACGGTCATAAATATGGCCGTTGGGCAGCTCCAAAGACCACAGAGTCCCTAGCCTTTGGTTAGAAAACAAAAAATAAAAAAGGTTGTCCCTAGTTGACAAAGTTTATTACAAGGTTAAAAGACCAAAATACCCCTTACTCAAAAAGAGAAATTATATATATATATATATATATATATATTATTTTAACAGGAAGTGCCTTAGTGAAGAAAGTATGCTAGTTGATACTTGGAGGTAACATAAGGTAGAGTGATGGTCTGCCTTAGAAATTCTTCACTCACATAGTGGCAGTTCATTTCGATAGGCTTGGTTCTTTCATGGAATATATGGTTTTTAGCTATGTATATTGCATTTTTATTATTACAACACAGTCTGGAAGGTGTCGGAAGATGAACGCTCATGTCTTCAAATAATCTTCTCAACCAAATGATCTATGATGTCATATTCATTGCACGATACTCAGCATCAGTGGATGATAAAGATATTTTCTGCTTCTTTTTGCACTTATATATATATAAGTTCTTTTTTTTTAAGTTGCCTTATAAAAGTAAATACAAATTAAAGTGCTATATAGTGTTCGTTGACTTTTTATATATTTTTTATTTTTCTACCAGAGAATCACCTACAAAACACAAAAACTAGTACTTAAGCGTCGATCATTTGGATCTCCTCCCTAATATGAGTCAGAATAAGCAATCAATTCAAGAGAGAAAGAGGATGATAGCAAAAGACCTTTAGAGGTAGAGGTTTGTAAATATCTAACAATTCTCATCACAACACTCATGTTAACGGTAGTGGGAGAATGTTGAAATTAACTAGCTGAATGAACTGTATGCATAATATCAGGCCTAGTAATAGTTAAATAAGTCATGGCATTACTGACTTCAGGTTGGTCCAGCCTTTTTTCATACCTATCAATAATATCATTAGCAAACTTGGTTTGAGAAAGCAAGTATTCCCTAGGAGTGTAAGCAACCTCAATTCTAAGAAAAATTCTAAGAAATCCAATATGAGTCATTTCAAAATATTTTTTAAAGATACATTTAATATACTTTACTCCCTATTTGTTAGCACCTGTAATGATCATATCAACATAAAGAAGAAGTATAACAATCTTTGCATCAGATTTCTTAGGAAACATAGCAGTATTAGTATAACAAGATTTAAAATCAAGCTTTAGCATAACAAAATTAAAGCGATCATACTAGGCTTTGGGCGTCTGTCTCAAATCATAAAGAGTTTTTCTCAATCAAGTACCTTACCAGAGGGGACTTCATATCCAGGAGGTGAATCCATATGAACTTCTTTTAAATCTTCATTTAAAAATGCATTTTTTACATGTACTTGGTATAGAGGCTAACCTTTAATAGCAACAACAACAATAAGAGTCCTAATTGAAGTAATCCTAGCTACTGGTGTAAATGTCTCATCATAGTCTATCCTGTATTCTTGTGCATACTCTTTGGCAACTAACTAGACCTTGTTTTTTTCTAGAGTCTCATCACTCTTAGTTATCACTTTATACACCCATCTACAACCTATAGTTTTCTTACCTTTAGGCAAATCAGATACTTTTCAAGTCAGATTTTTCGGGTGCTCTTAATTCTTCATTCATAGCTTTTACCCATTTAAGATATTTATGTTTGTTTATATGTGACAGGTTCAAAATAGGCCAAAATTTTAGCTAAACATGCCCTATATTGTGGTGAAAAGGATTCATATGAGACAAATATATTCGGGTGTCTAAAAGTCTTATCTGATCTTCTGACTCCTTCATATTGTTGATTTTCTAAGATAGAGTACCTTTCTAAGGCATTTGGTTAACTATTATTTTCACGTCTTCTATATTGAATTATATTAGGTCCTCTAGTTTCAATGTTTTCACCATCCTGATTTGATTAAGACTCATCATCTTTATCATTCTCGTACGAAGAATCATCCATATTTTGAGGCAATAATTCAAAAGGAAATACTCAGAGTCTTTCTCAGGCACTTTTTGAAAAAAACTTTCATTTTTCAGAAAGTGAACATTCTTGGATAATATAGTTTGTCATTTTTTAAATCAAAACATTTAAACCCTTTCTGAGTTTCTCCATATCCAAAGAAAGCACACAATATGGCTTTAAGAGAGTTTATCATTTTTGTTGGTGAGAACAAAATACTTGCATCCAAAAGGTCTTAATCTAAGATAATCGGGAGAAATTTAAAAAAAAAATCATAAGGAGAGATGTTTTAAAGCTTAGATGACGGAAATAAGATATACGATTGTCAAGCATGCCTCAACCCAGAAATGTTTTGGAACATCTTTTGCAATTAAAAAAGTTCTAGTAGTTTCAAATATGTGCCTATGTTTTCTCTCAGCTAATTTGTTTTGTTGAGTATAGGCACATGATCTTTGATGAATAATTCCATTACTTTCCAATACAACAATAACAACAACAACAACTACGCCTTCATCCCAAAACAATTGGGGTCGGCGATATGAACCAACAAATAAAATCATTCTGGGTCTTCCACATGAATCCTTCTCCTCCAATCATTTCTATCCAATGCCATGTCCTCGGTGAGGTTCAAAGCATTCATATCCTTTCCTATCATCTCCATCCAAGTCTTCCTAGGCCTACCCCGACCTCTTTTAACTAATATATTTTCCCATTTCTCCATCCTTCTAACTGGAGCATCATTAGGCCTTCGCCGAATATGTCTAAATCACTATAAACGATTCTCTCTCATCTTATTTTCAATGGGTGCAACGCCTACCTTCTTACGTATCTCCTCGTTCTGAATCTTATCTTTTATTGTATTTCCACACATCCATCTAAGCATATGCATCTCAGCTACACTCATTTTTTGAATATGATGTCTCTTGGCAGCCCACATTCCGTACCATATAGTAAAGCGGGCCTAATAGTCGTCCTATAAAACTTTTCCTTCAACCGCAATGGCATTCTACGATCGCACAACACTCCAGTTGCACTTTTTCATTTCATCCACCCAACCTTTATCCTATGATTTACATCTCTATCAATTTCTTCATACTTTTGAATGATAGATCCCAAATATTTAAAACAATCATCCACCGGTATTTCTTGCTCACCAAGCTTCACTACACTCTCATCACTACTTCGTTGCTTACTAAACCGACATTCCATATATTCTGTCTTACTCTTAATCAACTTAAAACCTCTTGCTTCCAATGTTTGTCTCCATAATTCTAACTTAGCATTAACCCCAGCTCTAGACTCATCAATCAAAACAATATCAGCAAACAACATACACCACGACACATTTTCTTGAATTGATCTCGTAAGCTCATCCATCACTATAGCAAATAGGAAAGGGCTTAAAGCAGATCCTTGATATAACCCAACCGTTATAGGAAAATTGGTTGTTACTGTTAAATAATGTAACATAATTCAATATGTAATCTCATAGTTTTAGTTTACTTGTAAGTTTAGTTAGGATTAGGTTAGTTTATTTAACTAGGTTAGGTTTCTTTTTCTTTTTTAGTTTAGTTTTTGGACTTATTTGGCTTTATGCTTTTTTGACCAAAGTCAAAAAGCATAAAGTAGAGAGAGTTGTTGGACTCCCAACAGCTCTATTTAGAGCCGTTGGGAGCCCAACACTCCCTCATTCCCTCTCTCCCTTGTATTATAAATATGGGGTGTTACCCCCTTGTAACTTACACTTTTGTAAAGCCCTCTTTTGGGACCCAACATATTGAAGTTGATATTTTTTTACGTTTGTGCATTTGTATCCGTGCCTTTGTCCATTTGTGAGAGTTCTCCTTTTATGCCTTTTTGCACACTTTGTGTTTCTAGTATTGTGTTTATACACAAAATCCTTTTTTATAGAGATTTTCACATGGTATCAGAGCAAGGTTGCTTGAGAAGGAAAGTCTTGTGATTCTTCACAATATTGAGTGCCTCGAAAAGCGTGCCTTCAATTTTTTCGAGATTGGCGTGAAGACTTCTCTTCATCAAATATTTTGGAAGATTACTACAACAAGTAAGAGTTAAAATCTCTTTGTGGTACGTATTTTTCTCCTTCATCTTATCTCTCTAATGGGTGAAAAAGACTCTCATTTCTCTCTTGGCTTTAAGCTCAATGGTTCCAATTATCATGTATGGGCCGGAAATATGGAAGCTCATATTAAAGGAAAGGGGCTTTGGGGATATGTTCAAGGTTCCATAACGGAACCCGAACCAAAAATTACGATGGTTGAAAGAGGAGAAATCAAAATTCTTGAAGGAGAAGAAAGACAAAAAGCTCTTGAAGAATATTCAAAGAAACATGAGGAATGAGAAATGAGAAACTTTAAGATCCTATCTTGGATCTTCTCATCCGTTGAAACCAAGATCAATGCCAATATCATCAAATTCAAGAAAGCCTCTGAAGCTTGGCATTATCTTGAAAAGATGTATACTTCACGAGACTTATCTCACAAGTACTATCTTCAAAAGGGGGCCTTGACCCTACAACAAAATGAGATGTCTATTCGTGAGTACTTTGCTGAATTATCCTCTATTTGGGATGAGCTTGCCATGCTTGAGCCCAAGTGGAGTGGCGAAGCTATTGAACTTAGATACAAGCAATTAGAGGAAGATCACTTCTTTAACTTCCTAAATGGTCTTCGACCCGAATTTGAACAAATTCGGTCCTCTCTTCTATCTTCTTTCACATCTCCTTCCATTGAAGATGTTATTACCAAGTTAAGTGGAGAGGAAACTCGTATGGGCATTAGCAAGCAAAATCCAAGTGTTCTTGCAATGCCCACAAATCAAGATGAATGTGATGGAGCTAATGCCATGTCTAGGCCTGGCAACAACTTGAGGACATATAAACCTCCTCACTTTAAAAACCAAAATCAAGGATACAATGGTGGTCAAGGCGGAAGAAGGGACAATAGCAAAATTGTGTGCCACTTTTGCAAGGAACCCGGTCACATCAAACCGGTTTGTCCTAAATGGAAGAAACTACTTGCAATGGCAACCACATCTCAATCACAAAAAGAGGAATCTACAAGTGGAGCTCTCTCTCTAAATCAAATTATGGAGGCTCTTCAACCTCTTCTTAAGGGAGCTATTTCCGGTGCCGCCGTATCCACTCCTTCTCCTCCAGGTAAAACTTCTTGGCTTTTAGATTCGGGTGCATCTTTTCATATGTCTCCAAACATCTCTTCTCTTTCTGAATATTCTAAAAGTTTATCACCATCTTTTGTTTCAACTGCGGATGGCACTTCTCTTGAAATTAAGGGGATTGGAAACTTTGAAACTCAAAATTTTTTTATTCCCAAAATTAGATTTATACCTAAATTGAATTTGAACTTACTTTCCGTCTCTCAACTCTCGGACCTTGGATGTGACATTCAATTTTCATCTAATAAGTGTTTAATACAGGATCACCGGTCCGGGAAGTTGATTGGGGAAGGCTCTAGGAAGGGAGACTTGTACTATGTGGATTCTCTCCAAATCCCTAAAACCCCTTTTTGTAATGTGGCCCAACATAAAGACATAAATGTTTGGCACAAAAGACTTGGTCATCCCAACATCACCAAGTTATCCTATTTGCATTTTATTAAAAATCTTTGTAAAAATACTTTCTCTTGTAATGATTGTATTTTTGGAAAAATGAGAAGTATGCCTTTTGAACAAAGATCTATGTTTACCACAAAACCTTTTGAAATTGTTCATTCGGATGTTTGGGGATCGGCACCCGTCATATCCAAGGGAGACTTTGCCTATTATGTGATTTTTGTAGATGATTTTTCTCGATATTGTTGGATATATTTCCTTAAACATAAGCACGAAGTGTTTTCATGTTTTAAATCATATCATATGATAATTAAGAATCAATTTAATAGTAATTTAAAGATTTTTAGGACCGATTTCGGAGGCGAATATCTTTCCAATGAATTTAAGAAATATCTTGAAGACTATGGTATTGTCCATCAAAGATCGTGTCCTAAGACCCCACAACAAAATGGGTTAGCCGAAAGGAAGCATAGGCATATCATTGAAACCACTAGAACCCTTCTTATTTCCCAAAGTATTCCAAAAAAAATTTGGGCCGAAGCGGCTCTTGCTTCAGTTTATCTTATTAATCGTCTTCCATCCAAAAATTTAGATAAAATCTCTCCTTTCGAAACTCTATATGAAAAAGAACCCGATTATAATAGATTGAGAGTTTTTGGTTGTAAGTGCTTTGTCCTTACAGATAAGAATGCTAAACTCTCACCTAAAGCCATTCCTTGTGCTTTTCTTGGCTACTCCGAAACCCAAAAAGGGTTTCGATGTTATGATACTAAAAATGATAAGTTATATGTCTCAAGGAATGTAACATTTTTAGAAAATGATAGTGGTTTTGAAAAGAATGAATCTCATTTAGAAATTGCTGACTATTCCTTTCTCTTTGATCTTTTATCTAAAGATGATGATATCTCTAGTGATGATGAATCAACATATAACAGTGACAATGAAGTGGTTGAAATCAACAATAACTCTAACCCTACTACCTCTCAAGAAGAAAATATAACTAGAGACCCTATCACCTATACTCATAGAGATAGACTCCCCTTTAGAAGTGCTATTGAGCAATATAGTGAACCTAGCGAATCTATCCCCTCACATGATTCAAACCCTAGAAGAACCGAGAGAACTAGAAGAACTCCCTCTAGATTCGTATCTTTTGATTCTTTCTCTCCTAAATATCGGGCTTGCTTAAGTGCCTTTCACTCATATTTTGAACCAAAATTTTTTGAAGATGCCAAACGATATATTGAATGGAGAGAAGCCATGGAGAATGAACTCAAAGCGCTTAGGAAAGCCAACACTTGGGAATTTCAAACGCTTCTCAGTGGAAAGAAAACTATAGGATGCCGATGGGTGTTCAAAGTCAAAACAAAGAGTGATGGTTCTCTTGAGAGGTATAAAGCTCGTCTTGTAGCTAAAGGGTATAGTCAAGAATACGGGATTGACTATGAAGAGACATTTGCTCCAGTAGCTCGTATGGTTACTGTTAGATGTCTCGTCACCATTGCTTTCATTAGAAAATGGAATATTTACCAAATGGATGTCAAAAATGCATTTCTAAATGGTGATCTTAATGAAGAAGTCTACATGGATGCTCCACCTGGTATGGAAATTCCTAAAAATAAAGTTCTTCGTCTTCGTAAAGCTCTTTATGGCTTGAAACAAGCTCCCAAGGCTTGGCACGATAGGTTTAACAATGTAATGACTGAAAATGGTTTTACTTCATGCAATACTGACACTGCATTGTTTGTTAAGAAATCTGATGCAGGGATTGTTATATTACTGTTATATGTTGATGATATGTTAATAACAGGTGATGATGTCAAAGGAATCAAGAGTATTAAATCTATCCTGACTTCAAGATTTGAAATGTCAGACTTAGGATTTCTGACATATTTTTTGGGAATTGAGGTTGCCTATTCTCACAGAGGCTATTTTTTGTCTCAAACTAAACTTGCTTGTGAGATTCTTGACAGATCAGGAATCACAGATGACAAGGTCTGTGAAACTCCTGAAATAGTAGGTTCAAAGATGAAGATTGATGATGGGATTCTCCTAAAAGATCCCACACCTTACCGGCAACTGGTTGGATCTTTAACGTATCTCAGCATTACGAGGCCTGATATTTCTCATGCTGTACATGTTGCTAGTCAGTTTCAACATGCACCTACTTCAGTTCATATGAGTGCCATTCTCCGCATCATCAGATACATAAAGGGTACAGTAAACAATGGGGTATTTCTATCTTCTTCTTCTGAATTGAATTTAATTGCTTATACTGACTCTGATTGGGGAGGTGACCCAAATAACCGTCACTCCACCATTGGTTTTTGTATTTTTTTAGGGGAATCTTTAATTTCTTGGAGATGCAAGAAACAACATAAGGTCTCACTTTCATCCACAGAAGCCGAATATAGAGCCATGGCATCTACTACCATGGAGATTGTTTGGATTCGCAACTTGCTGGAAGATATGAATATTCAAGTTCAAGGGCCCACAAAACTATGTTGTGATAATAAAAGTGCAATTTATATTGCCAAAAATCACACATTTCATGATCGCACGAAGCACATTGAGATGGACTGCCACTATGTTCGTGAAGAATACTTAAGAAGAACTATAGACCTTCCATATGTTACATCAGAATACCAACTAGCAGACTTCTTCACCAAAGCGTTGTGCTCTCCAAGATTTAACTTCCTTCTTGGCAAACTTTCGGTTATGTCACCCTAAGTTTGAGGGGGGGTGTTAAATAATGTAACATAATTCAATATGTAATCTCATAGTTTTAGTTTACTTTTAAGTTTAGTTAGGATTAGGTTAGTTTATTTAACTAGGTTAGGTTTCTTTTTCTTTTTTAGTTTAGTTTTTGGACTTATTTGGCTTTATGCTTTTTTGACCAAAGTCAAAAAGCATAAAGTAGAGAGAGTTGTTGGACTCCCAACAGCTCTATTTAGAGCCGTTGGGAGCCCAACACTCCCTCATTCCCTCTCTCCCTTGTATTATAAATATGGGGTGTTACCCCCTTGTAACTTACACTTTTGTAAAGCCCTCTTTTGGGACCCAACATATTGAAGTTGATATTTTTTTACGTTTGTGCATTTGTATCCGTGCCTTTGTGCACTTGTGAGAGTTCTCCTTTTATGCCTTTGTGCACACTTTGTGTTTCTAGTATTGTGTTTATACACAAAATCCTTTTTTATAGAGATTTTCGCAGTTACCCCTCCACAAGTGCGGACATTGGTTACTACTCCTTCATACATATCCTTAATTATACTAATGTACTCGAGAGAAACACCTTTCTTCATCATTGTCCACCAGAGAACGTCCCTAGGTACTCTATCGTATGCCTTCTCCAAATCAATAAAAACCATATGCAAATCTTTGTTCCTCTCTCTATTTCTCTCAATAAGTTGTCTAAGAAGATGTATAGCTTCCATAGTTGATCTTCTAGGCATAAAACCAAATTGATTCTCCGATATCATGACAACCTTTCTCAACCTAGACTCAATCACCCTCTCCCAAAGTTTTATAGTATGACTCATGAGTTTTATACTACGATAGTTTGTGCAATCTTGTATATCACCCTTATTCCTATATAGAGACACCAAAGTACTCTTCCTCCACTCATTAGGCATCTTATTTGTCTGCCAAATCTTGTTAAAAATATTTGTCAACCATTCTAAACCTTTCTCTCCCAAGCATTTCCAAGCCTTGATAGGTATACCATCTGGGCCAACTGCCCTTCTTGATTTCATTTTCTTCAAAACCTCTGCAATTTCTTTCTTTTGAATCTTGCACATGAAGTCATGATTCATCTCATGAAAAGGAATGAACAAGTCTCCAAGATCCTTAGCATCACTTCCATTAAATAGCTTATCAAAATAATCTTTCCATCTCTCCTTAATTTCCTCATCTTTGACTAAAACCCTTTGTGTTTCATCTTTGATACATCTAATCATACCCAGATCCCTCGATTTCCTATCTCTCATCTTTGCAAGCCTATAAATATCCTTCTCGCCCTCTTTGGTATCTAACTTGTCATAAACCTCCTTATATACCTTATCCCTCGCGTTTTGAACTACTTTTTTAGCTTCCTTCTTTGCTATTATATACTTCTCCAAATTCTCATTATCACGACTCTTACTTAGATTTCTATAACACTCTCTTTTAACCTTGATAGCTAATTTGACATCCTCGTTCCACCATGATGTATCCTTACCTAGCAGTGCACCGCCTTTAGACTCCCCTAATACCTCCTTAGTCACCTTTCTCATGCCACCCGTTATCTTATTCCACATTGATTCTGAATCCTCCTCGTGACACCAATCAGCTTTCTTAACTACCTGCTCTACAAACATTCTTTGTTTAGCTCATTTCAGTGCCCACCACTTAATTCTAGGATCTATCCTATGTCTATCCCTTTTGCGGCATTGTCTAATTCTATGATCTAAAATTAAAACTCTATGTTGTGTAGCTACACTTTCTCCCGGTATAACCTTACAATCTATGCAACAACTCCTATCTCTCTTTCTAAGTAGGAAAAAATCTATCTTACTCGTATTAACCCCACTTTTAAATGTTACTAGGTGAGACTGTCCTAGACCAAGTGTTTGCTAAGATCATATCATAGGACAAACCAAAATCTAAAATCCTTTCTTCACTTTCGTTTCTTTCTCCTATACCATAGCCTCCATGGATACTCTCAAATCCATCCCTACTAATGCCTACATGTCCATTAAGGTCACCGCCGATGAAAAGCTTTTCACCATAAGATATTCCTTGTACTACTCCATCTAAATCTTCTCAAAATTGATGCTTAATGGAATCATCTAAACCTACTTGAGGTGCATAAACACTAATAATATTAATAATATCCGTACCTAATACTAATTTAATAAGTAAAATCCTATCACCCTTCCTACGGACCTCAACTACATTATCTATAAACTCACGACTCATAACAATCCCTACTCCATTCCTATTTCTACTTATTCTTGTATACCAAATCTTATATCCTCGAGGTTCTATCACTTTTGCCTTCTCACCTACCCATTTGGTCTCTTGTAGACATAAAATATCAATCTTTCTCTTACACATAACATCTACTAACTCTACCAACTTACCAGTTAAAGACCCTATGTTCCAAGTGGCTAACCTAATTTTATGGTCTTGGACTAACTTCTTTACCCCCCACCCATCCAACAAAGTGAGGGAACCCTTGCCTATTTTGTTAAAATATGTATATATTGTTAAAATGTATCTCTCTTTATGTAAATATTTACATATATATATAAAGAGAGATACATATACATATATACATGATGTATATATGTATATGTATCTATCTTTATATATATATCTAAATATATATGTTTCCTTTTTTCTTGTAAAACCCGCAAGGGTATTTTAGTCATTTCTCTTCCTTTTGCGCATATTCATAATTATGAATATGTTGTAATTCTTTTTGTATTTTTACTTTTCTTCCTTTTCTTTTTTCTTTTCACTTTTTATGTCTTTATTTTTTGTTGACTCAAAGTCAACTTGGAGGGCTCAACACTAGCTGTTGAGCCTCTCCAACGGTTAGAATTCTAACCGTTGGAGGGGCTCCAACAGCTAGTGGAGCCCCTCCAAGGCTCCTTTTCCTCTTATAAATAGGGGAGTTCCCCCTTTGTAAAATGTACTTCTTGGAGCTTTTGTTCTCCATTCTTCTCAATAAAATTCTTTATATTTTGTATGCCTTTGTGCATTTGAGTTTCTTTATTGTACCTTTGTGTACATTTGTTCTTGTGCATTTGTGCACATTGGTGGTGTTGTGCTTATCGCACACTTTATCTCCTTTTTGAGATATTTTCACATGGTATCAGAGCTAGGCTTAAAGGAAAAGAAGATCGTGCTTCTTTCTCTCTTCGTTGGCCGTTCCCTCTAAAGATGAGGATGAGGGTGCTTATGCCGTCTCAAGACCGGGGAATAATGTTAAAACCTATAAACCCCCTCATTTTAACAAAAATCAAGGAGGAAGAGAAAATGGTGGGCATTATGGAAGAAGAGATTATAGTAAGATCATATGCCATTTTTGCAAAGAACCGGGTCACATTAAACCGATATGCCTTAAATGGAAGAAGATGGTGGCTATGTCTACTACTTTCCAATCAACCAAGGAGGAAGGTCCTTCTACTTCCAATCATGTTACTTTGTCTCTCAATCAAATCATGGAAGCTCTTCAACCACTCCTCAAGGGATCCGTTTCCGGAGCCGCCATGACCACCTTCTTGTTAATATATATATATATATATACTTATATATATATACATCCGTATATATATAAGTATATGTATATACATATATGTATATATATATTATTTCTCATTTAGATAAATACCCGATAGGGGTATTCTTGTAAAACCACTTATGTATTTTTCTCTTTTTTATTTTTTCTCTTTTTCCCTTTTTCCTTTTCTTTTTTTCCTTTATTTTTCCTTTTTTGAAATAACCACAAGGGGGCCCCACACTTGTAGCCGTTGGGGCCCCAACGGTCAGATTTCTGACCGTTGGGGCTCCCAACGACTACAAGGGAGCCCCCCCCTTGTGGTTCCTTTAGTGCTTCCCTCCTCTATAAATAGAGGAGGTCTTCCCCTCTTAAATGTATGGGTTTATACCCCTCTCTTTTCTCTTCTTCAATAATATCCAACTTATGACTTTAAGTCATTTCCATATTTGAGAGTTTTTGTGTGTGCACATTTGGTGTTTGTGTTCTTGGCTTTAGTGGTCACTCTTTAAGAGTGACATTTGCTCTATTGGTGCTTCCGCCTCTTTTCATTACATGGTATCAGAGCTCGGTTGGTGATTGGGCTTCTCTTTTATCATCTTGGAACGCGTGCCTCTCAAAGTTTTTTGAAGAAGAGAAGAATAGTTGGTGCCGATGGAACGTGACTCTAAAGTGGAGCTTTCTTTTAAGCTAAATGGGTCCAACTACCTCATGTGGGCCTCCGCGATGGAAAATCACCTAAGTGGTAAGAAACTTTGGGGTTTTGTTATGGGAACTACTCCCGAACCCTCTCTTGTTCTCACCAAAATGGAAAACGAGATTGAGAAGGCTTTAGATGGCGATGAGCGCATCAAAGCCATTAATGAACATCAATCCAAAATTGAGGATTGGGAAAGTAACCATGCCAAAATTTTGGCATGGTTCATGAACAATGTAGATCTTAAAAATTGTGCTAATATTGCCAAATTTAGAAGGGCCAATGAGGCTTGGTTTTTCCTTAAGGGTATGTATACCCAAAAGGATCTTGCTCGGCAATTTTTTTGTCAAGAGAAAATCCGTTCTACCAAACAAATGGACATGAGTGTCCGGGACTATTTTAGCTCTCTAACCCCCCTTTGGGATGAGCTTGCTCTTCTTGAGCCTAAGTGGGTTGCTCCTCAAGATATTGAGCTAAGAAGGGAACAAATTGAAAAGGAGCACTTTTTTCAATTCCTTCATGGTCTTCGCCCGGAATTTGAACAAGTAAGGGCATCTCTTCTCTATAGAAGCAAAGCCCTACCTATTGAAGACGCCCTTGCCGAGATATGTCAAGAAGAAACTCGGCTTGGTTTGAGCATTAAGAGTGATGATGTTTTGGCCGTTACTAGGCCCGGATCTAATGTTAAAGCATATAGACCTCCCCACTTTAACAAAAATAACTATGGACCTAGAAAGGGGATTATATGCCATTATTGTAATGAACCGGGGCACATAAGACCGGTTTGCTCAAAGCTTAAAGGAAAAGTTGCCGCCGTTGGAGAAGATTCTCCAAAGAAGGAAGATTGCACAAAAGAAGGAGATATCAAAGAAACTCTAAATCACATCTCCGAAGCTCTCCAACATCTACTCAAGGCTTCTCCTTCAACATCCGGGGCCGCCATTGCCTACTCTTCATCTCCTCCAGGTATGTGGATTCTAGATTCCGGTGCTTCTTTTCATATGACATCTCATAAAAATTCTCTTTCAAACGTTTTTTCCGAACCTATATCTTCTTGTGTTTCAACCGCCGATGGTACATCATTAAAAATTGAAAGTATTGGATCTCTTAATTTTAAAAACTTTTTTGTTCCTAAAGTAAGAATCGTTCCTAAAATAAATTTAAACCTTTTTTCCGTATCTCAAATTACCGATCATGGATGCCAAGTCTCTTTCTCACCCAAGGATTGCACCGTGCAGGATCTCCAGTCAGGGAAGCTGATTGGGCAAGGCCATAGAAGGGGTGACCTCTATTTTATGGATTTTTTGACTCTTCCATCTAAGCCATCATGTAATCTTGTAAAGGACAAAAGTATTGGAATATGGCATGAGAGACTTGGCCATCCAAATTTTGTAAAAATGTCTCTTTTTCCGTTTTTGAACAATACTTGTAAAGACAATCACATGACTTGTAAAGATTGCATTTTTGGGAAATCTAAAGCTATTCCATTTCCTCAAAGAAGTTACTTTACCACTCGGCCATTTGAACTTATTCATTCCGATGTGTGGGGACCTTCCCCTATTTTGTCTAAAGGTGGTTTTTCGTATTACGTGGTATTTATTGATGATTTTACTCGATTCACATGGATTTACTTCCTAAGTCGTAAATCCGAAGTTTTTTCCTTCTTTAAAGAATTTCATGCAATGGTCAAAAACCAATTTTTGGGAAATCTATCTATTCTTAGATCCGATTCGGGAGGCGAATATATGTCCAATGATTTTCAAACCTATTTGAAAGAAAATGGAATTCTTCACCAACGTTCTTGCCCCAACACTCCACAACAAAATGGCCTTGCGGAAAGAAAGCATAGGCACATAATAGAGACTACAAGAACGTTATTGATCTCAAGAAACATTCCAAAATCTTTCTGGGCCGAGGCGGTTCTAACCTCTGCGTATCTTATCAATAGAACTCCTTCGTCCTCCTTGAAAAATCTTTCTCCTTTTGAAAAACTTTACAACATGTCTCCCGATTATAAAAGACTAAGAATTTTTGGATGCAAATGCTTTGTTTTAACCCACAAGAATGATAAACTCTCCCCTAGGGCTATTGAATGCATTTTTTTGGGATATGGCGAAAAACAAAAAGGATATCGATGTTTTGACATACTTAAAAACAAGCTTTATATTTCTAAAGATGTCACATTCCTTGAAGAGGAAAGTGTTTTTTCGCCCCAACCAAATGAAAATATCGATTATTCATTCTTATTTTACTTATTGCCTAAAGATGATCATATTGATCCTAATGAATTCCTTGGTGAAGATCTTGTTGAACATCCAAGCGATGATCAAAACTTAGAAGAAAATGGTTCAAGACAAATACAAGTCTACTCTAGAAGGAATGAAAGGAATCCTCCTTGTGCCCTTGAAAGATTTTCCCAAAATGAGTCCATCGAAGAGACTTCTCAAAGAAGGTCAAATCGAATTTCTAAAATACCAAATAGGTTTGTTTCTTATGATTCTTTTTCGCCTAATTTTCAAGCATGTCTTCTTGCTCTTCACTCTTTTCATGAACCATCTCATTACAATGATGCTAAGCAATATGCTTATTGGAATGATGCTATGCAACTTGAACTTAATGCCCTCAAAAAGGCACAAACTTGGGAAATCATTGATCCTCCCAATGGCAAGAAACCTATTGGATGTAGATGGGTTTTTAAAGTGAAAACTAAGAGTGATGGTTCATTGGAAAGATATAAGGCTAGGTTGGTAGCCAAAGGATATGCCCAAGAGTATGGGGTAGATTATGATGAAACCTTTGCCCCCGTTGCTCGAATGACTAGTGTTCGAGCTCTTATTGCTATAGCCGCAGTTAAAAAATGGCCAATTTTTCAACTTGATGTTAAAAATGCCTTTTTGAATGGTAATTTAAATGAAGAAGTGTATATGGAACCACCTCCAGGTATGGATTTAAATGGAAAAATTTTGAAATTAAAAAAGGCTTTATATGGTCTTAAGCAAGCACCTAAAGCTTGGTATGATAGGTTTAGTAACGTATTAATAAATTTTGGCTTTTCTTCTTGTTATACTGACACTGCTCTTTTTGTGAAAAGAACAGGTGACTCCATTATTATGCTTCTGTTGTATGTTGATGATATGATCATCACTGGGAATGACAAAAAGGGAGTAAATGATGTTAAGTCTATGCTAAAAGATACCTTTGATATGTCTGACCTTCGTTATTTACGATATTTCTTAGGTATTGAAGTGGCTTATTCCGAACGTGGATACATCTTATCTCAGATGAAGTTAGCTGCTGAAATTTGTACCAAATCAGGAATATCTGACGAAAAGAAAGTTGAGACTCCAGAAGTTATCAATGCAAAACTTAGACTTGAAGATGGTGTTCTTCTTGAAGATCCAACTCCCTACCGTCAATTAATTGGATCCCTCACTTATCTATCCATCACCCGTCCTAACATAGCTCATGCGGTTCATGCAGCAAGCCAGTTTCAGCACGCACCTACCACAGTTCATATGGCGGCCGTAATGAGAATTGTGCGATATATAAAAAATACCATCTCAAAGGGACTCTTCTTATCCTCTTCCTCATCTCTTGAATTGACTGCTTTTACTGATGCTGACTGGGGAGGCAATCCCAATGATCGTATCTCAATTACGGGTCTTTGTATTTTTTTAGGAGAATCTCTCATCTCGTGGAGATGTAAGAAGCAGCATAAAGTCTCCTTATCATCTACTGAAGCTGAGTATCGGGCTATGGCGATGACAACTATGGAAATCGTATGGCTCAGAAGTCTCCTTGCCGACATGGGCGTTCTCATTTCCACTCCTACCAAGCTCTGCTGTGACAACAAAAGTGCGATATACATTGCCAGCAATCACACCTTTCATGAACGGACAAAGCATATCGAGATGGATTGCCATTATGTTCGAGACGAATATCTCAGAGGGACTATTTCGTTACCATATGTTACTTCAGAATATCAGCTGGCTGACTTCTTCACCAAAGCGCTTCCAACTCCACGATTTATGTTCCTCCTTAGCAAACTTTCGGTCTTCTCCCCGTAAAGTTTGAGGGGGCGTGTTAAAATATATATATATATATATATACTTATATATATATATACATCCGTATATATATAAGTATATGTATATACATATATGTATATATATATTATTTCTCATTTAGATAAATACCCGATAGGGGTATTCTTGTAAAACCACTTATGTATTTTTCTCTTTTTTATTTTTTCTCTTTTTCCTTTTATTTTTTCCTTTATTTTTCCTTTTTTGAAATGACCACAAGGGGGCCCCACACTTGTAGTCGTTGGGGCCCCAACGGTCAGATTTCTGACCGTTGGGGCTCCCAACGACTACAAGGGAGCCCCCCCCTTGTGGTTCCTTTAGTGCTTCCCTCCTCTATAAATAGAGGAGGTCTTCCCCTCTTAAATGTATGGGTTTATACCCCTCTCTCTTCTCTTCTTCAATAATATCCAACTTATGACTTTAAGTCATTTCCATATTTGAGAGTTTTTGTGTGTGCACATTTGGTGTTTGTGTTCTTGGCTTTAGTGGTCACTCTTTAAGAGTGACATTTGCTCTATTGGTGCTTCCGCCTCTTTTCATTACACTTCTCTCCTCCCGGTAAGACTCTTTGGCTCTTAGACTCGGGTGCATCCTTTCATATGACTCCAAATGTTTTTTCACTTTCTAAATAATCAAAAAATTTGTCACCCTCTTTTGTCTCCACCGCGGATGGGGCTTCTCTTGAAATAAAAGGAATTGGTGATTTTGAAAGACAAGGTTTTTTTATTCCAAAAGTTAGATTTATACCAAAACTAAATTTAAATTTGCTTTCCGTCTCTCGACTATCGGATCATGGGTGTGATATCAAATTCTCATCAAATAAATGTTGGATACAGGATCGCTGGTCCGGAAAGTTGATTGGGGAAGGCTCTAGAAAGGGAGATCTTTATTTCATGGAATTTCTTCAAATTCCAAAAACCTTTTTTGTAATATTGCCCAACATAAAGATATAAATGTTTGGCATAAACGCCTTGGGCATCCAAATATTGTCAAGCTTTCGTATTTACATTTTGCTAAAACCTTATGTAAAGACAATTTCAATTGTAATGATTGTATTCTTGGTAAAATGAGAAGCTTATCTTTTGGACAAAGAACTATGTTTTCAACTAAGTCTTTCGAAATTGTGCATTCGGATGTTTGGGGACCGGCACCCGTTGTGTCTAAGGGAGGTTTTTCGTATTATGTTATTTATGTGGATGATTTCTCAAGGTATAGTTGGATATACTTCCTCAAACATAAACATGAGGTTTTCTCTACTTTTAAGGTTTTTCACATGTTAATACAAAATCAATTCAATAGTAAATTACAAATTCTTAGAACCGATTCCGGGGGAGAATATCTCTTAAATGATTTCAAAAGTTATATTGAAAATAATGGGATTGTTCATCAAAGGTCTTGTCCCAAAACTCCTCAACAAAATGGATTTTGTAAAAGACAAAAGTATTGGAATTTGGCATGAGAGACTTGGCCATCCAAATTTTGTAAAAATGTCTCTTTTTCCGTTTTTGAACAATACTTGTAAAGGCAATCACATGACTTGTAAAGATTGCATTTTTGGGAAATCTAAAGCTACTCCATTTCCTCAAAGAAGTTACTTTACTACTCGGCCATTTGAACTTGTTCATTTTGATGTGTGGGGACCTTCCCCTATTTT
The DNA here is from genome assembly GCF_984573655.1 of Nuphar pumila. Taxonomy (NCBI): domain Eukaryota; kingdom Viridiplantae; phylum Streptophyta; class Magnoliopsida; order Nymphaeales; family Nymphaeaceae; genus Nuphar; species Nuphar pumila. Next base: position 179,172,617 of record NC_143249.1, on the reverse strand, counting down.
GTCTAAAGGAGGATTTTCGTATTATGTGGTCTTTATTGATGACTTCACTCAATTTACGTGGATTTACTTCCTAAGTCGCAAATCCGAAGTTTTCTCCTTCTTTAAAGAATTTCATGCAATGGTTAAAAATCAATTTTTGGGAAATCTATCTATTCTTAGGTCCGATTCGGGAGGCGAATATATGTCCAATGATTTTCAAAGCTATTTAAAAGAAAATGGAATTTGTCACCAACGCTCTTGTCCTAACACTCCGCAACAAAATGGTCTTGCGGAAAGAAAGCATAGACACATAATAGAAACTACAAGAACGTTATTAATTTCAAAAAATATTCCAAAATCCTTTTGGGCCGAAGCGGTTTTAACCTCAACATATCTTATCAATAGAACTCCTTCATCCTCTTTGAAAAATCTTTCTCCATTTGAAAAACTTTACAATATGTCTCCCGATTATAAAAGACTAAGAATTTTTGGATGTAAATGTTTTGTTCTAACTCACAAAAGTGATAAACTTTCTCCTTGGGCTATTGAATGTATCTTTTTGGGATATGGCGAAAAACAAAAAGGTTATCGGTGTTTTGACATACTTAAGAACAAACTTTATATCTCAAAAGATGTCACATTCCTTGAAGAGGAAAATGGTTTTTCGCACCAACCAAATGAAAATATTGATTATTCCTTTCTATTTGACTTGTTGCCTCAAGAAAACATCATAGATGATCATATTGATCCTAGTGAATCCCTTAGCGAAGATCATTTTGAACATCCAAGTGATGATCAAAACTTAGAAGAAAATGTTTCAAGACAAATACAAGTCTACTCTAGAAAGAATGAAAGAAATCCCCCTTGTGCCCTTGAAAATTTTTCCCAAAGAGAGTCAATCGAAGAGACCTCTCAAAGAAGATCAAATCGGATTCCCAAAATACTAAATAGATTTGTTTCTTATGATTCTTTTTCTCCTAACTTTCGAGCATGCCTACTTGCTCTTCACTCCTTTCATGAACCATCTCATTACAATGATGCTAAGCAATATGCTCATTGGAATGAAGCTATGGAACTAGAACTTAATGCTCTTAAAAAGGCACAAACTTGGGAAATCATTGATCCTCCCAATGGCAAGAAACCCATTGGATGTAGGTGGGTTTTTAAAGTAAAAACTAAGAGTGATGGTTCATTGGAAAGATATAAGGCTAGGTTGGTAGCCAAGGGATATGCCCAAGAGTATGGGGTAGATTATGATGAAACTTTTGCCCCAGTTGCTCGAATGACTAGTGTTCGAGCTCTTATTGCTATTGCCTCAGTTAAAAAATGGCCAATCTTTCAACTTGATGTCAAAAATGCCTTTTTGAATGGTAATTTAAATGAAGAAGTTTATATGGAACCGCCTCCAGGTATGAATTTAAATGGAAAATTTTTGAAATTAAAAAAGGCTTTATATGGACTTAAGCAAACTCCTAAAGCTTGGTATGATAGGTTTAGTAATGTATTAATCAATTTAGGATTTTTTTCTTGCTATACTGACACTGTTCTTTTTGTTAAAAGGACAGGTGACTCCATTATTATGCTTCTACTGTATGTTGATGATATGATCATCACTGGGAATGACAAAAAGGGAGTAAATGATGTAAAGTCTATGTTAAAAGAAACTTTTGATATGTCTGACCTTGGTTATTTGAGATATTTTTTAGGGATTGAAGTGGCTTATTCCCCGCGAGGATATATCCTATCTCAAATGAAATTAGCTGCAGAAATTTGTATCAATTCAGGAATATCTGATGAAAAGAAAGTTGAGACTCTCGAAGTTATTAATGCAAAACTGAGACTTGGAGATGGTGTTCTTCTTGAGGATCCAACCTCCTACCGCCAATTAATCGGATTTCTCACCTATCTATCCATCACACGTCCAGACATAGCTCATGCAGTTCATGCAGCAAGCCAGTTTCAGCATGCACCTACTTCGGTTCATATGGCAGCCATAATGAGAATTGTGCGATATATCAAAAATACTATATCCAAGGGACTCTTCTTATCCTCTTCCTTATCTCTTGACTTAACTGCTTTTACTGATGCTGACTGGGGAGGAAATCCCAATGATCGTATCTCAATAACGGGTCTTTGTATTTTTTTAGGCGAATCCCTCATTTCGTGGAGATGCAAGAAGCAACAGAAGGTTTCACTACCATCCACTGAAGCTGAATATCGGGCCATGACAATGACAACTATGGAAATCGTATGGCTCAAAAGTCTCCTTAGTGACATGGGCGTCCACATTTCCACTCCCACCAAGCTCTACTGTGATAACAAAAGTGCGATATACATTGCTAGCAATCACACCTTTCATGAGCGGACCAAGCACATCGAAATGGATTGCCATTATGTTCGAGACGAATACCTTAGAGGGACTATCTCACTACCATATGTTACTTCAGAACATCAACTAGCTGACTTCTTCACCAAGGCGCTCCCAACTCCACGATTTATGTTTCTCCTTAGCAAACTTTCGGTCTTCTCCCCATAAAGTTTGAGGGGGCGTGTATAAATATGTATATATATACATATACTTATATATATATATACATCCGTATATATATAAGTATATATATACATATATGTATATATATATATATATATATTGTTTCTCTTTTAGTGAAATACCCGATAGGGGTATTCTTGTAAATCTGCCAAAGTACTTTTTGTTTTTTACTTTTTTTCTTTTTTCTTTTTCCTCTTTACTTTTTCCTTTTTTATTTTTGTCTTTTTGTAAGACCACAAGGGGCCCCACAACGTCTACAAGGGAGCCCCCTTGTGGTCCCTTCTTAGAGCCTCCCTCCTCTATAAATAGAGGAGGTTTTCTCCTCTTATAAGCATGAGTTTTGAACCCTTCTCTTCCTTTCTTCAATAATATCCAACTTATGACTTTAAGTCATTTTCTATCTTTGAGAGTTTTGTGTGTGCACATTTGGTGTTTGTGTTCTTGGCTCTAGAGGTCACTCTTAAAGAGTGCCTTTTGCTCTATTTGTGCTTCTGCCTCTTTTCATTACATATTTGACACCACACCCAGGCGCTCGTGTAACGCGTCGCTTCCAGTTGACGACCTAGCAACCCTTGCCCATTTATCACTGCCTCCGGGCCTATAGAGTACAGTGCGTCGCTCAGTAAGGAACGCCCCAACGAAATTCTCATATTGGTTCATATTCATAGGGTATGACTAAGTTTTTATGTTGGCTGTCACTAGCCTACCGCAACCCTCCTCTTTTATCAGGGCTTGGGACCGACAGTGTATAACTATACAAGATACTCATATTGGTCCATTACTTTCAAATAGGTTTTCAAATTATTAGACATAAATTCTCCCCCATAGTCGGACCCGTAGATAGAAATTTGTGTTTCAAATTTGGTTTTTGATAAAGTTATAGAATTTTTTAAAATTCTCAAAAACATTATTTTTTACCTAAGAAAGTATATCCAAGAGTATCTTGTATAGTCATAAACAAATATTACATAATATGATAAACCACCTTTAGATAAAATAGGAGAAGGTCTTCGTACATCCGAGTGCACTAATTCAAATGGTTTAGAAAAAAATGTCCTTGTTTAAAAGGAAAGAGCCTTTGTTTTGCCAACAATATAATCCTCACAAGAAAAATTTTCATTACTCTTTGATGTCATAAAATTAAATTGCTTTTTGAAAGAGGAAGACGATCCATATAGTAAAGGTCTCATTCTCTATGTCATTCCTTAATCTGCTTTCCGAACTGCTGATACTAGACAACACTTTTTGGATAAGAAGGAGACACTACACCCATGGTTAGTAATTTGTGAAACAAAAAATTGATTTAAATTTAGTTTTGGGTAACTTTTGGAATAGAGAATTTTGAAGTATTTTCAAAATTTATAATGCTTTTAATGCTAAGAGAGGATCCATCAGCAGTAAAAATATTTTTTTATGTTGAATTAGTGTAACACTCGGAAAGTAAAGAGGAATGTGGAGTCATACGAAATGAGGCTCCAGAATCCAAAAGTCATTAAACCTTACCGGGAGGTGATGCGTAGAGACCGTGGCACCATAAAGAGAGGAGTTTTTTATTAGTTGATGAAGGACCTTCATGATTTGAGAGAACATGGTTCCAATAGATTTTGAATCTTTATTGGTTTCACTTCTTTCTTCGGGAGATGCTTCCATGGATGTCACTTTTTTGTCTTCTCTTCCTTTGAACTTGGGGCAAAATGGTCTAATATGACCTGGTTCTCTACAATTATGACAAATCAATATAGTTCTTTTTTTGTTATGATCGTATGTAGGTTTTCCTTGGTAAGACTTTGAAAAGTGGTGGTTTATGAACATTTGTATTAGCACCCGGTCTTAAGACGGCCACACATTATCCTTTGTCTCCTTAGATTCAGACAAAGATTTTAGTTTTGTCTCCTTCATACGTACTTGAGCCAAGACTTCATGAGGAAAGAGGTTTTTCTCTATGAATAATATTAACCTAAACTTGTTCAAATTCAGGTTTAAGTCCTCTAAAAAAAAGAACAATTGTTCCTCGTGCTTGTATTTCTTCTATTCTTAAGCACCATTTGGAGTCTCCCATATAGGCTCAAGTTTAGCCAATTTATCCCAAAGTCTCTTGAGGGTACTATAGTATTCTTTCACGGTATTATCACCTTGTTTTCCATTATGTACCTTATCTTTGAGATCCTATTTGTGTGACACATCTTTTTAGGTATATGTTTGTCTAACATATTCCCAAGCCTCATCGACTCCTTCAAATTTAAGAATATCAGAGCATAGCTCCTCATGCATACTACCCATAAAGAAGGAAAGAACCTTGGCATGGCCTATTTCCCACTCTTTATAGTTTTTTTGTAATTAAGCATAGCCTTTTTTTTCAATCCCTTTAAGGTTTTCTTCTTTAGATCCATCATCGGTTCCAATAACCAATTTTCTGAGATTGATTATGGTTCCAATGCGGATCCATCAACAAAATGCCATAAATCTTTACCTATGAGGATTCTTGTCACTGCTGCAGCCCAAATGTTGTAGTTTTTTCCATCAAATTTGATGGCAACAACCGTTACAATTTCTTTATCAGTCGTAGTGGAGGAAATAATACATATAAGAATGAGAAGAAAGAAAAAGAGAGTAAAGCAAGGAAAAAGTGTTGAAGAAGTTTTGATGGTGCGCTTCTCGAGGCAATGGGCCAACAGACCAATACTCCACTAATTCGAAAAATCTCCTCTTCAAGCTTTTTCCCAAGAGCACCAAAGGCTCTGATACCATGTAATGAAACAAGTGCGCAAGTACAATGCCACAAAGTGGCTACAAAGGTGCACTCTCACAAGTACAAAAGCCTCTAATGGGCTAAATACAAAGAGCCACTAAGGGTCGGCTTTTATTTAAGTATGCTTGGCAACAAGTATAACAAATACAAGAGAGGGTGTGTGTTTAAATAGGCACTCCCATGCTCAAAGGGCTGGCCCAACTAGCTCCTTGGGTGGTCTGATAGCTAGTTGGACCAGCTTCAAACACCTATTGCATCAGTCAAAGGTACAAAAAAAAAATAAGAAACTAAAGTCGGCAGTCCCTAGTCAGTTTACATACACAGTGAACTATATATATATATATATATATAAAACACAAATGTCATATACACAATACATTTTAACAATATGTTCTAACTTGTACTGTTTATTCAAATATGTCATAGGTCATGTGCATTTACATGTGTACATGTTGCATTGCTTGTATAACTTATTACAGGTTTATATATAGATTCTCTCTTTCTCACATTTCTTTCTCTCTCGCACTCTATTCTTATTTGTAATCATGGATGATAATTATTCCTGTCATGCCCATCACACTTAATGATACTAACTATGTAATATGGTCTTCAATTATGAAGCACCACCTTTTGGGAAATGGATTGTAGGAGTTAGTAGATAGATCCGATCCGAAGCCTAAACTAACTCTCACCAAAGTGGAGAACGGAAGCTCTTATGGATGGAGAAAGAACCAAAGTTATATCCAATTATGAAAAAAAATAAAAAAATGGAAAATGAGATGCAAAAACTATATCTTGACTTATCAATAGCGTAGACATCAAGAAATGTTCTAGCCTTATGAAATGTGAATATACTAATGATGCATGGGACTATATCAAAAAAATGTATTCTCTTAAAGATATTGCACATGTACTCAATCTTCAAGACTAGTCTCGTACCATGACTTAAGGGAAAATGAGTATTAGACTATTAGGGAATATTACAATGCTCTTTCCGAACTTTGGGAAGAATTATTTCTTCTTGAACGAAAGTGGCGTGCTCTTTGGACATGGAGCTCCGGCCATAACAAATTGACATGGAGCATTTTTATTAATTCATAAATGGATTAAGACCCAATTTTGATATATATATATATATATATATATATATATAATATTTTCATTTTTGTCTTATTATTTTAGTCAACCATGGCTGACTAGACTAATCATTAGAGCTAGTCTAACGGCTAGAAAGGTTGTCTCTTCCCTCTCTTTACTCTCATTCTCTCTCCCTGTCTTGTATATAATTAGGGGTGTTCTCCTTATTTGAAGTATGCTTCTTGCATACTTGGATATTAATAAAATATTAATTTGTTATATTGTAAGAGCCTTCTTTGCTTGTGCCCTTTGTGGGTTTTGTAAGTGTGTCCTTTGTAACTCTCTTCTGTGCTTGTCCATTTTATATCTATTGGTGGACATTCTTGTTCATAGTTTAAGACTCATTTCCTTGCAGTTATTACTTGCATGATTCTTTTGCTTTTGCAGTGTTTGGACATCTTACATTGCTTATCTATGAGTTCTTTGGCAGGCAATATAATGATGCAATGAGCTTTGATGTTTCTAAGCTTTGCGCAGAGTGCTGTATATGCAAATTAACATCACGTGTGGACAAACAGATTGTGTACTTGGCTAGTGATGCTTGATGCATACATTCAATATGGAAAAAGAATTGCAATTAGATTGAAACTTAGGATAAAGACCTTCAATAAAATATGAAAACTGACTTGACAAAATTATAATCATGCATTTTGATTAACTCCTAAATCAATTCGAGGAACCATTTCAGGTACTTTGTGGAATAGCCCAAGTATGTGAACAGATTTTGGTTTCCTGAGTATAGGGAATGGTCACGCTACAAGAATTTTGTCTTACAATGGTTGGTCATTTATTCGTGCCTGATCACAGAAAACTAGTGGTTGCACATACATCGCACAAATATCAAACAGTTGTCTTAGGGTGTGTTTATGTGAGGCCATGAATGAGAATCCTTGATTCTATTTCATCATGTTAATCCTCCTAGAATTTGTTTTCCAGGCAGCTCAGTGTCGATTTGAACAAGCAAACAACATCTACCAGCAGCTCGTAAACAGCAACAGTGGACAGTTGCCATCAGAACAGAAGCTCAAGCAAGTGCCTGCTTTCTCTGGTACAACTCCAGTTATGGAGTCGGAGGCGATCTGTGGAGACAGAGAACATGCTGCCCCTGCAATGTTAATGCAAGCAGGACCTTGCACAGAGGGCACTGTTCAGGTCGATGATGATAATCGAAAAACAGCAGCAGCAGTTGCTGCTAGACTCGCATCATCAACATCCTCGGCTCAGATGCTCACATATGTTCTTTCTTCTTTAGCATCAGAGGGAGTAATCAGTAATCCAGTGGCTGAAGGCTCCACAGACTTCCCATCCGAAAAAAAGCCAAAGCTTGAGAATGGCTTATCCCCATCTTATGTTCCCCCTCTGCCAACACAACCACCTCCGCCGCCATTCCCGCATCCTGATTCTTTGCAACACAAGGTACCAATCATGCCCCAAGTAGCACTCTTGCAGCCGACGCATCCACCGTCATCTCCTGCATCTCTTGCTGGTTCTACCATGCTTACTGCACCTCCACTGCCTCCTACACCACCTCCGCTTCCACCACCTCTGCCACCAACCCAATTTGTACAACCGACCGGAACCATGACGGGATTATCCTACAACTTCAGTAACACACCCATGCAACCTCCTGTACCTGGATATGCTATGGTGCCTGCCCCAGTCTCAGGAATGGCCTCCTACGCTGCTCCCCAAAATCCTTACCAAAACTATCATCCATCTGAAGGTGGCTTCTATAACCAGCCACCTCTGCCAGCAGGCCCGCCTATTTCTCGGCAGTAGAATAAAATGTGGCACCATTTGACGGCTTGATTTACTAAAGTGGAATAGTGGGCAGAGGTCGCTTCTATCCTTTGGTGTTGAATATTGTGCTTCAACATTATACTTTGATCTTAAACTAACTGATCTGTTACAGCCATGTGTATTGTATTATCAGGTTATGAGCTCCATGCTATGTATGTAGAAGTTGTAGAAGTTGAATTGATTTCTTGGGAGTTCTATACAATTTTTTGCTTTTGAATTTTGGGTTAGTATTATGTGTATAGAGCCTTGGTTGATGGTTAGATGGTCTATCTTTGACATGGAACGGTGGGTAGCATTAGTAATCGAGTCAACACACAGTGGTTATGTTTGTTTCATGTTTTTAGCCAACAAGAGAAAAACCACCACCTTTTTTTTTCTTTTGTGACTAGGCCAAGGTAAGAACCCCTTATCACCAACCGTACATTGGTAGATTTCTGGTTGGTAAAACCCTTGAGTTCCCCTTGCTCACTGTTGAGATACTCAGTTAAGACCTTGCAAGAAGGGACACTTCCATGGATTTCTAACTTGTAACATTCTGTCAACTTGGTGACATTCACAAGTTATTCTAGATGAGGGGAGCCCTTCTCTCTCCTTTTTTTAATACTTGGACACTGCGTCTGAGATTGAAGACTTGGTTGTGTTGGCTCAGCCAAATATACCTGTGATCATGGGTGTAAAACTCCGAGGTATGACTCTTGCTCTCAGAAACCAGGGGCCAGGCCCCATCTAACAGCCAAAGCCCGACCCCACTATGCCAATGGCTAGATGGGGGGAGCCCTTGTTGGCACCTCCCTCAATATGTTGGATGCTACCTGAGAAGCATTGGTGGGATGGCTGATAGCCTAATTGACAATATAATATCCCAACGACCTAAACGACCCTATTCTTCTGGATAAATTTTTCTCATCTGCACCCACTTACCCAGAAATGTGGGATAAGCATGAATATTTCTATTGAGGATCAGAGTGTATTATTCCAGCCTATCCCACTTTTAAGGAAAAAAGTTGCATCTGAAAAGCCTTTGTAGAATGATAGTGATAGAATCTTGAACCAGTTGTTTTTCTGTACCTTTTTTTTTATAATCAGAGGGAATAAACTCCCCCCTCCCCCACCCTGCCTGCCCCCCACTCCCCCACATCACTGACCGCACATTGGCTGGCCTCCGGTTGATAGAACCCTTGAGGTACCCTGCCCATCGGAGAGTTAGACCTTGCCAGCAAGGGACGCACACATGGGTTTCGAACTTCTGACATCCCGTCAACTTGGTGACATTCACAAGCCTCCCCTACCAGATGATCGTAGCCCTTGTGGGAAGTTTTTCTGTGGTTTCTGATTGTTGATATGTAGGACTTTTCTTTGGGGGATAATTAAAAGCATAGAAGTACGCCATTCCATGCTTCATCAGAGTTTTGTGTTTTCTACTAAAATTTCCAGTTTTTTTCCTAACCAAGAAAATTTCTCTACCTATTTTAAACAATATAAAAAGAAGAAAATAAATTGAATTTCATGGTATTAAAGTGGTGTTTCATTAAATTCAGTTTGAGCTTGGTTTCCAACTGATCACTGTCGCTCGAAAAAAAGAAGCTCCCCACCTTTGAGAATATCTTCGAGTAGAAGAAGAAAAAACACAAAATGATCAGAGCCAAGAAACGCGTGGAAATGTGATGCATTGATTAGGACGAATCAAGGGCCATCATTTTGTTCCAGTCATTGTTTCCTAGTCCACCATAAAGGAGAAGAAAAAGGAGGGTGCAAAGAAATAGTTCATACAAGGCAGCATGCCTTGATTTGTGGCCACTTCTAAGGGTGCAAGGGATGGCCTCTTCTAGAAAAAAGAAAATGCCAACTTTTTGTCTTCCCATTACATGATTACCACTCTCTCTCTCTCTCTCTCTCTCTCTCTCTCTCTCTCTCTCTATATATATATATATATATATATATATATATACTTGTGTGTGAAATTGGTCGCTTCAAGTTTTCATGTGTTCTCATGATAAAATTTCAAACCTGAAGACGCAGAAAATCTCTACGTTACCCACGAAAATCAAACAAAACAGGAAAATACTTAAAAAAATTGCATAAAATTCAGAAAATAATAAGTTTCAATCATCCATCTCCAAAATAATCCCTCTCCACATAACAAGTAATTATAAAAAGTTAAAATCCTAATCCTATTTTAGATCTGAGATAGATTTGTTACATAAAAAGATCCAATTCTAAACAAATTTCAAATAATAACAGGATGCAAATGGACCCTTTAGACCGGGATTTCCAGCTGCTCTGCTCCTGCATCACCCCACGTGCACCAAGGTCAAAAAGATCTCTCTCACACAGTCTAACCTTATGAATTTCTTAAACATAGTTTGTTTACTAGAAATTATATTTTGTATTGTGTTTTTTATGAAATAAAATTACGACTTTTAAAGTCATGAACATTTTGGAACATTATGGGCCATTGATTTTTTATGTATAATGGTATGATCTAAAAGCCTGTCTTTTGCTAAGGAAACCATATAGATCACATGCAGCTATTTTGGGCATTCGATTATTTGATTAAACGGTTTAGGAACACCAAAACTTAAAAGAATATAAGCTAACTTCTGTCTGGGTGTGCATGTGTGCAGTGATGCAAACATGCTAAAGTTATTTTTTTGGGCCTTTTACATTTTAATTTTAAATTATGACCATACAAATGTGATCTACTCCCTTGATTTTGTAGTGATAAGCTCTTAGAGCCTTGGATTCTGATATATGGATGGATTTTTATGAGGTTCAAAAATTCAATGGGATAAAAAACTTTGTAAATTTTCAAAGCTCCAAATATCATTCTTTTCATAAAAAAATTCTGATATATTGATTGATTTTTATGAGGTTCAAGTATAAAAATCTTTGTAAATTTTCAAAGCTCCAAATATCATTTTTTTCATCAAAAAATTCTGATATATTGATGGATTTTTATGAGGTTCAAAAAATCAATGGTATAAAAATCTTTGTAAATTTTCAAAGCTCCAAATATCATTTTTTTCATAAAAAAAATCTGATATATGGATGGATTTTTATGAGGTTCAAAAAATTCAATGGTATAAAAATCTTTGTAAATTTTCAAAGGTCCAAATATCATTTTTTTCATCAAAAAAATCTGATATATGGATGGATTTTTATAGGGTTCAAAAAATCAATGATATAAAAATCTTTGTAAATTTTCAAAGGTCCAAATATCATTTTTTCATCAAAAAAATCTGATATATGGATGGATTTTTATGAGGTTCAAAAAATCAATGGTATAAGAATCTTTGTAAATTTTCAAGCTCCAAATATCATTTTTTTCATCAAAAAATTCTGATATATCGATGGATTTTTATGAGGTTCAAAAAATCAATGGTGTAAAAAACTTTGTAAATTTTCAAATCTCCAAATATCATTTTTTTCATCAAAAAATTCTGATATATGGATGGATTTTTATGAGGTTCAAAAAATCAATGGTATAAAAAACTTTGTAAATTTTCAAGGCTCCAAATATCATTTTTTTCATCAAAAAATTCTTATATATGGATGGATTTTTATGAGGTTCAAAATATCAATGGTATAAAAAACTTTGTAAATTTTCAAAGCTCCAAAATATCATACTTTTCATAAAAGAATGTGATCCAAATGTTGGTTCTTAGTAAATCTACACGCCGAACACATTTCTAGGGTTGAAATTGCGAAAAAAACAGTGAAAAGGTAAAAACTCTCTCTCTCTCTCTCAGAGGCCTTGTAAATATATTATTGGACACGCATGGATTGTTAATCCACAAGCAATGCAGAGCAAGGAACCTGGATCTTCTTTCAGATTCCACAATTTGAATATGGAGCACCATCTCTTTCTCAATTAAATAGATCAGGGTCCCTGTAATTGGACCCACGATACTATTCACAACCATCAGGTTGTTTAAACACAAATCAACAGGCAGTCACATAAGATGGTGGTGATCCATTGGTCCCATTGGACTGTAAACCGGCTGAGTAAGATTTATTGGATCTACCAACGGGGGGTCCGCTTGTCTGGTAGGAGCAGCTAGTGCATGTCACCTTGTGTTGGGGCGTTGCAGGTTCAAAACCCAATGGTATAGTTGTATAACTGGTAGGGGTCTTCCCAACCCAAGCCTGCCTTAAAAAAAATATTTATTGGATCTAAATCTTACATGTAAAAGGATTTCAATGGGTTGGGTCTTGTTGGATTAGATATTTTTTAATATTAACCCACTTAAGATGCAAAAAACCCACCGTTGAACCACGATAATTTGGCCTTGGAACTCAACTGGATCTTGGACCAATTGGATCCCTTTTCTTTCCGTTAACTTGAAAAAAAAAACTGTTCTCTGATCTTTATTTCATTCGCCTGTTGTTGGGATTTTCTCTGAGCAAAAAAAATTCTTATTATAAAATAATTTTTTTTATTTTCCTCAGAAAAATGTTTAGAAAAGTATCATAATATTTAAAAATAAAAAAATAGACATGTTTTTTTTTAAGATAGTAAGAGAGATGTAAAAGTGAAAAACAAAGTCATTAAAAAGCAACATTTTATATATAGGTCATTTTCTTGGGGGGGGGGGGGGGGGGGGGGGGGATATAGACTACTAATGAAGGTAAGAAACTCATGAATAGAAATCGCACCTTTTGTAGATCATGGTGACAAAAGTTAAAAACAGCAAAAACTCAGGAGTCAAAAACTCAGGAGATTTTGAAAATTTTCATAAATCTCACATTTTTTTGGCAAAATCTTGACAATAAAAAATAAATTTAAAATATAAAAAATTTAATTTTTATAGAAAAATATAAATAAATACATTTAAAATGAAAATCTCACCATAAATATCGGCTAAAATGGTAAAATTCGTGATATTTGTCACGATTGAAAATCTTGCGAGAAATTACCGATTTAAACTTTCAGGCAATTTCTCGTGATATTATCGCGAGATTTTTTTATAAATCTCGTGATATTTGTTACATAGTTGTCAATCACATGTTACCAATGTGATCGACATGGATTCTTTAGTAGATGTTTTGAATCATATAATTATAATAAATAATTAAGTTTTTAAAGGAATCTAAAAATCAACTGTCCACATTGTACCAAAATTTCATAACTCAAAATATCGCATTCTTACATCAGAAAAGCACGATCCAAAGCTTGATCCTTAGCAAACAAACCATGCTGAGCACATCTATGCCGTTAGATTTAGTCGATGGATACAACTTGCACCTATGATGTCTAGTTCATTAGTAGCAAATGTTTTCCGTTTTTTTATGTATTATATCTGCATCCTAAATAACAGAAATAAAAATATAAAGTCATCATGCACTTGAACCTAATCAGCTGCTGATTAAACAAAAGGGCACATGTTAATCTTAATTATTTTAGAGAGAGAAACAGACAAAAGGCAGATATTTGTGTGGGTCCCACCATGGTCCAGTTTGAACGTCATCAAGCCCACGCCAGCCGACCGTTATGACTTCCCCCACACCAAAGCTTACGTGGCGAACTCCGTTTAAAAAACTAAAAAAAAAACAAGGGACTACAGCCGAATCGTTCCCACCCCCACTTGTCAGTATCTGAATCGGGTTTAGAAACTATTCAGGTGAATCGTCGGCCAAAAAATAATTAAAAAATATTACATATCAATCATAATGTAACATGTGTTAAAGCTATTAAAATAATTTTAAACTATTTTTACATTTATTAAAAATAACTGATTCGTGTCAGTATCATATTGATTTTCTGACAATACTATACGTATTGGCCGATAAGCACCAATAACGACCTGGTCCAAACCCTATGAGCCCACAACTAGGGGTATCAATGGGTTCGGTTTACACTGGACTAAACCCTATAGGGTCAGGGTATGGTGACAAATAAAATAACTCGATTAATACAGACTCGAAGGTCCGATTAACACGTAGACCCAGGTATAGTTTATGAAATTTTATACCAGACCCAGGCCTGACCCGATTAAGACTCATCATTTTTTAATGTAGAAATGATAAAAATGGGTATGGTTCAATAGTACTTATCGGATTCCGGTATGGTTTTTCTTATAGTAAACTCGATTAGACTCGGGTCTGAACCTGATATAATACCCAAAAATTTAGTCTAAGTCCGATTTCACCTCGATCCGAATCAAACCCGACCAGTTGACACTCCTAACCACAACCATACCAAACAAACTCTTTTAAAAAAAACACCCCAATCAATAAATATAAATAAATAAATAAATAAAAATCCAATGAACCCCAAACCCTAACCAACAAAAAAGAATTTGAAGAAACGCCAGAAGGTGACGTTGGAGGTGCAGTCATAGAGCATTTTTGCCCTTTCCTTTGCGCCCCCCCCCCCCCCACCACCACCACCACCACCACACACACACACACTTCTAGTCAACGGGGGAGACAAGAAAGACTGCAACCCTTGTCCTTATGATCTCTTTTTTCAACCCCAACTCCCCATAATTATTAAAACAAAAAAGAAATCTCAAGAAAAGATCTTGGGGGAGTCATTAGTGGTGCTAAACAAAGGCTTTATTGGCTTAATCACCATGTTTAGGTCACATTAATGCTGGGGGATTATCATTGGGTTTTGGTGGCGAAGATTGAGGGTGTTCTCTCTGTCTCCCGTTTGTGTGTGTAATGATTAAGCTCAGCAGCAGCCAATGGCATAGCCAACCAAAGTCCGACAGTGGCAGAGCTTCACTAGACATGCGGGCAGACAGCCACCTGCAAAGTTCCCCACCCTCTTCCGTACGACTCGCCTAACCACGCCCGAGCCCAGCCGCACTGGGCCCGGCCCACGAGGTGGATTCAGGGCACCTGGTTGCTTTTCCAATCTTTCTTTTCATTAACTTTAAAGAATTGACCAAGTTGGCCACATACCCTTTTGCTTGTTTCCTCTACATCACCACCATGTCTTTTTTTTTTTTTAGTCCAACATTTTTTACTTTGTTTTTTCTACTTAAAACCATGTTAAGACTAGGTCCTAGGGAGGAACGGATTCCACAAAGGAGGACAACAAGAGGGTGACTTTTCTGGATCGGATCTGGGACAAGCCTGTAACAAACCAGCCTAACATGTCCGTTGCGACCCGGGTTTGCTTAGATGAGTGAGCCTATACTTCATCAGTGATAGTATGGTTGGTAAAAAGAACCCAAGTGGAGACATAGCCTTACAATGAAGTATGTGTACAAGCTAAGCTCTAGCAAGATCCATGGCTGAGTTTTGATTGATGTGGGTGTGCATATATATGGTCACCTTGTTTCTCTCTCTCTCTCTCTAATATAAGAAATGTTTTTTCTAGTGATAATGGTATTTAATTAAAGTTGAAATACCAACTCTCTCTCTCTCTCTCTCTCTCTAGGGTTTGTGAAGGGCAGACAAGGTCCTCGTAAGGCTCACATCTCCCCCAACCCAAAATCCTTGCTTCAGCCTCAACCCAACCGGCATCTAAAATCAATGCTTATCATTTTATGGGCAGCGTGCTAGAGAGAGAGAGCACCAAACCCTAGGGCCTAGGCCACCAACTTCTCAGCGGCGCCTTGTTCCCACGTGCCATTTAACCAACAAAATAAAACCCTCTCTCTCTCTCTCATTTCTGAATGTAACAAAAAACTTTAACTAAAATCTCTCTCTCTCCGTTCCATTAAACTACTAGTTTATAAAATTCTCTATCCAAAAGCGTCTCTCTCTCTCTCATATTTCTCATTGTAACCAAAAACTTAACTAAAAGCTCTCTTAAAGTCTCCCTTTCGTTATACTAGTTTGTAAATTCTCTATCTCATAGAACTATTGGTTTGTAAATTCTCACTCATGAAACTACTGGTTTGTAAATTAGCTCTCTCTCTCTCTCACGTTAAGCTGCTAGTCTGTAAATTCTCTATCTCATAGAACTATTGGTTTGTAAATTCTCACTCATGAAACTACTGGTTTGTAAATTAGCTCTCATAGAACTATTGGTTTGTAAATTCTCACTCATGAAACTACTGGCTTGTAAATTAGCTCTCTCTCTCTCTCTCACGTTAAGCTGCTAGTCTGTAAATTCTCTATCTCATAGAACTATTGGTTTGTAAATTCTCACTCATGAAACTACTGGTTTGTAAATTAGCTCTCTCTCTCTCTCACGTTAAGCTGCTAGTCTGTAAATTCTCTATCTCATAGAACTATTGGTTTGTAAATTCTCACTCATGAAACTACTGGTTTGTAAATTAGCTCTCTCTCTCTCTCACGTTAAGCTGCTAGTCTGTAAATTCTCTATCTCATAGAACTATTGGTTTGTAAATTCTCACTCATGAAACTACTGGTTTGTAAATTAGCTCTCTCTCACGTTAAGCTGCTAGTCTGTAAATTCTCTATCTCATAGAACTATTGGTTTGTAAATTCTCACTCATGAAACTACTGGTTTGTAAATTAGCTCTCTCTCTCTCTCTCACGTCAAGCTGCTAGTCTGTAAATTTTCTAGTCTGTCTCTCTCTCTCACATTAAACTGCTAGCATGTAAATTCTCTGTAAAGTCTCTCTCTCTCTCTCTACCAAGTAGGGATGGCAGTGGATCGGAAAAAAACGGAGCTCCACCCTGCCTTGCTCTGATTGGACTGAGGATGGAGGACATGAAACGGGCATGGAGGTAGAGATGGAGGCCCTTACAAGGACGGGATTTTGAGACGGGACAGGAGTGGAGACCTTGTCCCCACACGGGTCCACTGTCATCCTTACCCTCAAACGACATCACATTTCCTTACCTAGCACGGGGCGATCAAAGCTGTTTGAGCACGCATTCTACCGGTCTGTCTCCATCAAATCAAATACGTCCACGTTACTTTTTCGAAATGACAGTCATGTCCCCCAACTTTTAAGGGAAAATCAGACCTAAAGATCGAGGCAAAAAGGGTATTAATCGGAATCCATTCCGGCAGCTTGAGGGTGAAATTCGTTTAGGATAAAAAAATCGCCGATATTTTGGCCAACGACGCACGCTCGAACCAGAACCGGATAACGATGGACACGTCACCGAACAAAAGATGCCCTTCGGATAGACGGATGGGACTCCTCAACCCCAAAGGACGAAAATGCCCTCCGAACCCTAAACTGCTGGAATGTTAACGTAAATTACACACAAATTAAGTTGATTAATAAATAAAACTCACGTTAATTTTGAGGGTCTCAAAGCTCAAATCCATCCTTTTTGTATTTGATTTTAAGACTTAACATCTGCTGATGAATCCATCCCTCTACGTGTGTGTGTGGATGAATCTCCATATCGAAAAAAGTGGGACAAAAATGAGACATTGCTTCGTGCTCCACAATGCAGTACTCCAGTATATCCCGTTTTTTTTTGGATAAGTTGGTACATCAAAAAGGGATCCCATAATTCTCTCTCTCTCACCACAATGCAGTACTCCAGTATATCCCGTTTTTTCTGGATAAGTGGGTACATCAAAAGGGGATTCTCTCTCTCTCTCTCTCTCTCTCTCTCTCTCTCTCTCTCTCTCTCTCTGGGTTTAGAAGGAGGCTAAGCACCTCTTTTGAGTTGGGGGCCGACAACAAGGACGGAGTCAACCGTCGCTCTATACCAAGAAAACCCTCCTCATAAAAAACCTGCCACTCCCTCTCCAACTCCAAGCTCATTTGTTTTTCCTAATAAAAAATCACAATTTTATTAAATACATAAATCATTCCCACAATATTTCCCTTCCTTTTCCTCAATTACCAAAACACCAACCTCCCCTCATCTCGAAACGAGACGAGCATCTTGCCATTCGTCTCGAAAATTAAGCTTGGTGAGCCGAGCTATGAGCTAGCTCGTTTAGGTAAATGAGCTGAGCATGAACATGGCAAGGTCAGCGACATGAGCTCGTTTTACTTATTATATTCTTATATATTTTATATTTTATACATATATTATATTATATATAATATACATATTGTGTGTGTTTTATACATTTATTACATATATTATGTATTTTATAGTATCAAGATTAAAAACCACTAAAAATATTTTTTTAAAGAAAACAAGCCAGCTCATTATCGGGCTCGCCAAGCTTGTCTGGTCTCGAGCTCGAGCTGGGGGTATACCCTTAAAGAGCCGAGCCCGAACAGCCCAAACTCGGCCCGTTAATTACCAGTTCCTACATATATCCCGATTAGTTTGTTTATGGTAGAGAGTAGAGTTACAAAAACAAAAAAAAGTGGCCGAGGGTAAATCTCTCTATTTTGTGAGAACAAACCACGTCCATAGTGGGACATAAATGTAATTAAATATACCAGACATCCATGCAACACAAAGGCATGCGGATTGGAGTGAAGTGAGTCAAGATCAACCAACAGTATCATAAAAAAATATTAATTAAAGAAAACCAATAATCTCATTAAAGTACCGCAAGGAAATTAAAAAATAAAAAGAATAGAAAATCGACGGTCACCACCTTCATTCCTCCCCTATAAATACCCCACTCAATCCTCACCCTCCATCCATTCATCCCCCCAACAATCTCTCTCTCTCTCTCTCTCTCTCTCTCTCTCTCTCTCTCTCTCTCTCTCTCTCTCTCTACAGTGAGCAAAGAAAGAAAAGATGCAGGCGTGGGGGAGGTGCATGCAGCAGCAAGGGGACCCGATGGAGAGGTTGGAGAGGGTGGCGTCGAGGAGCGCGGTGGTGATATTCAGCGTGAGCTCGTGCAGCTGCATGTGCCACGCCGTAAAGTCCCTCTTCAGCGGGATGGGCGTCAGCCCGACGGTGTACGAGCTGGACGAGGACCCGCGCGGGAAGGAGATCGAGAGGGCGCTCGCCAGGCTGATCGGGACGCCGCAGCCTCTCCCCACAGTCTTCATCGGCGGCAAGCTCGTCGGACCCATGGACAGGGTCATGGCCTCCCACATCAACGGCAGCCTCGTCCCTATCTTGAAGGAAGCTGGCGCTCTCTGGCTCTGATTCATCCCTCTCATTGCGTTTGATCTATAGGCAAAAAAAGAGTTTCCTTTGAATCATCTTTTTACGTTTAGGAAGAAAAGAGAGTCGTAGTGGAGAGAGAGAGAGAGAGAGAGGTGGTTTGTGTTCCTCCTCCCTAACTTCTGACTCCATTTTTGCACGCTATGGCTCTCTCTCTCTGTTCTTTTGGTTATAGTGTCTTCATGTTTTTCTTTTTGTTCTTTGTTATTAGTGGGTGAGGAGAGAAGGTGTAATTGGTGGGGAGATCGTTACTTTTGTATATAGAAACAAACACACGAATTTTTATGAGATGGGTCTTTGCTTATATCGTGCTTCTTGTTGTTTTTGTTTACTTGTTCTGATATTCTATTTTTTTCGCATTGCCGGGATGAGCATTTGTCTCGTTTGAATAACGCTCTCACTCACTCTCTCTCTCTACTGAAAACATAGCAGGAGAGTAGTCCTCGCCGGATTTGAATCGGAGACCACTTGGGTTAAGTGGTGTAATGTCATTCGACCTTCTTTTGCTGCGTCAAAGGCTATGAACCGAATCTTAGGATTCACGCAATGAGAACCTCATTTGTCTATTCGTGAATGCATCAAGCGTTCTCCGGAAATGTTAGCAAACAATAGAACTCCGGCTAGTTTTCCAGCCACCACTCTCTCAATGTTCGCGTTGCTACTCATTCCGGCCCTTTTGACGGAGATTCTGGTCAGGAAAACTGTTAGCGGAGGAAGGACAAACCGTTTTTCTAAGAGACAGGTTTTCCTTCATTGGTGCAGTAGCGCAGGCCAGGGACCACGCCTTTGCGCGCATGCAAATCTCTCTCTCCCCCCCCCCCCCCCTTTGGTGGTTATACGCCACGTGGCACGATGATCCACGTCAGACGACTTGAACGACACGTCAGCACGCCGGAGGAAGCTTGCTCTCCGGCGTGATCAGCTCCTCGCGCATGCGAACACGTGATTGATGTAAACAAACAAAGCTAAGCGTAAATCATTAGGCAAACATTGATTAAAATGATTTAAAGCAGCTTTTCATGTGGTTGGAAAAAACAAAACTCTCAAGTAAAAGCAATGTAGGAGGATGGCAGCAAAGAATGTCCTGTTTTATCATTGGGACCATGGTCACAAATATCGCCAATATTCTGAAAATGTCACTAATTCAACATAATATTTTGAAGATACCACCGATTTAAGGTGATATATATTTTCAATGTGCAGTTGCAGTTAAAACGTGATATTTTTAAATTTTGTTTTTTTCAAATACCATGTTTCTAATACGTTAATATTGTACTAAAATGGCAATTAAAACTTTTTTGCATTTTTTTATTTTATTTATCTGTTTACTGTATATTGAATATTTTTTATATACCGAGCTTTTCCCGAGAATGAGATTTGTAATTGGGACACTTTGTGGGAAGAAAACAGCTCAAAATATTGGTGAAAGAAACCGAGTCGAGCTTCCTTTTTTCTTTCATGAGCAGTCAGCCTTCATTTTGGAGTAAAAAAAAAAATTGAGAAACTGAAGTGGATATTTGTTTAAAAGATCCATAAACATTGATGGAGACAATACCAAACAGAAATACCAAAAAAGTTGGTTAAGAAAAGTGCCATGAGGTAAGCGGGGTCCCCTATCAAAGCTGAAGGCCCAGGATCGAATCCCTCTGTCACATGGAGTGGCTGTTGTTCTGGTAGTGGTCCGCCTAACCCCAGCTTGCATTTCAAAAAAAAAAAAAAGTGAGCTCAATTGAATTTTCCAAATGGCATTTTCTCAACGTGCAATCCAATGGCAAGAGTGATCGATGGAATTTGAAGGGTCATGGAACCCCTGAGCTGGTAAAATGTTTCCTACAGTTTTATATTGTGGTTGTAGTCCGAAAGGTACCCAAAGGTCATGAACTTTCTAAATGAAAAGTGGAGAGAGAGAGAGAGAGGTTTAATTGTAAGGATAGTTACATGCATACTTAATACTGCCATATGATATGAACAGAGAGAGGTTACAGGTATGGAAATGCTATACTAAAATGTGGTGAGAGGAACCCACCTATTAGAGAGAAGGGATCAAGCTTACACTTACGTGCCTAATTACTACACTTATAGGGAATGACAGTATCTTTGTACGTGGTAAAGTGAAAAGTCTCTCTCTCTCTCTCTCTCTCTCTCTCTCTCTCATTTTCAAAAACAACATGCAAGCTCCTTGAAATCTCAAATGACCAACTAGTCCCATAGAGTCAACAGCCTTTGAGAGGATACCAAAATGCAGATAGTGCACACATTAAGCACTTGAAAGACTTTTTTAGAGGAAGAGTGTTCTAGAACTTTCGGGGTTCTATCTTTTCTGGATATAGATTTCTAGAAAATGGGTGATGATGAGAAGGGGACAACGATAGATAAGAATTTTGGTGAAAAGGTAAGACAAGAAGAATACGAAGGAAATCGTGTGAGAGAGGTGCAGGGAATTGGGGAGTGAATAAAATAAAGGGACAAGGGGAATTGAGAAAAAGGCAATGCCGGCAATATGTAAGAGGATAGCCCATATTCTCACGTGACGCCCAACTTGCAGCTGCACTAGTGAGAAAAAGTATAAAAAGGGGGAGAAAAGAAGACGAACAGAAAGAGATGGCTCTTGCCAGAAGTTGAATTCCATTTGTGACTCCCTAGGATGACTATTGCATGTTTCAATATGACCTCACACTTGAGATGCTGGACATTTTAAAACTCTCTCTCTCTCTCTCTCTCTCTCTCTCTCTAGAGAGAGGATCATATTCTCTAAGGCCAAGAGAGAAGAACCAAGTCATGTCGGAATCTTGCTGTGAGCTCGATCTGATTCTTCTTAATCAACTCGAGTGTATCTTGAAAGTAGTGTTTGATTTGGAGGATCTCCCAATAAAAAACTATGGGATTAGCTAGGCCAGGCTCAGTTGGCATTCTCTAAGTCTGTCCTCATTGCGTTGTTTGATTCTAGCAGAGGGATAATTAACTTCTCTGAGTTGACCGAGTATAGAGGGCACAAATATTTTTGCATTCCCTTGTTCAATCCAACACTAGGGCAGTAACTGGATTGGGGACGTTCCTAGTGTCCTGTGGAGTCTAGTCCAACCACGGTACTAGTGCCCTAATTGAGAATGTCTTATGAGAGAGAGAGAGTGGAGGTTTGTGGGAAAGCAATGTAGCTTGAATCTATTACTAATAAGGCATGACTTTGGGCGAGGCCACTCCGTGAGAGGAAAAAATGCAAAACAGAAGGTCCTAGATAGATTTTCACTAGCAAGAGGGAGGCTTGGCAAAGGCATTGGCACATTCAAAACATCCAATTTCAGAATGCATGCCTGTCTTATTTCATCCCCCAACCCTTTTTCAATATTTTCTAACCATCATCCAGCCAAGATGACTGCAGAGATTGAAAGGTGCCATCGTCCATCTTGGTCATTTTGATTTTCAAGTGGCCAAAAAAACAGACTTCCATGAATTTTGAATCATCTTTCCATTGACCATATATTCTTGAAATAGTTCTATCCAACAAATGAAAACCAACCAAAGGAAAAGTGTGCATGTGTGTATGTATGGAGAGAGAGAGAATTTTGATAATGTCATCAAGAACAGCTCAAATTAGCTACAAGGGCTAATCCGGATCCGGATGTCGTTTGTGTTGTACCTACAGAGTATTGTTAAAGAGAAACAAAAAATGTATTGTATATATAGTGAAGCATGGCATGCATCATCTAAAAAAACAAAACATAAATGAAAGAATTGTACATGAATATTGTGAATGCTTCTCCTGCATAGATAAGTCATGCATGAATCAAATAATCATGCATGAGTAAGATTGTTGCATATGATATTTGACTGCATGTAATTATCTATCATTTCATGTATACCTATTTCTATGCAATTACATTTTGTTATTGTATTCCTACTAAAGCTTGTGGATATTGATCCCTTATAAATTATAGGTACTAAATAGCCATTAGAGCAGTATCGAGAAGCTGTGGAGATATTGAGAACCAATCATTCTCTTTTTCCAAGATATGTATTTTGAGTACTTGATTGTACTAATTTTGTACAAACATTATGGTTTGTTTTGAAATGAGAATATTCTGATTTTGGATCTGAATCATTTATGTGTTATTTTGTTATATTGTTATCAATCATTCTGTAACCCGCTCAAAGTTTTCAACTAAAGTAAAAAATGTCATTTTTCCACTACCATACAAGAAAAAGTTTTACATGTATTTTGGATTTTAAATCTTGGGACGTTACACTTAGCATCAACCAATGAAATCAGCTTAATCTCCCCATTATCATTAATAATAAACTCTTCGTCCACCACATCATCAACACCCATTGGTTCCCTTTATTTGCTGATCATGCTAGATTTAATGCTTCTCCAACAATTTCAGATAAAATCACAAACCGGTTGAAAGCAATAATAGGATTCTCCAAGTCCGGATCAGGCACATTTTTTGTGCCTTAGTCTCTTGATCACCCTCCATTAGGCTGTGGGCCCCACACCTAACAGGCCCTATACCCAAGATGGAGGGTGATCAGGTGCATAAGGCACAAAAAAGTGTGCCATGTGATGGCACCTGATCTTTTCACCTTCTAAAACGTCCCATCAGTTTAGGCCAACTGCCTCTTTTGCTTTTGCATGGCACAAGCTAAACTTTTATCTTGGGCTGTTTGTTTGTTTGTTTTTTTGAAAGACAAGCTGGGGTTAAGCATACAACTATACCATTGGGTTTTGAACCTGCAACGTCCCAACACAAGATGATGTGCAATAGCTGCTCCTACCAGACAAGGGGAACCCCCGCTGGCTTGGGTTGTTTGTTTTTATACAGCTATTATTGCTATAGCTCATAATAACGAGCAAGGCTGACAGAACCACTTACAAGTTCAAATCCCAATGGTATCATTGTATAACTGGTAGGGATCTGCCTAACCCCAGCTTGCCTTTCTAAAAAAAAAGATACAAGACCCCTTTGTCTAGTGCACTTTCATTTACAGCATCATTTTTCTTTAATATTGATATAAATCTGCCTTTAGGTATGCAAATCTACATGATCCCTTTTTATCTCTCTCTCTCTCATATCTTGGTTTCTGGGGGCATCTTAGGTTTCTTAGCTAGGGAGAAAATATTATGGATGCCAAGCTTAGGGCTAAAAAAGGGAGAAACAATGAATGAAAAGCCCGGGAATAACAGATATGTACATATCTACCTGACACCCAATTGGGTCAAGGAATCAAGAGCAATTGTATAAATCGCTCTCAGTGCTCATAAGCAGATAAATTCGAACCAGAAAAGGCAACAAAATGAATATGGAATAAAAAAAATATCATCAACTGGCTATCTTATGACAATACTCATGGATAAGATACTCAAACTTTTTTTCTAATAATGCATCAACCAAGATCAGCAGCAAGCCGGGCCAATTTGTCAAATGACGTACTAGTCCATTGACTTTACAACAAGAATAAACCCATATACTTCAAATATGTGCAGTCTGCAAAACTCCAAAATGATGTACAGGGGTCTTCTCATTAGCCCATTTTTTCTAAAATCACGTGTTTACTTTTGGTCATTGAATAAACGGGCATTGATATTTTACAGTAGTAGAAATTATTGCCAACATCTCCAGTGTGGCAGGTCTCTTGACCCACGTCAATTTCCCCGTGTAATAAGCAAAAGAAAAAAAGAAAAAATTATCGCCAACATCTGTTGAGGCTTCACATTGTATAAGTACTACGCAACTAAGGGGCATGATTGGGAAAGACCACTCATCAGCATATTCACGCATTCACCAGACATTGTGAGAAATCGCCCAGAAATGTTTTTTTCTTTTCTTTCCCCTTTGTTTGGGTGCATGGAAGAATGGGTTCAAATCCATCCTCAATTAATAGGCTGACATGATATAATTTTTGGCTATCAAAATGGAAAATCATTCAAAAAATGCATTTTCTTGATATATGTACTATTGCTCTGAAGCTATTCAGCACTATACATCTCTTGATACAAATATACGTAAAACTGAATAAGAAGAATGAAGAGCATTGTTACAAAGACCTGAAATACTCAGATGATAGAATTATGAATTATGTGATTACCTGATGGATGCCCATTCTGGATACGGGCACTCATAAGTCCAGTCAGGCCCAGAGTATCGACTACAATGTAGCCACAAACCTTCCTCGTGTCCCTCATATCTGTAACAAAATTGAAGTCTTAGAGGAAGGAATTACGGAGACAAAACACATCAAAATAGACCCTGGTTCATATATGCTAAAGTAAGAAAGATCAAGGAATGACCCAGCCACATCAAATAGACCCTGGTTCATATATGCTAAAGTAAGAAAGATCAAGGAATGACCCAGCTAACTGTGTTCCCGAGCAACATCTACATGAAGACAAGTGCGGTGAACTCGAGGAAACTAGGAGGAAGAACAACAAAATGTGAGATAGGTAATGAGAAGTGATGGGAAGGATCAGGTGGTTATTCAATGTAGACTTAAAGAAATGCATGGATAGCATATGTGGAGTCAACTGCAAGCATATGGGAGATACCTGATGAGTATAATGACCATGACATTTAAGATGATTTGCCCAATTTCATTAGCATATAGAACATACAAGACTTTTTCATTGAAAACCAAAAATCTATCCCATTATGAGAAAACTAAAAAGGACATCAGAGAAACAAGTATCTTATACAGCCTGAAGTTGCATCACGAAAATAATGCAACGGGATTAATCAGCTTTACTCCCACACCACATAAAACAAACATTGAAACAAAATTGCAATAATTACATGGACTGCGTGTTGACCCATGGGAATTCCATCAATATTACATCCCCTATATAATTAACCCAAGTAAAATAAGGTGGGTGTCAAAAAAACCAAACAAAGTAAAAAATTGCTTAAATTTTTGCTTCAAGCAAGAACTAACTGAATCATTTTGACTGTGTGCGACTGGATCCTGAAAAAAAATAGATGCTTAACAGACATTTCAAAATAATCAGAATGGTCAAAAGAAACCCACAGTTACACTTCTGTTCAGGAATAACCATGTGATGTTGAGTTTTCAACAGGAATCTCATGTGAAGATTGGATGGAGGCGTGTTTGGTATGGGGTGGGAAGAAAAAGCATCTTACCCCTTGGGAGGAAAACTTGGACAGTTTGTGCACGTAGGATCAATTGTGAAATCTTCATCAACATTCACCTCTTCATGCCCAGAGAGCTGGTTTGAGACTTGACCATTTAGAGAAGATTTAGATCTCTTTGATGGCTGTTCCATGCTATAAACAGTATTGTCAGCAGGAGTTTTTACAGCAGAACATTCAGAATGTGCTTCAGAGAGATAGAGTGCATCATTGGCAATTGGATGGCCCAAATGTTGAAGATGAACACGTATCTGAAAGGGTAAACAATCAGGAAAAGGAAGTTGAACAAAATTTTCAAAGCTCACATAGATCTAGCAAGTCAGAAACAGGATATAAGCTACAGAAGAACACAATAAGCATAAGGAAGAAACAACACCAACCCAACTTTAGTAAGTATTCAGCTTAAACAAATTGAATGTTTTAGATTGAAAAATAAACAAATAGCAAACTGTGACTTCTATAACAGTATACATACATACATACATACACAGACACATAAATATATATGTGTGTGTGTGTGAGTGGGTGAGAGAGAGCATGCGTGCGTAAGGTGTTGTTGATATATGCCTTATGGTTGACATTACTTATTGACCAACTTTTGTTAGCATTAACAAATTTTAGAATGCATTATTGGGCATGATCTTGAATGGAAACACCAAAAGCGTTTTCCAAAATATGTCACATGCAACTATTTTCTGGAAAGGATTCTGCTACAAGTGTGATACCAGAAAAAGCACCTCATGGAATGCTGGAATTTGTTAGTGGCAAGCTGGCAATAAAGGTTGATAAACTTGTTAGTCCAAAGCATGCACACAGACATAGACATGCATTTTCCATTCTTGATGCATGCCAAACCAAGAAACTGATTATTAGTCTGTTTTATCGCATGCCCTTATTTCGTTGATATACTAGGTGGTCAAAATGCACAAAGGCAAAAAGGATATGTGTTTACTTGATGTGTCCGACCGGTAATGGGTTCACATTTCACAATACTGTGCATTCCATTGGTGCTAACTCTTTTGAACTTTGTACATGCAACCTTCCCTTTTTGAGATGAAGCATTATTATCATCAACCACCTGCAGAACCAAAAAACAAAGGATAAGCAGTGTGCTTTGTGTAGATTAGACTTCTGAAATTGTAGTGACAAATGCCAACAAAATTGGAAAATTTACCCAACAATAGTTATTATCAACTAAGCAAACATTAGATACAGTTACAGGTTAGTCCAGCAAATAATGGGGTGCAAACTGCATAAGTTATGCAAAATTTCCAGGTAATCCTATTTTCCAATTAAAGAGACAAGAAAATTGTTAGAACCGAACTTCCACGAAGAACAATCCTACGAATTCTGGCGAGCTGAACGTGAGGCACGACTCCAGAGAGAGGCGCGCACCACAAGCAAGAGGGGGCGTGCAGCGTTGGGGGAGAAAGAGAGTTGTCTTTCCTGGTTGGCTACATAGGCAAATGTGAAGTGGATGAGGGGTCAACGGCAAAGAAGGAAGAAAAGGTGTTACCTCCGGGTTGATGAAAGGCATAGAAGAAAGATGAAAGAGAAATATGTCCCCACAAAGAACAAGAACAAAGAATGAAGCTTAGAGAAATCTTTAAATAAACTTCATTAAAAACAAATTAAACAGGATACAACTATTTATAGAATTACAAGAGGGAAAAAGAGTAAAAATCATAAGGGGCATTCCAGCCTAGATGGCACTCTAGGTTGGTCGACCTGCACAGTTTCTGCCTGGGTAGGACTCTAGGCTGATTGTTCAAAACAGTCCTAACGGAGATAGACTCATGCACATTCCAAGCTTGGGTGGAACTGTAATGAACAATACAAAAATGCAAATAACAAGATAACTCTTAGAAGAGTTTAACAAAGAGCCAAGAATTACAAGCACATAATGTGCACAATACACAAACCCACTAAAGGAGAATGCCAAAAAGGCAAAAGAGATATTATTGAGAGGTAAAAAGATGAGTACAAGCCACACTTACAAGAGGGGAGAGCCCCTCAATTTATAGAGAGAAAAAGCAACTAAGAGGGAGCCATTGGGGCTCCCAATATATTAATGACCGTTGGGGACCCCAATGACTATATTGGTGGGGCCCCTAATGGTCCCAAATATAAAAAAGAAAAATAAAAAAAGAAAAAAAATACAAAGAATGAAAAAGAAAAAAAAACTAAGAAAAACTAAACTGTAGTAAAATTACCAAAATACCCCTAGTAGGTATTTTGATATAAATACATAAAGAAGAACACACACACACACATATATATATATATATATATATATATATTAACACCCTTCCTCAAGCTTTACGGAGAGAAAACTGAAAGTTTGCTAAGGAGAAACAAGAAGCAAGGAGTCGAAAGCGCCTTGGTGAAGAAGTCAGCCAACTGATGTTCTGATGTAACAAAAGGTAATGTAATAGTTCCCCTAAAGTATTCATCTCGAACATAGTGACAGTCCATTTCAATATGCTTGGTGCGCTCATGGAAAGTATGATTGCTTGCAATGTAGATCGCACTCTTGTTGTCACAGCACATCTTGGAAGAAGTTGAGATGATGACCCCCATATCACCGAGAAAACTTCTAAGCCATACAATCTCCATGGTTGTAGTCGTTATGGCACAATATTCAGCTTCAGTTGACGACAAAGATACTTTTTGTTGCTTCTTGCACCTCCAAGAAATAAACGAGTCTCCTAAGAAAATACAAAACCCAGTAGTTGAGATTTGATCATTGGGATTACCTCCCCAATCTGCATCAGTATAAGCAGTCAAATCAAAAGAGGAAGAGAAGGATAATAAAAGTCCCTTAGAGATAGTATTCTTGATATATCGCACAATTCTCATGACAGCGGCCATATGAACTGTCGTAGGGGCATGTTGAAACTAGCTTACAGAATGAACAACGTGAGCAATGTCTGGTCGGGTGATATACAAGTAAGTGATCCAATTAATTGTCGATACAAAGTAGGATCATCAAGTAGAACACTATCTTCATGTCATAATTTGGCATTTATAACTTCAGAAGTTTCTACTTTCTTATCATCAGAAATCTCTGACTTATCACAAATGTATGTTGCCAGCTTCATTTGGGACAGAATATATCTTCGCTACGAATAGGCCAACTCAATACCTAGAAAGTATCTTGATCATGCATAATATTCACATTTTATTCATCTTTATTTATGCATGATCCATGATAAAATCGCATTAAAAACTCATCTTTATCGTTGTTTTTGAGTATTTGCTTCGAAATCGAATTTTTGAGAAAAATCATATTTTCCGATTCGGCCCTACGCTTTTCAGTATTTTTATTAGTGTTAGAATTTTCTTAATTATAGTTTAGTTAGATTAGGACTTACTTAATTATTTTGAATGAGTTTTAGAAAAATATCCCTTTGAAAAACATGTTTTTCAGAAAGAGACCCTATTTTGGAAATTCAGAAAAACTATCAGACTCTTTTTGAAATTTTGAATTTTAACCTAATTAGGGATTATAAATAGTGGTTTTAAGGGCAAGAAAAACGTTTTTTCCAGCAGCCTCAAGCCCTCCTTTGCTCCCTCTCTCTCTCTCTCTCTTCTCTTTCTCCCTTGTTTTCGATTCTTGTCGATTTCTCCCCTTTTCTTTTTCTTCTTCTTTCTCTTATTCTCTTCGCATCCAATCTGTCGTCGGCAACCGTGCTTTTCGTCGGGGAGGTACTTACTTGCAGTCGGGATCAACCCCTTTCTCTTCTCATTCAATCGGTCGGAGGCGATCTGCGATGGTTTGCTTCTTTCTCCCACGCTTCACCGTAGATCTAGTTTTGCATCGCATAAAGCATATTATCGCATATAGTTTTGTTAGATCCTCACATCATCTGCATATTAATCTAGTTTAATTCATGTTCTTGCATCTGAAAAAATAGAAAAGAAAAAAAATATAGATTTTGTTTTAATCTAGTTTAGTTGTTTCTTGAGTTATGCATAGAATAATCTTAATTTAGGTAAATCGATAGTTTTAATAAAGGTTTCATATCTTTTCTTGATTTTAATTAGTTTTAGGTTAGTTGGTCAAGTTAGTTTACATAGGGTAGATTAATTAATTTCCATATAGGTTAGTTGAAATTATCAAATCTTTTTAGTTTGTCATATAGTTAATGTATTCCTTTTTTTGTCTTATATTAGCCAATGTAAAGTCAAACTAAAAGTATTAAAGTAGCATCCATTTAGATTAGCATGTTTTTTATTCCACAGCTTTAACGTATTTTACTTTATTAATTTAGGTTTAGCATTTTGTAATCTGTAGGTTCAACGTTTTGGTTATAGTTTTTATGTAGCAATGTTTTTTAGTCTTTTAAATTTTCTTATTAGTTAGTCTTTACAAGCAACGTTTTAAAAAACATTTATCAGCCGGTTACCTATTGCATTGTTTTATTTTAAATTTTGTTTATTAGTTTTCAACAAGTTGGTGTAAGACGTTAATGTCATTAGCTGTTTGGAGTTAATGTCTTTAAATGTAAATAGTCTTAGGGTCATAGTGTTATTTGGATATACATAAGATTTTTTTTGTGATTCATACAATAACCGGTTAGCGCATTTCATAGTTTTTTTTTTGAATTCGTAGAATAGGCATAGGTTACGTTTTTCTCTTGTTAATTAACGTGTTTTTTTTTCATTAGTAGTTTATTTCTGGTGTGCTGCAATTCATAAGGCTTAAGTACTTAGTCTATTAGTCGGGATACCATAATATTTTACTTTATTAGTTTAAAGTCCTTAGACGTATTTTATTTCATTGATCATTTTTTCAAAATAGTTGCTAATCTTACTAGTTGTTTATTCACTTAGCGTGTGCTTGAATTCTAATTTATTAAGTTAATTAGTTTATCATGTTCAGTTGATTGCTTTCATGATCTTTAGAATTAATTAGTTCTTGATTTCTTGAGTTTGTTAGCAAGCTAGTTTCTTAGTTAGTTAAGCTTAGTTTGTTACATTTGCTTTCTTGATTGATTTGTTAGTAGGTTGTTTTGCTATTTTGTTTTTTAGTGCTTTAGGTTGTTATTAGTTTGTTCATAGTTAGTTCTTGTTTTTAGTTTAGTTAATTCAAATCTTACTTTTGTTGAATTTTTTTAGTCATTAGTTAGTAAATTTTTGTTTAGTTTTCTTCATACTGCTTTGTTTTGTGTTTTTTAATTTTTGCAGAGAAGCGTTCAGACGTGCGGTGAGCCCCTTTTCGTGCCCTCGGATGTAACGCCCCAAAAATCCAGACTTGTAACTTTTTAGAAAAGTTTAGAAAGCATTGAAATCATACAATAATCAGAGTTTAAATAATACTTCAGCGGAAAATGATATTTTTAAAACCACAAGTCAATGGATCTTGAGCACATTACAGCGTAAACTTTCCTTTTGTCAAATCCCGCACAACCATTGAAATCAAATGGTTTAGAAACAGAATTTCAATAATTGAGAATTCGTTTGTTGAAACAAAAAAGAAGCTTACTAAAACAGTTTTATTAACTCACGGTTTAATAAAAGAGAAATTTTGAAACACACTTTATACCAAATTTACCAACATGTCCTCAGGAGCGAAACGTCAGGGAAAAAGCTCTATCTTGACCTCATCACGCCATCGTGTCATCGCAGACTGTATTACCTATCCAAAACCTGCCCATAAAATGGGTCAGTTTCACTAAAAACTGGTAGGTGCACAGACAGGACAATATTGAACATAATTAAGCAGAATAATTTAATATGTCAAGTAGATAGGCAATTATATAGCAATTTAATTTCAACAGATTCACAGAGCAACGACCATGAGCACAATGCTAAAATTTTTACAAGCATTTTATTGGCACAAGTAGGCTAACTATTACAAGCAAAGCGCTGCACAAGAAAGTTAACTAGCAAAATACAATGCTTCATCAACCACACACACAATTCCATAAGTATTGAACCTGTTGTACACTATAACTTTCACACGTGCATGATTGAACATATTATGTGATCAGATTTAAATTATGTTTCGATATTAACTGGCCAAGCGGGTACGCACAAGGCACGACTCTAGAAACAGCCTAGACTGATCCGGGGGTTTATTATGCTATGTATTTTATGATAACCCGGATAGCTGACTGAGTCCGCACCTAAGGGGACGGTCGGTGACCAAGAGAGAAATCCCCAAAGCAGCATAAATAATGGATGCATCCCAAACATGGAGAACTACCACCTAGGATAATTATGGTAGTCTCATTCCCCTAACTCCGATGACTGGGGAAGCCGAGTCTTTTGCTCGTAACTGCCATTAATGGCCTGTCCATCGAAGTTTTGTACCTTCCTGTCCTCTCTCCTGACAGGAGTCAGCGATTCGAATGAGTACATCAGGGGTAGTTAACTGAAGACTCATTCTACATACTCTGGTCTTTCGACCCACTCGAGTATCTTGCCGGTGAAGGCGAAAAAATCACTTATTTAGGTGATCACAACATTTTGTTATTTGCGCTCATCGAGGTTGCCACAACCTACTCATCCAATCATCGCAACGTACAAAGACGTACTTGTCAAAAAGTACGGTCGTACATGTCATAAGTACGACTACGATGAAAGGGATATGGTTCCACAAAAGAAACCCCAACAGATGTTATCTGCAAAAGAATTAATACAACACAGCCTGGCAAGATAAATCTTGAATTCACTTCAACAACATTTTTCATATTTCATGATGCAAGGTCATCTCGGATCTCTCGTCCGATCAACAAAGTACTTAACATGTTGTGCATGTCTAAAAGTACGCCATACTGAACCAGGGAGGTCTGTGGGCTTCTCAAAAGGAATACCCAACACACAACTTCATAACAATTCAAAGAATATAGGAGTGCTCATTTGGCACGATTCATCCTTAAAAGCCATAATGCCACATTAAGTCATTCACACAAGACACAACACTATCAATCTTACATCCAAAATTTATCTTAGTATCGACATGTTACACTAGATTGATACATAAAGAATGGGTCCTTCAACAGAACCCCACTCATTCATATGCTCATGCCCCTGATCGGGGTTATTCAAAATGAGCCGCAACTTGAGTCAAGGTTATAAAACATTTCTCCCAAGTGTGTGGACTTGGGAGGGGCCAAATGTGACTTCGCAATCCTGCAAGACTTAATCATACTTTGCAAAAGTTGTGCATTTTGAAGAGCCCTGGGTTTGCAGAAGGAAATCATCTTTAAAAGAACTATAGTGCACAAGTGCAACTTCTGGTGTTTTGAAAACAGGTGATAACAGGATAGGCACAAGACTACATTTATGTAAGTACATATTTACCATGAGTGTGAGCATATGCAGGTTATAACATGTCAACAAACAACTCTCGACTTGCGATGCCGCACATCGAGGGAAAAGCACATAAGTAATACATGAGGTACCAACACCATACATTGACCACTTAGACAGGCAAACACATAAGGTCATAAGTAATACACGAGACACAAGGTCGTACCTCACTCAAAGGAAACGTGCAGGCAAAAATGGATGCAAGCAAACAAGGGCATATGTATTTCAAGAAATACGAAACCACACCTCAAATTCATAAACACTACGCAAAATAATAATCGAATAATGAAATTGTACATCCACCCATAGAAAGGTACAGGCAAGTATACATGCGAGCAACTTAGGGCATAAGTATTGCAAAAAGTGTGAAACCACCTTCAACACGTAAGCAAATACACAAATTACTACTCGAAGAGTAAAACCGTACATCGACTCATAAACATGGAGACAAGAATAATAAGTCACGCAAAAGCAGTATAAATCTAAGTACAACTAGCATAGACATTTTAATTATTTCAACTTAATTAGATCTTATTGCCCCTTGTGCGACTTTACCCTACCTTGGGATGTCGTGCAACTGCGTACGCCTACGCGTGAGGATAATATGAGGGTTGAGTCGCAGAGCACGAGCGAGACCTGTTGCGTAAATCTGCAAGAGTGCGAAACATTTAATTAAGCTAATTTAATTAATGGTGCGATGAGGACATGGGTAGGTTTAGGCGACAGGCACTGCCGAAAACAGCAAGGCGGAAGGGGCCCTCGGCTCCTTCCGACAGAACAATAAAATAGCAGGGGCTTCAGCCCCTGCCTGACGAGGAAGCGAAGGGCAGGGGCCTCTGCCCCTGCCAAACAAGGTCACGCATGGCAGGGGCATCGGCCCCTACCTGACAAAACAGCTGACAGGGGCCTCGACCCCTGCCTCACGAAGGTAACAAGTGGCAGGGACACTGGTCCCTGCGTGCCAGCTCAGAATGGCAGGGGTTTCGGCCCCTGCCAGACAGAATAATGAAGGGCAGGGGTATCGACCCCTACCCCGCAGAATA
This sequence comes from Nuphar pumila, assembly GCF_984573655.1. Lineage (NCBI taxonomy): Eukaryota > Viridiplantae > Streptophyta > Magnoliopsida > Nymphaeales > Nymphaeaceae > Nuphar > Nuphar pumila. The sequence continues at coordinate 179,137,928 of NC_143249.1, read as the reverse complement.
GAGAACGGCAGGGGCCTCGGCCCCCTTGCCTGAAGAACATGATATGGCAGGGGCCACAAAAATAGGGAATGGCAGGGGCCCCAGCCCCTGCCTGACGAATCAAGGGACAGCAAGGGCCTCGGGATGGGGGTGACAGGGGGCAACCGGCCTCCCGTCGGTTTCCCTATCACCCACAGGGGTGAGGAGGTGCCGCAGGGGCCATTGGCCCCCCCTGCCGGCACTCCGATGAACCCCCACAAGAGAGAAGTGGACGATAGGGGCCTTGTAGGCCCCCTGTCGGGTTTCCAATGGGCAAAGAGGGAGGTGGGAGGGCGCGGCAGAGGCCGTGCGCCGCCTGCCGGCGTCCTGGCGAGGTGACAGAGAGAGATGGGAGGGGGAGGAGGAGAAGGTGGAGGCTGCATACCTGGAAGGAGAGGAGGCGAGGTGGCTGGCGGCGTGCGCAGGGAAGGAGGAGGCGAGGTGGCTGGCGGTCGGCGGCGTGCGCAGGGAAGGAGGAGGCGTCGGTCGGGGCTGCCGGCGAGGTTGTCGCCTGCAGGGAGCGAGAAGGGGGGCGGGGCATCGTTCCTCCCCTCCCGCAATGCTCTTAAAGAGCTCGGGGAGGGGCGACAAAAGGGGAAACCCCGATGGGTTTCCCAATCGGGCCGAAGGCGCGGTGGGGGGGATGCGGCGCACAGGGGGGTTTTGTTTTAAACAAAACCTCTCCTGCGTCGAGTTATGAAACCCTATCGCAGGCGGGCCCGGGTCGGGTCCGGACCCGACCCGGCCCGGGTCCGAATTTTTTTTTTTTTTTTTGAAAAACGTGGGTTTTACATCCTACCCCTCTTAAAAGAATTTCGTCCGCGAAATATTTATTAAAAGATTAACTGCGACAATCTGGTTCTTAGTTAATCGTTGTTAACGAGGATACACAATATGTGTGAGTGATCTGAAACACGTATGCTATTAAAGTAATCAGGATAGCACATAATAAATTCCTGAGACAGGTTCGAAGCCAACAACTCGATCGAACAAAATGTGGGTAAATTGTTAATAATTTATGTCTTCGCAAGAGTTTATACGGAGTCACAAAAAGGGCTTGGCAGAAGACTGTAAGAATGTTTATTCGTCACCTTCTACTAGATTTGATACGAATGAAGAGACACAACAAGACATTGCTCTAGTTTGTTTACGTTCCTTTAACGGAGGTTTCTGTCCTATATCATAATCAGGTTGTCGTTCGTTACCCTTACTAATTCTAACAGACTCTATGTCCGGAAAAGCCTTAATTAATGCTTATACTTCAAGGCCTTACATGGCCAGTTATCCTATTTCGCTTAAGTTATCATTCGTAGAATGGCCCTAACTTTAGTATAAGACAAAAACATATCCTTGTATCAAGATCTAGAATCAGCAAGGATCCAACTTTCTAATCTAAAACCAATATATAATCATAAATGAGCATCACATCACTTCATATGGCACATACATCAAAAATCACACCTTTCACCAATAAGGTTCCATACTTTCAAAATTTGAGGTCACATGCATTTCAATCATATCATACAAAAGCATATTATCCTATGCATTATATCATTGCCACCAGGAGCATTTCATTATCCAAATCTAACCTCAAAGTATGAGTTCTATACAATGTGATCATGTATATATCAATAATCTACTAAACCTCAAGATACGTAACTTCTACGCAGTTCGAGTTACGCACACAGAATTCAAATTCTATATGCATCTAAGACATCCAAATCATGGTACCATCATATGCATATATAATTTTACCTCAAAGCACATCGCATTCGACCATATCAGTGTGAAACACACGCACAGATCTACAAGATATTTTAGTCCAATATGATATCCGTCAATCATGCTATACAGGTATGATATATTCTCACAACCAATCATAATGCAACCCTCTACAACACGGCTATGTAGGTGTGATGTATCATAAAAACTAAGTGTTTGTAGTCGTGAGGTGTCATTCCTCTAAATAGTCTAACTAATGATTTGTAGGCGTATAAGTCAACCACTTAAAAGTTAATCATTTGTAGGCGTAACAAGTTAACTACACAAAAACTAATCAATTGTAGGCGTAACATGTCATTTACCTGCATAAGCATCATACTCATAAGGGTCTGGGTTGAACAAACTTCATACGTAATTTCATTAATAAACTTTTACTACAAGATCCGTACTGGAAAATAAAAAGTCTTACCCGAACTTATTAAAGTGTCTATTTGCTAATTCTCTACCTAACCCGTCATAACGAAAATAAAAAATGGTTCTCTACTTTCATTGCTACTAGTGAGGCAACTTGGGTTGTTGTTGCTGACTTTCCTTCGCGGTTCGCTTCTTCAGATCTGCTTCCTTCTTGCGACAAACTCTGGCGAAATGTCCCATCTTTCCGCAATAGAAACAACCTCCAGTGTCTCGAGGGCATTGTTGTCCCGGATGACCATAATTACACTTCGAGCATTTTCGACTAGACGATCGATGTAGCTTGATTCTTTTGCCTTGCTTTTGTTTCTTAGATGGGGATCCCTGCATTCTATCATTGGCAAGTCGGCATTTGCTAACTTCCTTACTACCAACTGACTTTTTATTCTGAAAATCTTTAACTTGCTTCCCTTGTTCCAAGCCTTGTGTGGCCAGATGCCATTTATCGTACTTTCGCTTATGGCGGCATTCCTTCCCTGAATGGTCCACGTTACCACAGAAAGAGCAAACAATAGAATTTCGGGGGTACAATAGATTAGGGGTAACTTGATGGTTATCCATCTGTTTATCGCACTGACCCTGAAAGGTGTTCTCGCAAGCCACACTATGACTCAGGTTCTGAACCATAGATTGGAGATGCATAACGGCTCCAGTCAAAACATTTATTGCCTCGCTCATCTCATTATACAACATCTAAATCGAAGCAAGATATTTTAATCAAATTAAGTACAAAACAACAAAATCAATAGTACTTACTGTGCGATGCAGATGTCGGATGGTCAAGAATCACTATTTTCCCTGTCGCTCTGATACCAAGTTGTAACGCCCCAAAAATCCAGACTTGTAACTTTTTAGAAAAGTTTAGAAAGCATTGAAATCATACAATAATCAGAGTTTAAATAATACTTCAGCGGAAAATGATATTTTTAAAACCACAAGTCAATGGATCTTGAGCACATTACAGCGTAAACTTTCCTTTTGTCAAATCTCGCACAACCATTGAAATCAAATGGTTTAGAAACAGAATTTCAATAATTGAGAATTCGTTTGTTGAAACCAAAAAGAAGCTTACTAAAACAGTTTTATTAACTCACGGTTTAATAAAAGAGAAATTTTGAAACACACTTTGTACCAAATTTACCAACATGTCCTCAGGAGCGAAACGTCAGAGAAAAAGCTCTATCTTGACCTCATCACGCCATCGTGTCATCGCAGACTGTATTACCTATCCAAAACCTGCCCATAAAATGGGTCAGTTTCACTAAAAACTGGTAGGTGCACAGACAGGACAATATTGAACATAATTAAGCAGAATAATTTAATATGTCAAGTAGATAGGCAATTATATAGCAATTTAATTTCAACAGATTCACAGAGCAACGACCATGAGCACAATGCTAAAATTTTTACAAGCATTTTATTGGCACAAGTAGGCTAACTATTACAAGCAAAGCGCTGCACAAGAAAGTTAACTAGCAAAATACAATGCTTCATCAACCACACACACAATTCCATAAGTATTGAACCTGTTGTACACTATAACTTTCACACGTGCATGATTGAACATATTATGTGATCAGATTTAAATTATGTTTCGATATTAACTGGCCAAGCGGGTACGCACAAGGCACGACTCTAGAAACAGCCTAGACTGATCCGGGGGTTTATTATGCTATGTATTTTATGATAACCCGGATAGTTGACTGAGTCCGCACCTAAGGGGACGGTCGGTGACCAAGAGAGAAATCCCCAAAGCAGCATAAATAATGGATGCATCCCAAACATGGAGAACTACCACCTAGGATAATTATGGTAGTCTCATTCCCCTAACTCCGATGACTGGGGAAGCCGAGTCTTTTGCTCGTAACTGCCATTAATGGCCTGTCCATCGAAGTTTTGTACCTTCCTGTCCTCTCTCCTGACAGGAGTCAGCGATTCGAATGAGTACATCAGGGGTAGTTAACTGAAGACTCATTCTACATACTCTGGTCTTTCGACCCACTCGAGTATCTTGCCGGTGAAGGCGAAAAAATCACTTATTTAGGTGATCACAACATTTTGTTATTTGCGCTCATCGAGGTTGCCACAACCTACTCATCCAATCATCGCAACGTACAAAGACGTACTTGTCAAAAAGTACGGTCGTACATGTCATAAGTACGACTACGATGAAAGGGATATGGTTCCACAAAAGAAACCCCAACAGATGTTATCTGCAAAAGAATTAATACAACACAGCCTGGCAAGATAAATCTTGAATTCACTTCAATAACATTTTTCATATTTCATGATGCAAGGTCATCTCGGATCTCTCGTCCGATCAACAAAGTACTTAACATGTTGTGCATGTCTAAAAGTACGCCATACTGAACCAGGGAGGTCTGTGGGCTTCTCAAAAGGAATACCCAACACACAACTTCATAACAATTCAAAGAATATAGGAGTGCTCATTTGGCACGATTCATCCTTAAAAGCCATAATGCCACATTAAGTCATTCACACAAGACACAACACTATCAATCTTACATCCAAAATTTATCTTAGTATCGACATGTTACACTAGATTGATACATAAAGAATGGGTCCTTCAACAGAACCCCACTCATTCATATGCTCATGCCCCTGATCGGGGTTATTCAAAATGAGCCGCAACTTGAGTCAAGGTTATAAAACATTTCTCCCAAGTGTGTGGACTTGGGAGGGGCCAAATGTGACTTCGCAATCCTGCAAGACTTAATCATACTTTGCAAAAGTTGTGCATTTTGAAGAGCCCTGGGTTTGCAGAAGGAAATCATCTTTAAAAGAACTATAGTGCACAAGTGCAACTTCTGGTGTTTTGAAAACAGGTGATAACAGGATAGGCACAAGACTACATTTATGTAAGTACATATTTACCATGAGTGTGAGCATATGCAGGTTATAACATGTCAACAAACAACTCTCGACTTGCGATGCCGCACATCGAGGGAAAAGCACATAAGTAATACATGAGGTACCAACACCATACATTGACCACTTAGACAGGCAAACACATAAGGTCATAAGTAATACACGAGACACAAGGTCGTACCTCACTCAAAGGAAACGTGCAGGCAAAAATGGATGCAAGCAAACAAGGGCATATGTATTTCAAGAAATACGAAACCACACCTCAAATTCATAAACACTACGCAAAATAATAATCGAATAATGAAATTGTACATCCACCCATAGAAAGGTACAGGCAAGTATACATGCGAGCAACTTAGGGCATAAGTATTGCAAAAAGTGTGAAACCACCTTCAACACGTAAGCAAATACACAAATTACTACTCGAAGAGTAAAACCGTACATCGACTCATAAACATGGAAACAAGAATAATAAGTCACGCAAAAGCAGTATAAATCTAAGTACAACTAGCATAGACATTTTAATTATTTCAACTTAATTAGATCTTATTGCCCCTTGTGCGACTTTACCCTACCTTGGGATGTCGTGCAACTGCGTACGCCTACGCGTGAGGATAATATGAGGGTTGAGTCGCAGAGCACGAGCGAGACCTGTTGCGTAAATCTGCAAGAGTGCGAAACATTTAATTAAGCTAATTTAATTAATGGTGCGATGAGGACATGGGTAGGTTTAGGCGACAGGCACTGCCGAAAACAGCAAGGCGGAAGGGGCCCTCGGCTCCTTCCGACAGAACAATAAAATAGCAGGGGCTTCAGCCCCTGCCTGACGAGGAAGCGAAGGGCAGGGGCCTCTGCCCCTGCCAAACAAGGTCACGCATGGCAGGGGCATCGGCCCCTACCGGACAAAACAGCTGACAGGGGCCTCGACCCCTGCCTCACGAAGGTAACAAGTGGCAGGGACACTGGTCCCTGCGTGCCAGCTCAGAATGGCAGGGGTTTCGGCCCCTGCCAGACAGAATAATGAAGGGCAGGGGTATCGACCCCTACCCCGCAGAATAGAGAACGGCAGGGGCCTCGGCCCCCTTGCCTGAAGAACATGATATGGCAGGGGCCACAAAAATAGGGAATGGCAGGGGCCCCAGCCCCTGCCTGACGAATCAAGGGACAGCAAGGGCCTCGGGATGGGGGTGACAGGGGGCAACCGGCCTCCCGTCGGTTTCCCTATCACCCACAGGGGTGAGGAGGTGCCGCAGGGGCCATTGGCCCCCCCTGCCGGCACTCCGGTGAACCCCCACAAGAGAGAAGTGGACGACAGGGGCCTTGTAGGCCCCCTGTCGGGTTTCCAATGGGCAAAGAGGGAGGTGGGAGGGCGCGGCAGAGGCCGTGCGCCGCCTGCCGGCGTCCTGGCGAGGTGACAGAGAGAGATGGGAGGGGGAGGAGGAGAAGGTGGAGGCTGCATACCTGGAAGGAGAGGAGGCGAGGTGGCTGGCGGCGTGCGCAGGGAAGGAGGAGGCGAGGTGGCTGGCGGTCGGCGGCGTGCGCAGGGAAGGAGGAGGCGTCGGTCGGGGCTGCCGGCGAGGTTGTCGCCTGCAGGGAACGAGAAGGGGGGCGGGGCATCGTTCCTCCCCTCCCGCAATGCTCTTAAAGAGCTCGGGGAGGGGCGACAAAAGGGGAAACCCCGATGGGTTTCCCAATCGGGCCGAAGGCGCGGTGGGGGGGATGCGGCGCACAGGGGGGTTTTGTTTTAAACAAAACCTCTCCTGCGTCGAGTTATGAAACCCTATCGCAGGCGGGCCCGGGTCGGGTCCGGACCCGACCCGGCTCGGGTCCGAATTTTTTTTTTTTTTTTTTGAAAAACGTGGGTTTTACATCCTACCCCTCTTAAAAGAATTTCGTCCGCGAAATATTTATTAAAAGATTAACTGCGACAATCTGGTTCTTAGTTAATCGTTGTTAACGAGGATACACAATATGTGTGAGTGATCTGAAACACGTATGCTATTAAAGTAATCAGGATAGCACATAATAAATTCCTGAGACAGGTTCGAAGCCAACAACTCGATCGAACAAAATGTGGGTAAATTGTTAATAATTTATGTCTTCGCAAGAGTTTATACGGAGTCACAAAAAGGGCTTGGCAGAAGACTGTAAGAATGTTTATTCGTCACCTTCTACTAGATTTGATACGAATGAAGAGACACAACAAGACATTGCTCTAGTTTGTTTACGTTCTTTTAACGGAGGTTTCTGTCCTATATCATAATCAGGTTGTCGTTCGTTACCCTTACTAATTCTAACAGACTCTATGTCCGGAAAAGCCTTAATTAATGCTTATACTTCAAGGCCTTACATGGCCAGTTATCCTATTTCGCTTAAGTTATCATTCGTAGAATGGCCCTAACTTTAGTATAAGACAAAAACATATCCTTGTATCAAGATCTAGAATCAGCAAGGATCCAACTTTCTAATCTAAAACCAATATATAATCATAAATGAGCATCACATCACTTCATATGGCACATACATCAAAAATCACACCTTTCACCAATAAGGTTCCATACTTTCAAAATTTGAGGTCACATGCATTTCAATCATATCATACAAAAGCATATTATCCTATGCATTATATCATTGCCACCAGGAGCATTTCATTATCCAAATCTAACCTCAAAGTATGAGTTCTATACAATGTGATCATGTATATATCAATAATCTACTAAACCTCAAGATACGTAACTTCTACGCAGTTCGAGTTACGCACACAGAATTCAAATTCTATATGCATCTAAGACATCCAAATCATGGTACCATCATATGCATATATAATTTTACCTCAAAGCACATCGCATTCGACCATATCAGTGTGAAACACACGCACAGATCTACAAGATATTTTAGTCCAATATGATATCCGCCAATCATGCTATACAGGTATGATATATTCTCACAACCAATCATAATGCAACCCTCTACAACACGGCTATGTAGGTGTGATGTATCATAAAAACTAAGTGTTTGTAGTCGTGAGGTGTCATTCCTCTAAATAGTCTAACTAATGATTTGTAGGCGTATAAGTCAACCACTTAAAAGTTAATCATTTGTAGGCGTAACAAGTTAACTACACAAAAACTAATCAATTGTAGGCGTAACATGTCATTTACCTGCATAAGCATCATACTCATAAGGGTCTGGGTTGAACAAACTTCATACGTAATTTCATTAATAAACTTTTACTACAAGATCCGTACTGGAAAATAAAAAGTCTTACCCGAACTTATTAAAGTGTCTATTTGCTAATTCTCTACCTAACCCGTCATAACGAAAATAAAAAATGGTTCTCTACTTTCATTGCTACTAGTGAGGCAACTTGGGTTGTTGTTGCTGACTTTCCTTCGCGGTTCGCTTCTTCAGATCTGCTTCCTTCTTGCGACAAACTCTGGCGAAATGTCCCATCTTTCCGCAATAGAAACAACCTCCAGTGTCTCGAGGGCATTGTTGTCCCGGATGACCATAATTACACTTCGAGCATTTTCGACTAGACGATCGATGTAGCTTGATTCTTTTGCCTTGCTTTTGTTTCTTAGATGGGGATCCCTGCATTCTATCATTGGCAAGTCGGCATTTGCTAACTTCCTTACTACCAACTGACTTTTTATTCTGAAAATCTTTAACTTGCTTCCCTTGTTCCAAGCCTTGTGTGGCCAGATGCCATTTATCGTACTTTCGCTTATGGCGGCATTCCTTCCCTGAATGGTCCACGTTACCACAGAAAGAGCAAACAATAGAATTTCGGGGGTACAATAGATTAGGGGTAACTTGATGGTTATCCATCTGTTTATCGCACTGACCCTGAAAGGTGTTCTCGCAAGCCACACTATGACTCAGGTTCTGAACCATAGATTGGAGATGCATAACGGCTCCAGTCAAAACATTTATTGCCTCGCTCATCTCATTATACGACATCTAAATCGAAGCAAGATATTTTAATCAAATTAAGTACAAAACAACAAAATCAATAGTACTTACTGTGCGATGCAGATGTCGGATGGTCAAGAATCACTATTTTCCCTGTCGCTCTGATACCAAGTTGTAACGCCCCAAAAATCCAGACTTGTAACTTTTTAGAAAAGTTTAGAAAGCATTGAAATCATACAATAATCAGAGTTTAAATAATACTTCAGCGGAAAATGATATTTTTAAAACCACAAGTCAATGGATCTTGAGCACATTACAGCGTAAACTTTCCTTTTGTCAAATCCCGCACAACCATTGAAATCAAATGGTTTAGAAACAGAATTTCAATAATTGAGAATTCGTTTGTTGAAACCAAAAAGAAGCTTACTAAAACAGTTTTATTAACTCACGGTTTAATAAAAGAGAAATTTTGAAACACACTTTATACCAAATTTACCAACATGTCCTCAGGAGCGAAACGTCAGAGAAAAAGCTCTATCTTGACCTCATCACGCCATCGTGTCATCGCAGACTGTATTACCTATCCAAAACCTGCCCATAAAATGGGTCAGTTTCACTAAAAACTGGCAGGTGCACAGACAGGACAATATTGAACATAATTAAGCAGAATAATTTAATATGTCAAGTAGATAGGCAATTATATAGCAATTTAATTTCAACAGATTCACAGAGCAACGACCATGAGCACAATGCTAAAATTTTTACAAGCATTTTATTGGCACAAGTAGGCTAACTATTACAAGCAAAGCGCTGCACAAGAAAGTTAACTAGCAAAATACAATGCTTCATCAACCACACACACAATTCCATAAGTATTGAACCTGTTGTACACTATAACTTTCACACGTGCATGATTGAACATATTATGTGATCAGATTTAAATTATGTTTCGATATTAACTGGCCAAGCGGGTACGCACAAGGCACGACTCTAGAAACAGCCTAGACTGATCCGGGGGTTTATTATGCTATGTATTTTATGATAACCCGGATAGCTGACTGAGTCCGCACCTAAGGGGACGGTCGGTGACCAAGAGAGAAATCCCCAAAGCAGCATAAATAATGGATGCATCCCAAACATGGAGAACTACCACCTAGGATAATTATGGTAGTCTCATTCCCCTAACTCCGATGACTGGGGAAGCCGAGTCTTTTGCTCGTAACTGCCATTAATGGCCTGTCCATCGAAGTTTTGTACCTTCCTGTCCTCTCTCCTGACAGGAGTCAGCGATTCGAATGAGTACATCAGGGGTAGTTAACTGAAGACTCATTCTACATACTCTGGTCTTTCGACCCACTCGAGTATCTTGCCGGTGAAGGCGAAAAAATCACTTATTTAGGTGATCACAACATTTTGTTATTTGCGCTCATCGAGGTTGCCACAACCTACTCATCCAATCATCGCAACGTACAAAGACGTACTTGTCAAAAAGTACGGTCGTACATGTCATAAGTACGACTACGATGAAAGGGATATGGTTCCACAAAAGAAACCCCAACAGATGTTATCTGCAAAAGAATTAATACAACACAGCCTGGCAAGATAAATCTTGAATTCACTTCAACAACATTTTTCATATTTCATGATGCAAGGTCATCTCGGATCTCTCGTCCGATCAACAAAGTACTTAACATGTTGTGCATGTCTAAAAGTACGCCATACTGAACCAGGGAGGTCTGTGGGCTTCTCAAAAGGAATACCCAACACACAACTTCATAACAATTCAAAGAATATAGGAGTGCTCATTTGGCACGATTCATCCTTAAAAGCCATAATGCCACATTAAGTCATTCACACAAGACACAACACTATCAATCTTACATCCAAAATTTATCTTAGTATCGACATGTTACACTAGATTGATACATAAAGAATGGGTCCTTCAACAGAACCCCACTCATTCATATGCTCATGCCCCTGATCGGGGTTATTCAAAATGAGCCGCAACTTGAGTCAAGGTTATAAAACATTTCTCCCAAGTGTGTGGACTTGGGAGGGGCCAAATGTGACTTCGCAATCCTGCAAGACTTAATCATACTTTGCAAAAGTTGTGCATTTTGAAGAGCCCTGGGTTTGCAGAAGGAAATCCTCTTTAAAAGAACTATAGTGCACAAGTGCAACTTCTGGTGTTTTGAAAACAGGTGATAACAGGATAGGCACAAGACTACATTTATGTAAGTACATATTTACCATGAGTGTGAGCATATGCAGGTTATAACATGTCAACAAACAACTCTCGACTTGCGATGCCGCACATCGAGGGAAAAGCACATAAGTAATACATGAGGTACCAACACCATACATTGACCACTTAGACAGGCAAACACATAAGGTCATAAGTAATACACGAGACACAAGGTCGTACCTCACTCAAAGGAAACGTGCAGGCAAAAATGGATGCAAGCAAACAAGGGCATATGTATTTCAAGAAATACGAAACCACACCTCAAATTCATAAACACTACGCAAAATAATAATCGAATAATGAAATTGTACATCCACCCATAGAAAGGTACAGGCAAGTATACATGCGAGCAACTTAGGGCATAAGTATTGCAAAAAGTGCGAAACCACCTTCAACACGTAAGCAAATACACAAATTACTACTCGAAGAGTAAATCCGTACATCGACTCATAAACATGGAGACAAGAATAATAAGTCACGCAAAAGCAGTATAAATCTAAGTACAACTAGCATAGACATTTTAATTATTTCAACTTAATTAGATCTTATTGCCCCTTGTGCGACTTTACCCTACCTTGGGATGTCGTGCAACTGCGTACGCCTACGCGTGAGGATAATATGAGGGTTGAGTCGCAGAGCACGAGCGAGACCTGTTGCGTAAATCTGCAAGAGTGCGAAACATTTAATTAAGCTAATTTAATTAATGGTGCGATGAGGACATGGGTAGGTTTAGGCGACAGGCACTGCCGAAAACAGCAAGGCGGAAGGGGCCTCGGCTCCTTCCGACAGAACAATAAAATAGCAGGGGCTTCAGCCCCTGCCTGACGAGGAAGCGAAGGGCAGGGGCCTCTGCCCCTGCCAAACAAGGTCACGCATGGCAGGGGCATCGGCCCCTACCTGACAAAACAGCTGACAGGGGCCTCGACCCCTGCCTCACGAAGGTAACAAGTGGCAGGGACACTGGTCCCTGCGTGCCAGCTCAGAATGGCAGGGGTTTCGGCCCCTGCCAGACAGAATAATGAAGGGCAGGGGTATCGACCCCTACCCCGCAGAATAGAGAACGGCAGGGGCCTCGGCCCCCTTGCCTGAAGAACATGATATGGCAGGGGCCACAAAAATAGGGAATGGCAGGGGCCCCAGCCCCTGCCTGACGAATCAAGGGACAGCAAGGGCCTCGGGATGGGGGTGACAGGGGGCAACCGGCCTCCCGTCGGTTTCCCTATCACCCACAGGGGTGAGGAGGTGCCGCAGGGGCCATTGGCCCCCCCTGCCGGCACTCCGGTGAACCCCCACAAGAGAGAAGTGGACGACAGGGGCCTTGTAGGCCCCCTGTCGGGTTTCCAATGGGCAAAGAGGGAGGTGGGAGGGCGCGGCAGAGGCCGTGCGCCGCCTGCCGGCGTCCTGGCGAGGTGACAGAGAGAGATGGGAGGGGGAGGAGGAGAAGGTGGAGGCTGCATACCTGGAAGGAGAGGAGGCGAGGTGGCTGGCGGCGTGCGCAGGGAAGGAGGAGGCGAGGTGGCTGGCGGTCGGCGGCGTGCGCAGGGAAGGAGGAGGCGTCGGTCGGGGCTGCCGGCGAGGTTGTCGCCTGCAGGGAACGAGAAGGGGGGCGGGGCATCGTTCCTCCCCTCCCGCAATGCTCTTAAAGAGCTCGGGGAGGGGCGACAAAAGGGGAAACCCCGATGGGTTTCCCAATCGGGCCGAAGGCGCGGTGGGGGGGATGCGGCGCACAGGGGGGTTTTGTTTTAAACAAAACCTCTCCTGCGTCGAGTTATGAAACCCTATCGCAGGCGGGCCCGGGTCGGGTCCGGACCCGACCCGGCTCGGGTCCGAATTTTTTTTTTTTTTTTTGAAAAACGTGGGTTTTACATCCTACCCCTCTTAAAAGAATTTCGTCCGCGAAATATTTATTAAAAGATTAACTGCGACAATCTGGTTCTTAGTTAATCGTTGTTAACGAGGATACACAATATGTGTGAGTGATCTGAAACACGTATGCTATTAAAGTAATCAGGATAGCACATAATAAATTCCTGAGACAGGTTCGAAGCCAACAACTCGATCGAACAAAATGTGGGTAAATTGTTAATAATTTATGTCTTCGCAAGAGTTTATACGGAGTCACAAAAAGGGCTTGGCAGAAGACTGTAAGAATGTTTATTCGTCACCTTCTACTAGATTTGATACGAATGAAGAGACACAACAAGACATTGCTCTAGTTTGTTTACGTTCTTTTAACGGAGGTTTCTGTCCTATATCATAATCAGGTTGTCGTTCGTTACCCTTACTAATTCTAACAGACTCTATGTCCGGAAAAGCCTTAATTAATGCTTATACTTCAAGGCCTTACATGGCCAGTTATCCTATTTCGCTTAAGTTATCATTCGTAGAATGGCCCTAACTTTAGTATAAGACAAAAACATATCCTTGTATCAAGATCTAGAATCAGCAAGGATCCAACTTTCTAATCTAAAACCAATATATAATCATAAATGAGCATCACATCACTTCATATGGCACATACATCAAAAATCACACCTTTCACCAATAAGGTTCCATACTTTCAAAATTTGAGGTCACATGCATTTCAATCATATCATACAAAAGCATATTATCCTATGCATTATATCATTGCCACCAGGAGCATTTCATTATCCAAATCTAACCTCAAAGTATGAGTTCTATACAATGTGATCATGTATATATCAATAATCTACTAAACCTCAAGATACGTAACTTCTACGCAGTTCGAGTTACGCACACAGAATTCAAATTCTATATGCATCTAAGACATCCAAATCATGGTACCATCATATGCATATATAATTTTACCTCAAAGCACATCGCATTCGACCATATCAGTGTGAAACACACGCACAGATCTACAAGATATTTTAGTCCAATATGATATCCGCCAATCATGCTATACAGGTATGATATATTCTCACAACCAATCATAATGCAACCCTCTACAACACGGCTATGTAGGTGTGATGTATCATAAAAACTAAGTGTTTGTAGTCGTGAGGTGTCATTCCTCTAAATAGTCTAACTAATGATTTGTAGGCGTATAAGTCAACCACTTAAAAGTTAATCATTTGTAGGCGTAACAAGTTAACTACACAAAAACTAATCAATTGTAGGCGTAACATGTCATTTACCTGCATAAGCATCATACTCATAAGGGTCTGGGTTGAACAAACTTCATACGTAATTTCATTAATAAACTTTTACTACAAGATCCGTACTGGAAAATAAAAAGTCTTACCCGAACTTATTAAAGTGTCTATTTGCTAATTCTCTACCTAACCCGTCATAACGAAAATAAAAAATGGTTCTCTACTTTCATTGCTACTAGTGAGGCAACTTGGGTTGTTGTTGCTGACTTTCCTTCGCGGTTCGCTTCTTCAGATCTGCTTCCTTCTTGCGACAAACTCTGGCGAAATGTCCCATCTTTCCGCAATAGAAACAACCTCCAGTGTCTCGAGGGCATTGTTGTCCCGGATGACCATAATTACACTTCGAGCATTTTCGACTAGACGATCGATGTAGCTTGATTCTTTTGCCTTGCTTTTGTTTCTTAGATGGGGATCCCTGCATTCTATCATTGGCAAGTCGGCATTTGCTAACTTCCTTACTACCAACTGACTTTTTATTCTGAAAATCTTTAACTTGCTTCCCTTGTTCCAAGCCTTGTGTGGCCAGATGCCATTTATCGTACTTTCGCTTATGGCGGCATTCCTTCCCTGAATGGTCCACGTTACCACAGAAAGAGCAAACAATAGAATTTCGGGGGTACAATAGATTAGGGGTAACTTGATGGTTATCCATCTGTTTATCGCACTGACCCTGAAAGGTGTTCTCGCAAGCCACACTATGACTCAGGTTCTGAACCATAGATTGGAGATGCATAACGGCTCCAGTCAAAACATTTATTGCCTCGCTCATCTCATTATACGACATCTAAATCGAAGCAAGATATTTTAATCAAATTAAGTACAAAACAACAAAATCAATAGTACTTACTGTGCGATGCAGATGTCGGATGGTCAAGAATCACTATTTTCCCTGTCGCTCTGATACCAAGTTGTAACGCCCCAAAAATCCAGACTTGTAACTTTTTAGAAAAGTTTAGAAAGCATTGAAATCATACAATAATCAGAGTTTAAATAATACTTCAGCGGAAAATGATATTTTTAAAACCACAAGTCAATGGATCTTGAGCACATTACAGCGTAAACTTTCCTTTTGTCAAATCCCGCACAACCATTGAAATCAAATGGTTTAGAAACAGAATTTCAATAATTGAGAATTCGTTTGTTGAAACCAAAAAGAAGCTTACTAAAACAGTTTTATTAACTCACGGTTTAATAAAAGAGAAATTTTGAAACACACTTTATACCAAATTTACCAACATGTCCTCAGGAGCGAAACGTCAGAGAAAAAGCTCTATCTTGACCTCATCACGCCATCGTGTCATCGCAGACTGTATTACCTATCCAAAACCTGCCCATAAAATGGGTCAGTTTCACTAAAAACTGGCAGGTGCACAGACAGGACAATATTGAACATAATTAAGCAGAATAATTTAATATGTCAAGTAGATAGGCAATTATATAGCAATTTAATTTCAACAGATTCACAGAGCAACGACCATGAGCACAATGCTAAAATTTTTACAAGCATTTTATTGGCACAAGTAGGCTAACTATTACAAGCAAAGCGCTGCACAAGAAAGTTAACTAGCAAAATACAATGCTTCATCAACCACACACACAATTCCATAAGTATTGAACCTGTTGTACACTATAACTTTCACACGTGCATGATTGAACATATTATGTGATCAGATTTAAATTATGTTTCGATATTAACTGGCCAAGCGGGTACGCACAAGGCACGACTCTAGAAACAGCCTAGACTGATCCGGGGGTTTATTATGCTATGTATTTTATGATAACCCGGATAGTTGACTGAGTCCGCACCTAAGGGGACGGTCGGTGACCAAGAGAGAAATCCCCAAAGCAGCATAAATAATGGATGCATCCCAAACATGGAGAACTACCACCTAGGATAATTATGGTAGTCTCATTCCCCTAACTCCGATGACTGGGGAAGCCGAGTCTTTTGCTCGTAACTGCCATTAATGGCCTGTCCATCGAAGTTTTGTACCTTCCTGTCCTCTCTCCTGACAGGAGTCAGCGATTCGAATGAGTACATCAGGGGTAGTTAACTGAAGACTCATTCTACATACTCTGGTCTTTCGACCCACTCGAGTATCTTGCCGGTGAAGGCGAAAAAATCACTTATTTAGGTGATCACAACATTTTGTTATTTGCGCTCATCGAGGTTGCCACAACCTACTCATCCAATCATCGCAACGTACAAAGACGTACTTGTCAAAAAGTACGGTCGTACATGTCATAAGTACGACTACGATGAAAGGGATATGGTTCCACAAAAGAAACCCCAACAGATGTTATCTGCAAAAGAATTAATACAACACAGCCTGGCAAGATAAATCTTGAATTCACTTCAACAACATTTTTCATATTTCATGATGCAAGGTCATCTCGGATCTCTCGTCCGATCAACAAAGTACTTAACATGTTGTGCATGTCTAAAAGTACGCCATACTGAACCAGGGAGGTCTGTGGGCTTCTCAAAAGGAATACCCAACACACAACTTCATAACAATTCAAAGAATATAGGAGTGCTCATTTGGCACGATTCATCCTTAAAAGCCATAATGCCACATTAAGTCATTCACACAAGACACAACACTATCAATCTTACATCCAAAATTTATCTTAGTATCGACATGTTACACTAGATTGATACATAAAGAATGGGTCCTTCAACAGAACCCCACTCATTCATATGCTCATGCCCCTGATCGGGGTTATTCAAAATGAGCCGCAACTTGAGTCAAGGTTATAAAACATTTCTCCCAAGTGTGTGGACTTGGGAGGGGCCAAATGTGACTTCGCAATCCTGCAAGACTTAATCATACTTTGCAAAAGTTGTGCATTTTGAAGAGCCCTGGGTTTGCAGAAGGAAATCATCTTTAAAAGAACTATAGTGCACAAGTGCAACTTCTGGTGTTTTGAAAACAGGTGATAACAGGATAGGCACAAGACTACATTTATGTAAGTACATATTTACCATGAGTGTGAGCATATGCAGGTTATAACATGTCAACAAACAACTCTCGACTTGCGATGCCGCACATCGAGGGAAAAGCACATAAGTAATACATGAGGTACCAACACCATACATTGACCACTTAGACAGGCAAACACATAAGGTCATAAGTAATACACGAGACACAAGGTCGTACCTCACTCAAAGGAAACGTGCAGGCAAAAATGGATGCAAGCAAACAAGGGCATATGTATTTCAAGAAATACGAAACCACACCTCAAATTCATAAACACTACGCAAAATAATAATCGAATAATGAAATTGTACATCCACCCATAGAAAGGTACAGGCAAGTATACATGCGAGCAACTTAGGGCATAAGTATTGCAAAAAGTGCGAAACCACCTTCAACACGTAAGCAAATACACAAATTACTACTCGAAGAGTAAAACCGTACATCGACTCATAAACATGGAGACAAGAATAATAAGTCACGCAAAAGCAGTATAAATCTAAGTACAACTAGCATAGACATTTTAATTATTTCAACTTAATTAGATCTTATTGCCCCTTGTGCGACTTTACCCTACCTTGGGATGTCGTGCAACTGCGTACGCCTACGCGTGAGGATAATATGAGGGTTGAGTCGCAGAGCACGAGCGAGACCTGTTGCGTAAATCTGCAAGAGTGCGAAACATTTAATTAAGCTAATTTAATTAATGGTGCGATGAGGACATGGGTAGGTTTAGGCGACAGGCACTGCCGAAAACAGCAAGGCGGAAGGGGCCCTCGGCTCCTTCCGACAGAACAATAAAATAGCAGGGGCTTCAGCCCCTGCCTGACGAGGAAGCGAAGGGCAGGGGCCTCTGCCCCTGCCAAACAAGGTCACGCATGGCAGGGGCATCGGCCCCTACCTGACAAAACAGCTGACAGGGGCCTCGACCCCTGCCTCACGAAGGTAACAAGTGGCAGGGACACTGGTCCCTGCGTGCCAGCTCAGAATGGCAGGGGTTTCGGCCCCTGCCAGACAGAATAATGAAGGGCAGGGGTATCGACCCCTACCCCGCAGAATAGAGAACGGCAGGGGCCTCGGCCCCCTTGCCTGAAGAACATGATATGGCAGGGGCCACAAAAATAGGGAATGGCAGGGGCCCCAGCCCCTGCCTGACGAATCAAGGGACAGCAAGGGCCTCGGGATGGGGGTGACAGGGGGCAACCGGCCTCCCGTCGGTTTCCCTATCACCCACAGGGGTGAGGAGGTGCCGCAGGGGCCATTGGCCCCCCCCTGCCGGCACTCCGGCGAACCCCCACAAGAGAGAAGTGGACGACAGGGGCCTTGTAGGCCCCCTGTCGGGTTTCCAATGGGCAAAGAGGGAGGTGGGAGGGCGCGGCAGAGGCCGTGCGCCGCCTGCCGGCGTCCTGGCGAGGTGACAGAGAGAGATGGGAGGGGGAGGAGGAGAAGGTGGAGGCTGCATACCTGGAAGGAGAGGAGGCGAGGTGGCTGGCGGCGTGCGCAGGGAAGGAGGAGGCGAGGTGGCTGGCGGTCGGCGGCGTGCGCAGGGAAGGAGGAGGCGTCGGTCGGGGCTGCCGGCGAGGTTGTCGCCTGCAGGGAACGAGAAGGGGGGCGGGGCATCGTTCCTCCCCTCCCGCAATGCTCTTAAAGAGCTCGGGGAGGGGCGACAAAAGGGGAAACCCCGATGGGTTTCCCAATCGGGCCGAAGGCGCGGTGGGGGGGATGCGGCGCACAGGGGGGTTTTGTTTTAAACAAAACCTCTCCTGCGTCGAGTTATGAAACCCTATCGCAGGCGGGCCCGGGTCGGGTCCGGACCCGACCCGGCCCGGGTCCGAATTTTTTTTTTTTTTTTGAAAAACGTGGGTTTTACATCGGAGGTCCCCTCAAGCCCTCAAAAGTGCCCTCATGGCAAAACTTTCCCTCTGATTTATCAAACCAAATATAAAGGGAAAGATAAAGGGAGGCAGATCAATTTAAAAAGGAAAAGAAGACTTGAAGCACTGAAGACTTTTTCTCCTATTTTTATATTAGGATTTTATTTATTTTATTCATTTAGGTTTGTAATAAGGCACTTTATTATTATTTGTTTAAGCCCTCTGCAGGGGCAGTACTCTTTTGTTTATTTAGTTAATTAATCTTTTCTTTTTCAAGGTAATAAAGAGTAGTGTAGATTGTGTGTTGAATATAAAGTATTTCCCGTTCCCTGAGATCGACCCGGACTCCACCACTGGTGCGAGCCAGTTTTTATTAATTTTGATGTCTGACTTTCATTTGATTTTCTTTAAAAATATTGTTTTAAAAAGCGTTTTGCAAAACTTACAGCATATCTCAAAAAAATCAAGTCAGACATATCAAAAAAATTCTTTAATATAGATTTAATGTCATTTACTCCCTCTTTATCACTTCCTGTGATGATCATATCATCAACATAAATGAGCAGAATTACAATAGAATCACATGTTTTCTTAACAAAAAGAACAGTGTTAGTATAACAAGAAACAAAACCCAAGTTAATTAGTATATTACTAAACTTGTCATATCAAGCCTTGGGAGCTTGTTTAAGGCCATGCAATGCTTTCTTAAGTTTCAAAACTTTTTCATTTAAATTTATACTAGGAGGAGGGTCCATATAAACCTCTTCAGTAAGATCTCCATTTAAAAAATCATTTTTAACATCAAGTTAATAAATATACCATTTTTGATAGAAGCAATTACAATAAGACCTCGAACACTTGTCATTCTAGCAACTGGAGCAAACGTCTTATCATAATCTATCACATACTCTTGTGCATATCCTTTAGCTACCAATTTAGCTTTATATCTTTCTAAAGATCCATCACTTTTTATTTTTACCTTAAAACCCCATCTAAATCTTATGGGTTTCTTTTCTTGAGGAGGATCCACAATTTCCCAACTTTGGGCCTTCTTAAGAGCACTAAGTTCATGTTTCATGGCTTCATTCCAATGTGCATATTGTTTGGCATCATTGTAATGAGATGGTTCATAAAAGGAGTGAATGACTAATAGACAAGTTTGAAAATGTGGTGAAAAAGACTCATAAGACACAAATCTATTTGGTGCTTTAGAAATACGGTTTGACCTTCTTTGAGATGATTCTTCTAAAAACATATTTTGAGAAAATTTATCAAAAGCACATGGATGAGTATTTTCACTTCTAGTATAAACTTGAGTATTATTTGTTATATGCTCATCTATATTTTCATGAGATTCATTTCTTTCATTGTCAAAAATTTGATCATTTTGATTTTCAACTTCATTGAGAGGTTCAATATTCTCAATTGATTCATCTTGTCGGGGTAGTAAATCAAATAAGAAAGAATAATCATTATTTTCTTTTGGTTCAATATTTGCAAAACCATCTTCTTCTTCAAGGAAAGTAACATCTTTTGAGATATAAAGTTTATTATTTGATATATCAAAACATCGGTATCCCTTTTGTTCTTCACCATATCCTAAGAAAACACATTCAATAGCCTTCAGTGAAAGCTTATCATTTTTGTGAGTAAGTACATAACATTTACAACAAAAAATTCTTAGCCTTTTGAAATCCAGAGACATATTATAAAGTTTTTCAAAAGGAGAATCATTTTTTAAAGATGACGAAGAAGTTTTATTAATAAGATGTTGAAGTTAAAACGACTTTGGCCCAAAAGGATTTTGGAATATTTTTAGAAATTAGAAGGGTTCTAGTTGTTTCTATAATATGCATATGTTTTCTTTTCGCAAGACCATTTTGTTGCAGTGTATTAGGACAAGATCTTTGATGATAAACTCCATTTTGTCGCAAATAAGTTTGAAATTCATTTGACATATATTCTCCTCCGGAATCGGATCTTAGAATAGATAAATTATTTAGAAATTGATTTGTGATCATTGCATGAAAATCTTTAAAGATGGAAAACACTTCGGATTTTCTACCTAGAAAGAAAATCCATGTGTATCTAGTGAAATCGTCCACAAAGATTACATAATATGAGAAACCTCCCTTAGACATGATAGGAGAAGGTCCCCAAACATCAGAATGAACTAATTCAAACGGTCGTGTAGAGATAAAGCTTCTTTGAGGAAAATGAGTGACTTTTGATTTACCAAAGATGCAATCTTTACAAGTCTTAATTTTTTCATTACAAGAATTTTCCAAAAAAAGAGAAGAGAGACATCTTTGAAAAATTAGAATGGCCAAATCTCTCGTACCAAACATCTATACTTTTGACATTTACAAAATTACAAAATGACTAGGATGGTAGTGTCAAAAAATCCATGAAATACAGATCGCACCTCCTATGGCCTTGCCCAATCAGCTTCCCTGACTAGAGATCCTGCATAGTGCAATCCTTAGGTGAGAAAGAGACTTGGCATCCTCGATCGGTAATTTGAGAAACAGAAAATAAGTTTAAATTAATTTTTGGTACCACCCTTACTTTTGGAACAAAGAAATTTTGAGAATGTTTTAAATCAAGTGTTTCAATGTCTTCAATTTTCAAAGAAGTCTCATCGGCCATCGAAACATCGATGTTATGGGAATGGAATGAACATTAGAAAGGGTGTGTTTATGAGGTGTCATGTGAAAAGAAGCATCAGAGTCCAAAATCCACATACTTGGAGGAGATAAAGAGGTTGCTATAGCGGTTCCTGAAGTAGAGGAACACTTGAGAAGATGTTAATGAGAAGATGTTAAAGTGCCTCCGAAATTTGATTTAGAGTGTCTTTAATGTCTCTTCCATTGTTACTCACCTCTTCTTTATTTTGGATATTTTCACCAACTACGGCCACTTTTCCTTTGAGCTTAGGACAAACCGGTTTGATATGACCTGGTTCATAACAATAGTGGCAAATGACACCCTTTCTAAAGCCATTATTTTTGGCAAAGTAGGGAGGCCTATAAGGCTTAACATTGGATCCCGACCTAGTGACGGCCAAAATTTCATCACTTTTATGAGTCATGCCAAGACGAGTTTCCTCTTGGCACACTTCGGCAACGACATCTTCAATAGGTAAGGCCTTGCTTTTATGAAGAAGGGATGTCCTTGTTCAAATTCCGGTCTAAGAGCGTGAAGAAATTGAAAGAAATGTTCTTTCTCAACTTGTTCTCTTCTTAATTCAACATCTTCCGGAGCCACCCATTTGGGCTCAAGAAGAGCAAGTTCATCCCAAAAGGGGAGATAAAGCACTAAAGTAATCTCGAACACTCATACCCCCTTGTTTAGTAGATTGAATTTTTTCTTGACAAAAAATTTGTCTAGCTAAATCTTTTTTGGTATACATACCCTTAAGAAAGAACCAAACTTCATTGGCTCTTCTAAACTTAGCAATGTTAACACAAATTTTTATGTCAACATTGTTCATAAACCATGCCAAAATTTGGGCGTGGTTACTTTCTCAATCTTCTACCCTAGTTTGATGCTCATTGATTGCTTTAATGCGATCTTCACCATCAAGGGCCTTCTTGACGCCACCTTAAATCTTGGTGACCTTTAATGTTGGTTCAAGAGTAGTCCCCATCACGAAGCCCCATAGCTTTTTTTCACGAAGGTGATTCTCCATAACCGACGCCCACATCAAATAATTTGATCCGTTGAGCTTGAAAGAAAGTTCAACTCTTGTGTCGTGCTCCATGATGGCAAAGAGAGGTAGAGTTGAGAAAGAATTTAGAAAAATACTTTCAAGATCACAAGTAACCCAATTGGCTCTGATACCATGTAATGAACAATACGAAAATGCAAATAACAAGATAACTCTTAGAAGAGTTTAACAAAGAGCCAAGAATTACAAGCACATAATGTGCGCAATACACAAACCCGCTAAAGGGGAATGCCAAAAAGGCAAAAGAAATATTATTAAGAGGTAAAAAGATGAGTACAAGCTACACTTACAAGAGGGGAGAGCCCCTCAATTTATAGAGAGAAAAAACAACTAAGAGGGGGCCATTGGGGCTCCCAATATAGTCGTTGGGGAGCCCCAACGGTCATATTAATGACCTTTGGGGACCCCAACAACTATATTAGTGGGGGCCCTGCAAGAAGATGCAACCCACAATTTGAATCCTCAAATGATTCTCACAAAAGATCTTCCACAAGAACCATAAAGGTTCATAAGCAAAGCTCACTCACAAGAATCAATAAGATTCATAAAAACACCACCCAAGAAAGAATGCAAATATAATTTCATTCAAGTGGGATATAACCCACACAAAAAGATACAATTACAATGGGGTGAGACCCCACATTTATACAAGTAATAAAGAAGAGGGAGAGGGAGTCGTTGGGCTCCCAACGATTCTATTTAGAGTTGTTGGGAGTCCAACGACTCTCTTAGTGCTTTATGCTTTTTGACTAAGTCAAAAAAAGGCATAAAGCCTATTATATGTCCAAAAAGTAAGAAATGATGTTTTATGCTTTTTGACTTAGTCAAAAAGGCATAAAGCCTATTACATGTCCAAAACTGAAAAAAAGAAAAGCTAACTAAACTAAAAAGATAAACTAAACAAATAAGATTACATATGATAGTGGTATATTACATATAAGATTAGCTATAAGATTACAGTTTTAACATGTGTGAACGAGTACATGTATTTTAACACCCCTCCTCAAACTTTACATAGAAATTTATCCCGAAAGTTTGGAAATACAAAAAGAATCTTGGGAAGAAATCAAATTCTTCAAAAGTCTTTAAGGGAAATCTCCATCTTTATGACATCTCAGCAAATTCTTTCAAATATAAGTCTTCAAAAATATCTTTATTGATGATCATCCCCAAGTACCTTCATTGGTTGAATCCATGATGTATCTAAGGCACCACATCTTAACGATCCTGTATAGAAAGAACAAACCAAAAGAATACTCCAAGTACACAAGAGAAATATTCTAGCCCAAGAATTGCAAAAAAAAATTTAACCGCAATATATTGTAAAGCAAGAATAACATGGTTTAAATAGTAATAACTTTTTGAATCATTAAATATTAAGAAAGACAAGAGGCATATCCCTCAAGGATGAAATTAAATCACAATCAACTTATTTTTAGAACATGATCCATTAAGACAAGATACTTATGCATAAAAAAATGTTTTTAGAAGAAATAGTGGTCTTCTAAGAGTCATACTAAACTCTCGAACGAGTATCTATTAGAGAAATTTCAAACAAATCCTATAAAAGGATATACAAAATGGAAGATCACAATAGACAAATGAATCTTTAGTTATCCCAAAAAAAAAGTTTAAGCATTTCAAAAATGTGCACTATGTGAAAATGTCTTTAAGATAATCAAACTTAAACACAATTTGATAAATTCTCTATATTCTTAACGAAAGATATGTGCACTTAGGCACAAAAAATTGCTCACAAAGTCGATCACACATTATATAGTTAAAGCATGTTCAATACCCATAAATCAATAATGAAGAGATAATTAATTTTATCAATAAAAGATGAGTTAATAATGACTCACACATCTTAAAATGAAATATTGGGAAAATACAAAAGCCCACTTAGAAAGTCGAAGAACCACAAGCACTTAATGTGCAAAATACCCAAATTCCCTATAGGATAAATTTCAAAATGTAAAAGTGATTTCCAAATATGCATATCAACGATATGAACTTTTATCGATAAATATTTTTCTATGCAAGGAAGAAACAAGTAGTAAGGATTAAAATTTAGAAAGAAATCCCATATGATAAATAGAATGATACATGCAAATCAAGACTAGGTTAAGAATTCCCATAAATATGAAAATTTGCAAATCTCAATAATAATTCAACCCATTACAAGCAATCATCTCATTAGACCTCTGAAACCCACAAATCAAGTGTATAAGCGACTAGAACAAGAATATAAATATAACGTCACTAAAGGGCCAAAAACACACACGAAGGTGTAGATAAACACCTCTTGTCTACATATAATGATACTTGAAATAAGTGTATCAGCGACTAGAACAAGAATACAAAAGCCAACCATGGACTAAAAATCACACATGAAAGTGTGAATAAACCAGAGTTGCCAGTCGAGGAAGCGGGAGCGGGAAGCGATACGGGAAGCGGAAGCGGGAAGCGAGGCACTTTCAAAATTTCAGGAAGCGGGAAGCGTGGGACCACTTAGGAGCGAACCAGGAAGCGTCTCGGAAGCGACATAGGAAGCGTCTCGGAAGCGACATAGGAAGCGAACCGGAAGCGACCTAAGAAGCTATAAATTTCTAAATTCTAAATTATAAGCTACAAAGTTCTAAACTCTAAGTTTAACCTTAAAATTAACATAATCCACTACTTCACTTCATCATGCAAGATTCAAAATAAAAGTATACCAAAAAAATATTATAAGACCATGACAAAAAAGTAACATAAAAGTTTTTAAGTTGGACTACTCCAACTACATCATCAAAAAAACAATTAATAATTCAAGAGTTCATTAATTTGTCATCTTTCTCTTCCCCTTCAAGTCAGCAATAGATCGTGAACTTTCTGCATCATCACGTGCGTCTTTTCCTCCACGACCATGTCTTCTGCTCCTTCCTTCATTTCCTATAATGAATACCTTAAAAAATTAAAATGTTCAAAAACCATAATTTAAAATATAAAAAACACAATATCAACATACCTTGCCTAGGTCTCCTGCTAAAGAAACGATCAATCCGACCTTGAGGAACTGATGGTCGCTCTTGTATATCTGCAGTTCTACTAGCTCTGTTGGATTGATTTGTATCCTCTTCAACTTCATTTGTACGTATGATTATTGGAGGTAATGGAGCTCTTGGTTGTGCATCTTTATGTTTGGATTTGGAAATAGTGCTTGATTGTTGTGCACTATCATCCAAATCTCTCCATCGCATATCCTCTAATCTCAACGTATTTTCTTCTACAATAGGAAGTTCTGGATTGATATCCCATTTTCGACTAGGCCCTTCTTTGTAGCGATCGTTGCACCTTTTATAACAAGAATATAAAATATGAATGTTAATAAACAATCAATGATAGAAAAAGAGAAAAAAAAATACCAAAACAAAAGTACAACACAGTTTAATTATACCTGTCAATCAATCGAAGATTGGAATGAATATACACTAAGGTATCAGCACGATCTTCATTGAGTCTATTTCTTTTAACATTGTGAATGTAACTATAGGTGCTCCACACTCTTTCTGCAGAAGATGTGCTAATAGGTTGAGATAAAACTTTAATGGCTAATGCTCTCAACTCAGATGTATCACCACCATAAAAACGCCACCAATTAAGCACCGACATTGTAGGATTCAGTGCATCTATTCTTGTTGCATTTCGGCTAAATCTTCCACTTCTTGATGCAAAAGCCATAAGTTGTGACCTATAAAGTGTAGATAGCTCTTCATTTCCAGAAGATATGACTTCAAGCGCGAGCATTGCACCGTCTAAGATATCATTATCCTTTTCTACAAAAAAAAATGTTTAGTAACTATAACAAGAAAATGCAATTGAAATAATAAAATAATTAAATCATTAAACTTTATTAAATTGATAGAATAAAATTTTTACCAGGAGAGACTCGTTTGACCCCTCCTGCTGCTGGGATTTTGAGATACTCCGACTCGTAATATTTTGGAGTAAGCATGTGGGCTAGACTATGGAGAGGCACATTCATTCTATCCCATCTATTTGAGACAATCTTATGAATCTTTTCATATAAATCTGGTTGTCCTTTTAGATTGTCTTTGATTTCCCCCAACATGTTGTCCATGCCTTCATACACTTCACCAATTATAGGGCCTTCCTGATCACAAAATTTAATCATCTTATAGATGGGTTTTGTAATCAATAATGCTAAACGTACAGAATCCCAATATTTTTCATCAAGAACAGTTGTTTCTGTTGTAACAACCCTTTTTTTCATAGTGTCATCCGTGCATGATTGCTTCCAATCGCTCCATCTATCTGAAATTACTGTGAGCCTTAAGCTCTCCCTCACATCAAGCAAGCGTTTCAAAGTAGTATAATGTGAAGCAAACCTTGTTTTTGCAATCTTTATTAATTCTAATTTTTCATTACTTCTAAAGATTGCTAGTGCTTTTGAATGATTTGTGATATACTTCACAATTTCTTTACTCTGCAAATATGTTTCTCCCAACCAATGAAACTCATGTGCCAAATCCTTGAAGATCAAATTAAGTGTGTGCACAACACAAGGTGACCAAAAAATATACTTGTACGTTTGTTTTAATTCTTCACCTGCTAACTTGCAATTTGCTGCATTGTCTGTAATCACTTGCACTACATTAGAAGGCCCCACAAGTTTAAATCCGGTCTTCAAAAACTCGGCAATGTTTGCAGCTGACTGTTGCACATTAGAAAAATCGCTTGCATATAAGAACATCGAGCCAAAACAGTTTGAGGCAAGTATATTTATCAAGTGTTTGTTCTTGATATTTGTCCAACCGTCTGAGACAATGAAAACTCCAAACTCCTCAAACTTTTCTCGAAATTCATTTAACTCCATGTGAACACACTCTTTCTCACTGTCAAGCAACGTTGTTCGCGCTTTTTCATATGATGGGGGTTTATATCCAGGCACTTTACTAACTGCAGATATCATCTCTTCCCAATATGGTGATCGAAGCACATTGAAAGGTATGCCATTTGCACACACAAATCTGATAATTTTGTGATCTACATCATCTCTTTCTACCTTTTTAAAGGTATCACGAATATCAACTGTTTGTCGGCTTCCACTAGATGATGTAGTCATACTAATAGGCTTCTTCGGAGTATCAATTCTTGATCTCCTCAACTCAAATGCACTTGATGAAACCTCCACTCGACGAACTTGCCTCTTAATTTTTTTTGCCAATTCTGCATTTTTTGCAACTACAGGGCAAAAGACAATCCCAACACTTTGTCCCTTTGGAGATCCCATGAGATGTGCAAAAACTCGAGTATATGACCCATGATAAATATTTTTGCAGTGCCTGCACATAAAAACTTGGGTTCTACCTTGCTTTCCTTGCCCACTCTTCTTTTGTTTCAATACATGAAGCCATAGCACTGTTGTTTTATGCATGCTAGGTGGTTCATCATCTTGGTCATCTTCAGAATAGTAGTCATATTCTTCTTCATCTTCCTCATCAAAACAATTTTCATTTCTGTTCTCAAACTCATATGGAATCTTGCCTTTTCTTGCATTATCCTTCCCAACACCACTAGACGATTCATGCTCCAAATTGTAAAAAGAATCATCATCGTCATCATAATTATCGTGATCATAGCTTGTGATGGTCATTAATGAAGCAAAGAACAGACAAATATATCTGCATCATAAAAGTATAGGAATCATTTTAGAACACTTTAAAAAAACTATTATTAATAGCAAAAGATGGAGAGTGGAATGCGAAAACAAAAGGAAAAAAAAAGACTCAAAGTGAACCATGAACGCCCCTTGCAATCGAATTCCCGTAAAATACCGTGGGGTTTACTAAACTAATCATGCTCATTTCTTAAAATAATCCAGACAATATGTATCACACAGCTTCGCAGTCACAATCTAAATTTCAGAACTATGAAACCAATCAGATTTCCTTTTTCTAATAGCATTAACACCCGTAATGAATACAGAGGAAAGCATCAAGTCTTAAAATTCAAGTTTAATCAAACTAAATCTCAAACAAACATGACAGTTGAAACTTGAAACACCACAGATTTAATTTAACCCAGGAAATCACAAATAGGTAGAAGCTTGATAAATCCAATCTAAAAAGAACTGCAGACTAGTTCTATTTATTTTTATCAGAATATGCCCATCAAATCAAATTTAACGAATCAGTACATGAATCAGCCAAGAGTCCAAGACTCAATGAATATAGCAAAATTTGTGAATCAGCCAATTTTTTTTTGACATAAACTAAAAAATGGCTACAATTATTAATAAAAATCTATTTCATATGGACAGATCGAACTATTTGTTGCAGTCAGGGCTGGGTACTGGGCTGGGCTACAAAAATGGATAAAAATCTATTTCATATGGAATCAGGGCTTGGCTAGGACTGGGCTTTTAAAAATAAATAAATAAATAACTGTTTCGGGAGGCTACCGTAACAGTTATTTATTTATTTTTTTTAAAAGCCCAGTCCTAGCCGGCTAGCCCAACCCTGATTCCATATGAAATAGATTTTTATTCATTTTTGTAGCCCAGCCCAGTCCTACCCAGCCCTGACTGCAGCAAATAGTTTGATTTGTCCATATGAAATAGATTTTTATTAATAATTGTAGCCATTTTTTATTTTATGTCAAAAAAAAAAATCGAGGACGCTGCCCCCGAAGTTCGGGGGCAGTGTTGTGAGAGGCGTGCGCCTCATTACCTACCTGAGGCGTGCACCTCATTACCTACCTGAGGCGTGCGCCTCATTACCTGAGGCGTACGCCTCAGAGGCGAAGCGAGGTGCTTCGCCTCATTGATTCAGTGCAGTGGCGTAGCAAGGATTCATGTGGGGGGCAGTGTTGTGAGCCTCAGAGGCGAAGCTAGGCGTTGAGCCTGCGCATTTACAACCTTGCTAAGCAATGGAGGAGGTCGCCGGACGTCAGTGGAAGAGAGGAACATACCTGAACAGAGACATTGCTCGATCGCCGGTCGTCGGAGGTCGTCTGTCGTCGGAGGTCGTCTGTCGTCGGAGGTCGCCGGTCGTCGGAGGTCGCCGGTGGCCGAAAATGAGAGAGAGAGAGAGAGAGGAGTCGGGTGAAAAAGAAAAACCCTGCCTTCGCCCTTAAGTTTTCACGATTTTTTGTAAAATGTTTGTTTTACCCTTATTCAGATTTTTTTATTGTTTTTCACGTGTCAATTTTCGTTTTAAAAAAGGGTAAATTTGGTATTTCGTAAAGGCGTCCCCCTTTAAAGGGGGACGCGATTTCCTTTAAAGGGGGACGCGATTCCCTTTAAAGGGGGACGCGTTTTCCTTTAAAGGGAAACACGTCCCTTTTTAAAGAGGGACGCGTCCCCCTTTAAAGGGGGACGCGTCCCCCTATAAAGAGAAGTGTGTCCCCCTTTAAAGGGGGACGCGCTTCCCTTTAAAGGGGGACGCGCTTCTTCTTTTTTATGTGCGTTTCGGAAGCGCCGCGTTTCGCGCTTCCGAAGCGCGTCTCGGAGAAGCGCGCTTCCCCTTTTAGCTAGGCGCTTCCGGTAACCCTGGAATAAACATCTCTTGTCTACATATAATGACACTCAAAATCAAGTATGTTCAGCGACTAGAACAAGAGTACAATGCCACCAATGGGCAAAAAGCGCACACGAAGTAATGACTAAACATCTCATGTCTACATATAATGATACTTAAAACAAGTGTATCAGTTACTAGAGCAAGAACAAACAACCAACAATGGGCTAAACACACACACAAAGGTGTGTACAAACAATTCTTGTCTACATATGATGACACTTAGATGAGGGGCATAAAAAGGAGAGACAATTGAGACAAGAAGGCTTGTAAAAAAATATCAATTTTTCAATATATCTAGAAACACTATGGTTTCAAAAGTTAGACATCCATCACAGGTACATATAATTAAGAGCATCCATAATAAAATTAATGGCCAAAGAACAAACAAGTGATACCACACGCTCACAATTAGAGATCACATAACATGTCTTTTAGAGTCAAACTACAAGTTGACAATCTAAAAAGACAACACGAGGTGCACATAACTCACCCCAACAAATATTTCTGTAATAATAATAAGGCAAAGAAAATTGATGTATTATATAAAGTTTATGAATTATGATGGACAATACAAATGCCATAAGAAGGCAATAAGTACTTACGAAAATCATTTTTCAAATAGGTGATTTTATAAAGAGAGCCAATTTGAAAAAGTCAAATCAAAGATCCAATAATGGTATATAATCAATTTTAGATAAAGTGCACTCATATGCACAACAAAATGCCTTATGACAACAATTTTGCATAAACACGGATCATGCTTAACATAATCAATTCTTCAAAATGAAGTTAAAAAGTATATTATGAGACAAACACAACAAGAAATATTAAGCAAATAATGCATATGAAGTTTTTAGAAGGACCTCTTATAACACAATTATTGCTAATCATGAATACTTGAAAGATAATCCAACAATTTATATAGAGGTTATGAAATTATGCCAATCATTTATTCATAATGCAATTTATTTTGTGTGATTATGACACATTTTTAGAGAAAATTGAGTTAACACTATAAAATGTATTCAAGATATCCAAAAATCAAGCTAGAGATGAACAAAAATCTAGGATCATTCTAAAAAATTATCAATCTAAGAATCAGTTTTGTATTATGAAAAAACATCTTAAAGTTATCAATTGTAATGAAATATAAAAAATACTCATTACAAAAGATACCACAAGAGAGTTTAACTGAAGCATATGAATAGATAAAAGAAACCATATGAGAGACCAAATGCATACATTCTCATAGAGAGATCAAAAGCCCTCATGCAAAAATTAAAGCCACATGTCTCATACAAAAGACATGCTACTAATCAAGTTTAAGTATATATGCAAGTTTAAGCATGTAATGAGTCAAGGAGTTTAAGTATGAACACCCATGTCTATCAAAGATGAAATACAAATTGTAATTGACGATTATATATATATATATATATATGTGTGTGTGTGTGTGTGCGCGCGCGCACGCGCGTGTGTGTGCGCGCGCGTGTGAAATGCAAGTTCAAACAAGAATATATTTTGTGAAATAAGACATCATTATCAATTTATTTTAAGATAAGAATATGATTGACGAACCATCTAGAATTAATAATTCATGATTATATATATATATATGTATATATATACATACACATATATATATTAGAGTTATTTTCGAAAAAGCTTCGAGATTCAAACATGATACATATATTTTGTTTTCTTAAAACAAGTTCATTGATGATTAAAATACTAAAAATTTCAAAAAACATACATTTTTTTTATTTTAATCATACAAAATATATATATATATATACAATGATAAAGAACAAGAAGAGTTTTTCTCATGTATAATGCATGGACTAAATACTTGAAAAATGTAAAAATACATGCCAAGTAACTCTAAGGAGAAGAGAGAGAATACAATACAACGATGTTGCTCAAGTCCTTTCCAACCAAATCCTCTTGTAGCCGATAGAGACGTGATAAAACACCCTTTTGGCAAGTGATGAAACACTCCTTGCAAGAACAAGGTGATAACACACCTTTGCAAATGAAGCATGGAAATCGAGGCGGAAGTTTTCAAAATCTAAAAAATTGCGTGGCTCTGATACCATGTAAGAAGATGCAACCCACAATTCGAATCCTCAAATGATTCTCACAAAAGATCTTCCACAAGAACCATAAAGGTTCATAAGCAAAGCTCACTCACAAGAATCAATAAGATTCATAAAAACACCACCCAAGAAAGAATGCAAATATAATTTCATTCAAGTGGGATATAACCCACACAAAAAGATACAATTACAATGGGGTGAGACCCCACATTTATACAAGTAATAAAGAAGAGGGAGAGGGAGTCGTTGGGCTCCCAACGGCTCTATTTAGAGTTGTTGGGAGTCCAATTACTCTCTTAGTGCTTTATGCTTTTTGACTAAGTCAAAAAAGGCATAAAGTCTATTATATGTCCAAAAAGTAAGAAATGATGCTTTATGCTTTTTGACTTAGTCAAAAAGGCATAAAGCCTATTACATGTCCAAAACTGAAAAAAAGAAAAGCTAACTAAACAAAAAGATAAACTAAACTAAACAAATAAGATTAAATATGATAGTGGTATATTACATATGAGATTAGCTATGAGATTAAAGTTTTAACATGTGTGAACGAGTACATGTATTTTAACAGCCCCCAATGGTCCCAAATATAAAAATTAAAAAAGAAAAAGAATACAAAAAATGAAAAAGAAAAAAAAACTAAGAACAAATAAATGTAGTGAAATTACCAAAATACCCCTATCAGGTATTTTGATATAAATACATAAAAAGAATATATATACATATTTATATATATATATATTTTTTAACAGGAACTCCAGGTTGGGCAACTCTTCTGGTCTCTATACACAATCTCAGCCTGGCTGGGCGGCTTCTCTGCATCAAATCCAAGGCAGTCCGTAACAAACCATTCATCTCAAACTCGCCTTGCTCTCGAGGCGAGAACTCTGAATATTGAACTGTCAGTCTGTCTTCCTCTTCTTTTTTCAATCTTGTTTTACCTTGTGGGTTGGACCGCAATATGGAATTGAATCTCGAGGTTGCTCTATAAACTGAATGAACCAAGCAGGATATACCGCAACATGTATACTGAAGCAAGAAACAATCTTTATGAAGCAACCAAAATCATGTAAAGGGCCTCCAAAGTAGAACGGGTCAAACGAATCTGGAGCGGTTGGTTGAGACAAGATATGGATCCATTTTGAAGGAATTTGATTGGGTTCAGATAAGTTGAGGGTCTGGAGCACGCTTGGGTTAGATAATATGGGTTTAAGAAGGGTGCAGATTTGATTAGGAAATTGGACATGGGAAGGTTTTGGGATTGAATTTAACAAGCTCAGGTTTAGGTCCATTTTAAGGTTTTCAAGGATGAGGATATGAGGGTTTAGGAGGGCCTAACATAGGAGATTTGGATTCAAGACAAGAGTTTGAATCCAAAACTTCTTGAGTTGGATTTGGGTCTTGAGAAAGGACTTGGATGGGTTCTAAGGGAGGGATGTTTGGATTGGGTCTCGATTGAGTTTCATCTACTCAGGTTTGGGTAGACTGAGGGGTGTTCAAAAGCTTTTATTTTTCCCTATTGAGTTCCTTTTCAATATCTAAGGCATGTTGAATAGCTTGCTCAAGAGAAGTGGTTGTGATGCTTTTCATTTTCTCGGATATGCAAAAATCAAGTCCTTCAATATACTTGATAATCCACTTCTATACGGTTTCCTGAATCTAGATTCCCAGTGTCGCGCAATGAAACATCTCTGTGTATTCTTATATGGACTTGAAGCCTTGAAAAAGGAAAAGGCATCGGATCTCCATCATCAAATCTTCATCCATTCTCTACGTGAGTTGTGTTGTCTACCTGCAAGACAAATTATTGTTGGTCCAAAGTTCAGGTGGTGCAGAAGAGTAGGCTAGGATTCAAGAGGGGGCTCCAAGTTTGGTCGTCTGGTATGGGGGTATTAGGTATCTAAAAATATTTTTTGAAGATTTGTTTAGGGTTTTTAAAATGTCAGAACTAATTTATTTTTGAGATACGTCAAGGCGTTATAGGTTCAGTTCGATTTTATGGGTTCTCAGTGATCCAGACGAATTTTTGGGATTTGTAAATTGGGTTTGAAAGATAACAAATGTACGTTCCTAGGGTAAAAATTTCAAAATTTATAGATCTAGGATCAGACCTAAAAATTTTTTTGAAGTTTAAAAAGCATTATGTCATTAAGATCCGGTCATTGGATCTGACATGTTTCGATAAAACGACAATATCTACAAATTGGGATTTGATTTTTCTGATCTGTAAATTGGGTTCAGTTTAGGATAGGCAAGACTATCTACAATGATTTTTGGGATTTTTTGAGACTAAAAGAGGACCAGGATGAATTCTGAAAAATTGGATTGGGATGTTGTCATGTGTTGATCCTTCCTAAAACAGGTAGAATGAGGTTTGTCTTCTGAAAGTCGGATCGGGGTCACTGAAGGTCGGATTCTAATGATTCAAAAAATAATTTGAAAGTACACGAATTGAAAAACCTAATGTCGATGCGATCTCCTTGGAATGACCAGATGAGAGATCTTGGGGTACAAATCGCTGCAGTTGATGCAAATCACCGTTAGTCAAAGAATTACTAATAAGAAAAAAAGGAAACACCAATTTAACATAAATAAAAAAGAATACTACATAAACAAAATAACTGAAAGCTTTATCAAGCACAAAAGCAAGGATTTCCATATTTCAATTATACTAAGCCCCTGGTAATGCTTCTGAGCGACAAGCATCAAGGAAAAAAACCAGACCTGCTAAAAAAATCAGTTAACAGATAGTCATGTTTGAAGGCTAACATGC
The DNA here is from genome assembly GCF_984573655.1 of Nuphar pumila. Taxonomy (NCBI): domain Eukaryota; kingdom Viridiplantae; phylum Streptophyta; class Magnoliopsida; order Nymphaeales; family Nymphaeaceae; genus Nuphar; species Nuphar pumila. The sequence continues at coordinate 179,102,458 of NC_143249.1, read as the reverse complement.
AGGGTTTAGGAAGCTTGCCTCTATTGAACTCCGCCCTTCTCGAGCATCAAAAATTATAGCAGCATTCACAACTTGCTGAAAGTAAGAGAGACAAATGTTAACAAATTATTTGTGTACCAATTAGCATGCAACACAATAGTCATGGAGTGAAGAAGCGGTAGGGGGGCGTTGGAGGCAAAAAGCATATTTCTGGATAATGCATGGTGATTAGGGATGTCAAAGGCCTAGTTTAGGTACTCAACATTGTTAGAAAAGCAGTTTAGGGACTCAGTGACTTCTCAAGTTGAACCAAATTGGCACAAACTTGGTTGTAGGCTGACCAATTTTTTGCCAAGACTCATTCAGGCCTAGCTTGAGCAGGGGTGTTTAAATATAGATATCTCATTTTTATCACAATATCTATGTTTTTAATGGCAAAAACTTGGAAGAAACAGTTTTGCATTTTTTTGACATTATTTTGATGCTTTTATTCCTTATAGTCAATTTTCTTAAATTTTTCATTTTATTTTTCCAATACTTGGTCAATAAAAACATGAAAAATATTTTAAAAAATGAATCTCTCATGAGAACATCAAAGCTGTTAAATGTATACATGTATGTATATGTGTTGGATTTCTCCCAGATTCATTTAGCACTAGCTTGAACGCACAGCCCAGATTTGGCCATCTAGGTTCTTTGTGCATCCGTTGGCTTATATTTGGACCCTTGAGGGGAGAGTACTTTCTAGCAGCAAGCATCATTTAGTCAATCAGACCTTACAAGCTTGTTTAACATGGTTTCTTTGGTTAGAAACATGCTTTCTGGCTGTTTTAACGCAAAAATTGATTTTTCCCCCTTTCTGTGGTGAAGTTTTTGCTGCATTGTAGGCAGATTACTTGGAAACCAGACACACATCAATTTAGTGCATGTTCTCCACTAAGAAGACTATGGAGACCACATCTGTACGGTCAAATCATTTTGTCCAAACATATGCAAACATGACTATTTAGAGTACACCCATGGTTGTCAAAGTTAAGTGCCCTCTCTCCATATATATATATATATATATATATATATATATATATATATATATATATGAGGTCTTTCTTAAGGAAAATTTCAAAATAACTGAGTAATCTCAGATAATTAGTCAGTTTTTTTAAGACAATAACTCAAGATCGTAAATAAAACTTTTAAGACAATATCATGATATTAGCAGGATGTATTCATTTTGGAACTTTTTAAATTTATCATGATATGTCAGAGTTTTATAGATAGAAGAAAAAGGCTTTAAAAAACAAAACATAATAAAAAAACAGTAATAGTTGTGACTGTGATACACATGCAAATGCATGTACATATGTATGTATGCATATCTAGTCTTATTTTTTTATCTAAAAATAAAAGTTAACATGACCCATTGATCCAACCAAGTTTGGTCGAGCATAAACAGATTGAATCACGAATCACTGGGTTTTCAAGAGATCCAATTATCTAATCAGTCTCATCTTATGAGTTTCTGAAATACAAAACCAGTCAAAATCAAACTCTGACAATATTGCAACATGATCATGCTAAGGTCAGGTTCCATTGGAACCCTCCCAACATAAGTCTAAAACCAATTCTGGCAATCTCAGGACACCATTACATGAGATTTGTTTACACCTATATCTCTACAAATCCAACCTTTTAGATTCCTGATGTTGATTTATGGAAGATGACAATAGATCTTTATCTTAGCAACCAAGCAAAGATCAGAATGAAACTTGTATAGCCAAGGCTTGTTAGCAACATAGAAATGAAACCCAAATTCTCCTGTTTGGACACACAGGCGGCTCAAAAAGGGAAGTTTTCATTGGCAAAGGCTGAAAGGCATTTCTTTCCATTAACAGATTTCTCAGTGTGCGCTCTTATTTATAGGAGGGGCCTTTGCCATTCATTGTCAATAGCAAAGTCTCCACTGTAAATAAAAACACATGACAAAAAGATACATTGAAGGAAAGACGCTAAAAAACCACAACTCCCAATAACTAAAAGTGAACAAAAATAACCATAATGACTCAAGAAGAAACCAGTCTGTTAACAAGGAATGGTGCAAATACCTCTGCTTCAGGAAATACTCCAATCACCTTAGCAACATACTCTTTCCGCACCTTTCCACCTTCTATCTGGAGCAACAACACCTATTTTAGTGCATCAAATGAAAGGACAGGAGTACACCAATGAAATGGAATGGTTTAACTGAAAAAATCCAAATTCATGCCATTAACTAGTGCATTGTGCATATTTCACTAGCACCAGCAAAAAAACCAAACAGGAAAAGGTATTCATCCGAAAAAAGATCAGAGTAGTACTAGTTTCATTATTAGCAGATCTTCAAAATCATTTCATAGAATGTAAGAATGTAGGGTCATAAAAAGAAAAAGTAATATTTAGTTAAACAGATGCAATGCACAATAAAGCCCTCTATATTGGTAAATTAATTGATACATACTTTTGAAATGTAAATGCATCTGTTTCCCTAGCTAGAAACAAGCAAAATAACAAATTAACAATGATACCTGTTGCCTAAAGAGGTCTGCTCTAGCAGCACTTCTAGCTAGTATCAGAAGTCCAGAAACCAGGCGATCTAATCGGTGTACAGCTGTTAAAATGGGTTAGAATCAAGTAAACAAAGAAGTGCTTGGGCTACCTAATAACCACTGGTGCCTTTACATGAAAACAAAGGTATAGCAAAATAATGTTCTGCAGCTCAAATTGAAAGGGGAATAAAATATTCGGCATTCCCTAATTCCATTATGGTGTGTCACTGCTTCTTGTTGCATGGAGCTCATAAGGATACGAAAAAGAGGGGCTAAGCCATGTTCTGCTTGTAAAATACCAACTACTGTATTTTTGCGATATTGGCCACATGGATGCACCTGCAACAGACACGACATTTTAAATATGCATATCTTTATTATGTATAGTATGCAACAAGCCCTTAAATATGTACCAGCTTCAGAATTCAAGACAAGAAAGGACCAAAAATAAGCCATCTAACCAACTTGCATATCTTAGCACAAGGAAAGACTTTGTCAAAGCTCAAAATAAACATAGGAAAACCATATGCATGTGCGAGTGGATGGATTGAGATTTTTTCCCCTAACAAATTTAGAAATACCACGATAGCTCTTTGTTACCAAAGGAGTCTTTTATAAGAGCGCACATAACAATACAACAATTAATACAAGCATATTTTACTCATTAGAAAATGATTTGAGCACCCATCATGGTGACACTTAATGCATGGAACTACCATGGAATTTCTAAATTTGTTAAGAGCAAAAAAAATATAGTGAATTTGTCAACAGGCCATGGACATGAACGACAACACATGTGTGTATCCATGTGTGTGTATTGTTAATATATATAAATATATATATGGAGAAATGTGTACGTGCTAAATGAAATATGTTAAATAAAACGTGCTAAATGGGTTTTTCTGCTCTTCCATTGTTTTTTTTTTGCAGTTCTGACCCCATGAATGTGTTGGGCATGGTCGATTTACAAGGAATCCACACCTGGATCATGTGTTTTCGATGAAAAAAATGATATTTGGAGCCTCAAAAATTTACAAAGATTTTGGACCGTTGATTTTTTGAAAGTTATAAAAACCAACCCATGTGTCAAAATCGATCACTTCAAGAGCTGATCCCTATAAAATCAAGTACATATATCACATCTGTACGGTCCAAATTTAAAAATAAAACGAAAAAAACCTTAAAAACTCATTTAGCATATTTCATGTAGCACGTACCCATTACTCTATACATATGTATGTATATACTTATATACACTCAAGTATATATAAGAGTACGTATATGATTTTGTATATACTATATTATATATATACATATTTTGTAAAATATTAAATCATTTTTTCTGTATTTTATTTTTTATTTTCTGTATTTTTTGCTAGGTTTTGACTAGCCATTAGGACTAGTCTAACGGCTAGTCAATCTAGCTGTTAGACTAGTCTAACGTTTAGATAGTCCTATCTCTTGCATATTTAAAGGGGATCTCCCCCTCTTGTATGTATGCATTCTTTGTGCATATTCAGCACTAATAAAATACTTATTTTTTAAGTGATTGTGTGTGCTCTCTTTGGTCCTTAGTGGCCATTGTATTTGTGTGCTCTTAGTGGTTTGTGCTTGTACCCTTTGTGGGTTGTGCAGGGTATCAAAGCCTTGAGCTCTTGATTCTTGGGATATTGGAGATTGAACTGTTCATGTGGACGTCAACTCATAGATTGTGTGTTCGTGGATCATGAGCTTGCGGTGCCCTCGAAGCCTTGCTATCCACCATTCATATACTTCTTCTTGCCTTCTCTATCTTCATTTTTATCTCTTTGTCATCAATATGGAGAAAAAATAGACTATTGTCGCCATTCATGTGAAGCTTAATGACTCCAACTACGTAATGTGAGCTGATCTTCCATTGTGAAACACCACATTTGGATCAAAGGACTATGAGGATTAGTCGATGACACCAAGAAAGAGCTAAAGCTAGTCATCACCAAGAATGACAACGGAAAAGAGGTTGTCCTTCAAGGAGATGACATGAATAATGTGGTCAGCTATGAAAAGAAGTAGAAGGAATGAAAGATGGGTCACTCCAAAATCATGTCATCACTCATAAATAGTGTGGATACTAACAAATGTGCAAGCTTGGCGAAATTCGATTATGCAAATGATGAATGAAAGTATCTTCAAGATATGTATTCACTCAAGGGTATTGCATATGTATACAATCTACAAAACAAAGTAAGAACTATGACCCAAGGAGACATGAGCATACGTGAATACTATAATGCTCTATCTCTCCTTTGGGATGAGCTAGCCTTACTTAAGACCAAGTGACATTGACCAATGGACATTGAAAAGCAAGCAAGTGAAGGCGAAGCACTTCTACCAATTTATTAATGGGTTTAGGCACGAATTTGAAGGCACAAAGTCCGCTCTTCTCCATAGAAGGGGTATTTACTCCATTGTGGAGACATTGAAAGAGTTGACTATGGAAGAGAATAGACTAAAGAAGCATAGTATTAAGGATGAACACTGTGTTGGCCATATCTAGGCCCGAATCTAACACACGTACCTACAAGCCTCCGCATTCTGGGAGGTCCTCCAATGAGCAAGAGAATAAGAAGATCATTTGCACTGGGTCACATCAAGCATGTATGCCCAAAAAAAAGAAGAGATGAAAAGAAAGAAGAAAAGATAGTGACGTCCATATGACTTTCACTTGAGAAATGTGGTGTTGATAAATGCTCCAAGAGCATTGGATCGATGTCACTTTCCCAACTAGTGGAGGTCCTACAACTACTTCTCAAGAGCCAATCATCTTTACTCTCCGGTGTCACAGTGTCTATATGCATTGATCCCGATAAGTCTTCTTGGATTCTTGATTTTGGCACATCATTTCATATGACCCCTAATGAGTCTATTCTATTTGAATGTCACTTTAGTTCAAATGATTTCTCTATGTCTACCGCCGATGGAACTTTTCTAAAAATCAAGAGATTTGTACTTTGAATGACTTTTAAAAATAGCCAAAATTTCTATGAAATAAATGTTAGAGTAGTGCTTAATTTGAATTTGAACCTTTTTTCGGTTTCCCAAATCTCTGACCATGGATGTAAGATCACCTTTTCACCTAGTGATTGCCTGGTTCAGGATCTCCAGTTAGAGAGGCCGATTAGGCAAGGCCATAGAAGAGGAGATTTTTACTTCATAGACAACTTATGTTTACCAAATGATTTTTTTTAATTAGGTGGCTAAGGAGGTATTGGGTGAGTCTAAAGGCGGTGCACCGCTAGGTAAGGATACATCGTGGTGGAACGAGGATGTCAAATTAGCTATTAAGGTTAAAAGAGAGTGTTATAGAAATCTAAGAGTTGTGATAATGAGAATTTGGAGAAGTATATGATAGCAAAGAAAGAAGCTAAAAAAGTAGTTCGGAACATGAGGGATAAGGTATATAAGGAGATTTATGACAAGCTGGATATCAAAGAGGGCGAGAAGGATATTTATAGGCTTGCAAAGATGGAGATAGGAAATCGAGGGATCTGGGTATGGTTAGATGTATCAAAGATGAAACGCATAGGTTTTTAGTCAAAGATGAGGAGATTAAGGAGAGATGGAAAGATTATTTTAATAAGTTATTTAATGAAAGTCATGCTCAGGATCTTGGAGACTTGTCCATTTCTTTTCATGAGATGAATTGTGACTTCATGCGCAAGATTCAAAAGAAAGAAATTGCAAAGGCTTTGAAGAAAATGAAATTAAGAAAGGCAGTTGGCCCATATGGTATACCTATCGAGGCTTGGAAATGCTTGGAAGAGAAAGGTTTAGAATGGTTGACAAATCTTTTTAACAAGATTTGGCGAACAAATAAGATGCCTAATGAGTGGAGGAAGAGTACTTTGGTGCCTCTATATAAGAATAAGGGTGATATACAAGATTGCACAAACTATCGTGGTATAAAACTCATGAGTCATACTATGAAACTTTGGGAGAGGGTGATTGAGTCTAGGTTGAGGAAGGTTGTCATGATATCGGAGAATCAATTTAGTTTTATGCCTGGAAGATCAACTATGGAAGCTATACATCTTCTTAGACAACTTATTAAGAGAAATAGAGAGAGGAACAAAGATTTGCATATGGTTTTTATTGATTTGGAGAAGGCATACGATAGAGTACCTAGGGACGTTCTCTGGTGAACAATGATGAAGAAAGGTGTTTCTCTAAAGTACATTAGTATAATTAAAGATATGTATGAAGGAGTAGTAACCAATGTCCGCACTTGTGGAGGGGTGACAACCAATTTTCCTATAACGGTTGGGTTACATCAAAGATCTGCTTTAAGCCCTTTCCTATTTGCTATAGTGATGGATGAAATTACGAGATCAATTTAAGAAAATGTGTCGTGGTGTATGTTGTTTGCTGATGATATTGTTTTGATTGATGAGTCTAGAGTTGGGGTTAATGCTAAGTTAGAATTATGGAGACAAACATTGGAAGCAAGAGGTTTTAAGTTGAGTAAGAGTAAGACAGAATACATGGAATGTCGGTTTAGTAAGCAACGAAGTAGTGATGGGAGTGTAGTGAAGCTTGGTGAGCAAGAAATACCGGTGGATGATTGTTTCAAATATTTGGGATCTATCATTCAAAAGTATGGAGAAATTGATGGAGATGTAAATCATAGGATAAAGGTTGGGTGGATGAAATGGAAGAGTGCAACTGGAGTGTTGTGCGATCGTAGAATGCCATTGCGATTGAAGAAAAAGTTTTATAGGAATACGATTAGGCCCGCTTTACTACATGGTACGGAATGTTGGGCTGCCAAGAGACATCATATTCAAAAAATGAGTGTAGCTGAGATGCGTATGCTGAGATGGATGTGTGGAAATACAATAAAAGATAAGATTCATAACGAGGAGATACGTAAGAAGGTAGGTGTTGCACCCATTGAAAATAAGATGAGAGAGACTCGTTTACGATGGTTTGGACATATTCAGCGAAGGCCTAATGATGCTCCAGTTAGAAGGATGGAGAAATGGGAAAATATATTAGTTAAAAGAGGTCGGGGTAGGCCCAGGAAGACATGGATGGAGGTGATAGGAAACAATATGAATGCTTTGAACCTCACCGAGGACATGGCATTGGATAGAAATGATTGGAGGAGAAGGATTCATGTGTAAGACCCAGAATGATTTTCGTTTTTGGTTCATATCGCCGACCCCAATTGTTTTGGGATGAAGGCGTAGTTGTTGTTGTTGTTGTTGTATGTTGAAAAGAAATATTTAGAAAATTAGCATAGAAGATTAAGACATCCAAGTGTGTCAAAATTGTATTTGTTTTCATTTCTTGAAAAATGTAATCAAAAGGATTTGGTTTGTAAAGATTGTATCCTCAAAAAAATGAAACGATTCCCCTTTGGATGAATCAATTTTGTCTCTAAATAACCATTTGAATTAATCCATTCAGATGTATGGGGCCCCGCACCATTAATATCTAAAGGATGAGGTTTTTATTATGTTATATTTGTCAATGATTATAGTAGACATACTTGGATATACTTTCTTAGACTCAAATCCACTTGTTTTCAAAAATTTCACAACCTAGTTAAAACTCAATTGAAAACTAACATCAAATTTTTTCGATCCAACTCAGGTGGAGAATTTTTATCTAATGATTTTAAGAACTATCTTGATTATCGTGGGATTGCGCATCAAAGATCTTGTTCTAATAACGACTGAGGCAGAAATATATATAATTATAAAGTTTATTTGTTATTTTTATTCAAAACCCAACTAATTTTAATTTTTTTATGTAATCTTTTTAGGCAAATCGAAAAGTTGTCAGCAAGAAAGCACAAAAAGCAATTCGATCCCATCAGTTTAGAACATTTTAATGAATTGAATGCATATGTTAAAGAAGAAGCATAGACTCTTTTGAATAAAGAGGACATTCAGTGGATTAACATGGAAGGAGTACAAGAGGTAGATGATGAAGACCCCACATATCTTGGAGACGATATGAATGTCGAAGGAGGAGGAGAAGAAGAAGATATTGATGATGAAGATGATTATGATTATTGCTTTATCATGTTTTATTAAAAAACTTAGTTATTTAACACTTAATTGTTCATAAACTTGGTTATTTTGTTTTTGTTTATGTAATATTAAAGTATAAGTCTTGTGGTATGTTCTTAATTGTAAGATATTTAATATTTTGCATTGTTCTTATAAGATATGCATGCAATATTATCTATGATTCTATATTAGTTGATGTTTGATGATGTCTTATGCAGCTCATAGAGACATGATGCTTCATATGTGATTTTATAGTTGTATTTTGTGCAATTCATCATTATTTCATGTGATATAATTTTTGTTAGATATTGAACCTTTTTTTTTGAATTTTTTTATTAAAAATTTACAATACGTTTACGATACAATACGATATGATATGATACGGTGTTACTATTAAGCCGACCAATATGAGTAACGATACGCTACTTACACCCTTGGTATAAACTGAAACATCCTGAAGCTACAAAGATAGTGACAGTGCTTAATTCCATCTATAGATGGTAGAGGAGCTTGGAAATTTTGTATTGTTGATGGCATTACCAAAAAACCCACAAGGTCCATTTGCTATCTTTTTTATATTCAGAACATTTTCATTATATTACTTTAAGTGTATATTTGTTAAAGTACTTATATCTTGAAGCAAAACTAAACATTTGTTAAGGCCTTGAACAAAATGAGATACAAATGCATTGTGATTATCACAGCACAACATTGCATGCTTAAATTTAAGTTCAATAGAGCTCTCTTTACATGAAGGATTGAAGGTTTGAAGTTTGAACAAATATATGGAATGACAGCCACAATAGGAACAGATTATAAAAAATAAAAATTGCAGCTTGCCACAACCCCACAGTAACAGGAAAAAAGGAAAGTTCCATAAAAATAGAATGTCTTGAAGATCTCAAATAGAATTTGCCTGTCTTCACTTACGGGGATAGATGCTGGTTTACAAACTGTTACAACATCATCCTCTTTCTCCAGAATTGGAATATTCCATGCCATCACAGGAGGTTCATGCCTAATGCATCAGTTGCACCATAGTAAAAAGCAAGCTTGTGTTACAAACCTCACTGTCATTTCAGAACAGCATATATACATAACAGTACAGGCGGTGGACAAAAGATTTCAGGCATTAAACATCAAAATCAGAGAGAGAAAGGCACAGATTTTAAATTTCAAATATCAAGACCCACCACATTACAAGCAAGGGTGTAATAATGTCATTCCTTTTATTAATCTACAAAATTATGCAAAAATGGATTTCTAAGCCTTCATATGACTAGGGGAAAATGCAAGTAAATCAATTCAATAAGACCAATACACACACAGTGGGGGACACTAGGCCGAGCGAACCAGCCTGGAATTTGGTGGACCGACACAGGCTGCCTAGCCTGTAAGTTAAATAGGAAAATAGAGAAGGGGGAATGGTCCGGCCATCTATCCGCACCTTCAAAAATCATATTTAGAGACATTTTTCGGCAAATCTGGCCATATGAATGTGATCTCCATGGCCGAAAACCCCCAAACAGACTCTTGAATCAACTTTTTTTTATGTATATATAAGATTTTACAAAGATCTAAAAATCAACGATTCTAAATCTCTGAAAATTTCTACATTTTAAAACCCTATCTACAAACCAAAAAATTTTGACGCAAGAGTTTGTTTGTAGGTTTTCGACCATGGAGATCACATCGGCACTGTCAGATTTTGTTGAAGAACACATCTAAATGTGATTTTTTAAGGTGAAGACAGGTGATTGGACCATCCCCCTTTCTCATATATATATATATATATATATAATCATGGTCACAAATATCGGTATTGGCTATTTCTCGTGATATTATAGGTTTGGTGATAAATATCAGGAAAATCTTGGGGCTTAAAAAAATAAATATATATATATATAAATAACAAAATTAAGTATATCATGTTTAGATAATAAAAGAAACAAGTAAAAAATGCAAAATAAAGAAGAAAAACGCATTTAAGATGTAGAAAATAAATAAAAACAGTAAAAATAATTGCTAATATTGTGATATTATCACGAGAATATTGTGATATTCTTATGATAATATCGTGATATTATCAAATTGGTGATATTTTCAAAGTATCGCGATTATTTACCTATAATATATGGACCATGTTACATGTCACATACATTGGGGCTGAACATGTAACGGAGTCACACGATGGGCACGGAGACGCAGCGTGCAAGTGAGGGCACTGCGCAGATCTGGTGTGCTCAGCTAGGGATGAACGTGTGGTGAGTGACGAGGCACAAGGGAGGCCTGATTCTCATTCATGAGTATGCTGAAGTTACTTCAACAAGTGTCTTGTCCAAGTAACTTCGGCAGTTGCTGCAGCCATCGATCGATATTCAGCCTCGGTACTTGATCTATCCACTGATTTCTGTTTTCTGCTACTCCAAGACACCAAATTTTTTCCAAGAAAAATGTAATATCCCGAAACAGACCTTCTTTCATCAGTGTCTCCTCCCCAATCCGCATCATTGTAAACAGTAATGTCATGCATACTTTTATTTTTCCAGTTCCTCTTATAGAGAAGCCCATCTCCAGTTGTACCCTTCAAATACCTCAATATTCTCTTGAGTGCATCCATGTGTCATGTTCATGGTTCATGCATGAATTGTGACACTTGGTTGACTGAATAAACGATGTCAAGATGAACAAAAGTAAGATATTGAAACATGCCGGCTATACTTTGATATCTTGTAGGATCCATATAGAGCTCTCCATCCTTTGAACTAAGTTTTTGGTGTAAAATACTTGGAGTAGAAAAAGGCTTGCAATCTTTCATGCCAGACTTTCTCAACAAATCTAATGTATACTTGTGTTGCGTTAGGGGTCAAGTAATCATCATTTCTATCCACTTCAACTCCAAGGAAATATCGCAAATTCTCAAGATCTTTCATCTTAAACCTCTGACTCAAGAGTCTCCTTATTTCTTCAATGTGATTCTTTGAGTTTCCTATAACAATGATATCATCAACATATATCAACAACAAGGTAATTGTACCTTCATCTTTGAAAATGAATAGTGAATGATCCAAGGGAGATCGGGAAAACCCATGCTTTTATATTTCCAAGGAGAAACTTTCAAACCACAAGCGTGAAGCCTGTTTCAAACCATAGATGGCTTTTCTTAGTATGCATACATGTGTTTATGGATCTCCTTCAGCATACCCAGGGGGCTGCTCCATGTAGACTTCTTCCTTCAAATCTTTATGAAGGAATGCATTCTTGGCATCCAATTGATTCAATGTCCACCCATGATCAACAACTAAAGATAATATAATTCTTATTATCCCATTTTAACAACAGGACTGAAGGTTTCATCATAATCCTGACCATATTCCTAAGTGAACCCCTTTGCAACAAGTCTGGCCTTGTATCACTCTATGGTGCCATCAGGTTTATACTTGATTTTGTAGACCCATTTTGAACCAACAACATTTTTATCAGTGGGTCTGGGAACAATTTCCCATGTTTGGCATTCATGTAGGGCTTCTATTTCTTCATTCATGGCTTTAATCCATTTATGTGATTGAACAGCTTGATAAAATGGCACGGGTTCATCATGCTTTTCAATCTGAGATAAAAATAGCTGAAAATCCATAGAAAAAATTTCATAGCTAACCCACATCTCAATAGGATGTCTAATTCTGGTTGACCTTCTCACGTTGCTTTCAGTCACATGATTATCTTGTTCTACATTCTGAACAAGAGGAGAACCTTTCCCTCTTCTCACATAGATATACCTTTTGAATTTATCAATATGAGAAGGTTGCGGGGCTGCACCTGCTTCAACACGTGAAGCTTCATCTTCTTAAACGCCAGACGAAGATAGGCCTACTTGACCTGGGTTGATATCATCCTTATCAACAGACTATGCCTCCTGAATACACTGGGATGAGCAATCACGATTGATACTCGCAAATAAATTTGCATTCAGCCATGGATGATAAACTTCTACTCTGGGAATTCGTTGGCAGAGATTGAAAAATACATCACCAAAATCATTCTTATAAAAAACGTTTCTTGAAATTTTAACACGCCTAGTCACAAGATCATAACATCGATACCCTTTATAATCATCTACCCTTTATAATCATCTGCATACTCCACAAACCTGCACTTAGAAGCTTTTGGCTGCAATTTATTTCTGAAGGATTCATCGATATGGACATAACAAGTGCATCCAAAAACACGCAGAGCATTATAATCAGGATGAATTCCAAAAAGTAAGAAATATAGAGAATTATTTTGTAAAACTGTCATGGGTAGACGATTTATAATATAAACCGCCGAATGAAACGATTATGTCCACAAGCTGATATAAATATTGTTGTCATGCATCATACTCATGGCAGTTTCAATAATATGTCTATGTTTTCTCTCAGCAATCTCATTTTGTTGAGGCGTATGTGGACAAGACACTTTATGTTGTATTTCATTACTTTAGAGAAAATCAATAAAGTCCTTTAAGACGTACTCACCACATCCATCACATTGAAAATGCAAGATATTGGTAGAAAAGTGGTTTTAAACAAAAGCATGAAAATTGTGGAATAGGCGAAAAACTTCAGACTTGTGTTTCATAAAGAATATCCAAGTATAACGAGAATAACTATCAATGAAAATAGCATAGTATCGACTGCTAGAAGTAGAGCAAACGAGAGTAGATCCCCAAACATCAGAATAAAGAATTTCAAAAGACCTTAAAGCTCTTTTATTGATAGAATCAAAAGGAAGAACATGACTTACATATTTGACAACTTGAGCACTTTTTATCATTTTCCTCAATAGGCAAACTGGACTTAGGAATTAACTCACTTGACACAAGTTTCTCAAGAAAATGACGACAACAATGACCAAGTCGACCATGCAAAATACTTGGCTTATTACATTTAGAAAGACTAAAAACAGACTCAGGACATGACGAAGATGATGAAGACTGAAATGACTTAAACTCCAATGAAGGCTTCAAGGCAGGACTTGTACGGGCATGTGGATCTTCCTTGAAGATGTACATGTTTCTGTGTCGCTTTCCTTCAGTGAATGCCTCTCCCATTTGAAGATCCTTGACACGCACAGAAGAGAGAGTAAATTCAACAAAAAAATGTGTATCATCGACAAGTCTAGAGACAGAAACAATGCTTTTTTTTATATTAGGGGCATGAATAACATTTGACAGATTGAGAAATAATTTTGACAAAGGAATTGTTGTATTTCTAACATGAGAGATATAATAGTAAGATCCATCTCCAGTAACTTTACTATTTTTACCAAGGTAAGGAACTAAGCTCGAGAACTTACCAACATCTCCCGTAACATGGATTGTTGCCCCAGAGTCAACATACCATAAGCCTTGATCATTTTGCTTCAAGTGCAGCCCTGACAATGCAACCAATAAAAGTTGTTTCACATCCCCATCAACCTTAGCAACATTGTCTTTTTTCTTGTGCTCGTTGTTTGGAGGCTTTCCTTTATTTTGGGGATTGAACCAGCAATTGGCCTTAATGTGTCCCTTCTTATTACACAAATAACACGTTGGAACAACCCTTTGATTTTGATTCTTCATATTAGAGTTGGGTAGCAAGTTAGGCGTAGGAAGCAAACATGGACCTGCATATCTTCCTTGACCCCTTCCTCCTCGAAAGTAGTTTCCTCCACGACCATGACCAAAAGAAAGGTCAGTAGCTAAAGCATCATAAGAATCAGGTTGAATATCAGAATCTTCAGCAATGCCCTTTAATATAAAAAAGAGCATTGTTTCTGTCTCTAGACTTATCGATGATACAAATTCTTCTGTGGAATTTACTCCATCTTTTGTGCGTGTCAAAAATCTTCAAACGGGAAAGACATTCGTTGAAGGAGAGCGACAAGGAAACATGTACATCTTTTGTGCGACAAGGCACTTGTTGAATAAGTTGGGGGAATCGATCTCAAAATCTACCTTACTATGTGACAATCAGAGTGCCATCAAAATATCGTTTAATCTTGTTTATCACAGTAGCACAAAACATATTGAGATAGATCAACACTTCATCCGGCAAAAGCTTGAAGACAAAGAGATTGAACCTCACTTTATTTCTACAGAAAATCAAGTGGCAGATTTATTTACAAAAGGACTGACGAAGAACATATTTTGTTTTTTAAAGGACAAGTTGTCCATGGTACAGAACCATGCACAACTTGAGGGAGGCTATTAAAGTCCATGTGGGTTGAATCAGTTTGGATCTGATCCAGATCCAAACTGCATATTAATTGTATATTGTATGCACGTGTTGTTAAAATGTACTCATCAATTATTGTAATTAGATATATTTTATATATATAAAAGATGATATATATACATATATGGTATATATGTATATGTATCTTCTTAATTATATATATATATAATATATATTTTCGTATATTAGCCGTAGGGGTAGTTTAGTCATTTTACGTATATTCTATTTTGGAATATGATTGTATTTTCTCTTTTATTTTTATTTTCCTTTTTATTTTTTCTAAATATATTTTTTTTGTAGTTTGCGCCACATTGGAGGACTCCCCAAAGAGTCGTTGGGGAGCCCCCAACGGTCACAAATGTGACCGTTGGGGGCTCCCAACGACTCATTTGGAAGCCCCCTATGTGGCTCCTCAAAGGCTTATAAATAGAGGCTTTCCTCCTTGTATTTGTTACTCCTTGGAGGAGCTTTTGCTCCATTGTAATGGGTGTTACACCCTTCTTCTCTTCAATAATATTAACTTATGCCTTATAAGCATTTTTGCCCCTTTTGTGGGTTTATGTGTTAGCACATTATGTGCTTGTGTTTTCCCCTTTAGTGGGTATATCCGCACTTCATGTGCATGTGTATTGGTTCATTATTGAACCTAATGTATTCAAAGTCGTTTCTTTACATGGTATCAGAGCAAGGTTGGGATCGAGTTGCTCTTTGTTGCATTGGGAAGCATGTTATTCAAGAAATTTTAAAGAAAAATGGTGAAGTTCTCATTTCTCTCTTTTGTTTCTTAAAATTATTTGGTATGCATTATATTTCTTTAAGTATTGTGCATTATGAAGAATTAGATATGTTTTTGCATATGTGTTCTCCTTGTCATTATGAGTTTGGATTCTTAACATTCCATTGAATTTTTTTTTCGTATATTATTCTCTTCCGTATGTCTTTTCTTGAAAAATAAGTCTTTTAAGAAAGTTATGTTAGAAGTAAAATGTTTGTGAGATATGTAGCATTGCTCACATACTCTCATCATAATTATTGGTTCATATTAAAGGTATGTGTTTACCCTCTAAAATGTCCTATATGAGGCTTTTCATAATATCATGTGTCTTTAAAAAATGATTTTTTGTTTTCCGACCTAATGAGTTCTTTTTCATATGAGCAATATTTGATTAAGAAGGCATTTTATAATACCGGTTGAATTAAATTTTAAAAATGATCTCATAAAATATGGTTATTCTCTTTACATTTTTCAATTCAATTTCAAGAATATGTTTTATTATAAAATTTATGGTCTTCATTAATGTTGCATACTTATTACATTAGGAGTTGGTTATAATCTATTAAGTCATATAATATTATGAATTTTTGTTTATAGATTTATGTCATAACGCAATCCTATTATTCTTTCTGGGATTTTCTCCACTTTAATAAAGTTTTCCCTCTTCCTTTCGTATGTACCCTCATTTGGGGATTTTTTTTTTGTTGGATCTCTCTTTGAGAGGCCTTTTGATCCTTGTGAATCTTCTTATGAGTATATACTCTTTGAGAAGATTTCATGATTGTTATAAGTTTCTTTTTAAATAACAATATTGGTTTTTATGAGACTTCTTAAATATTACCATCTTTATGAAAGCTTGAGAGACTCAAGCATTTGCCCTTCTCTATAAATTACATGCCTTAGTGCATGTTTGCTACTTTTACGCTTTTTGCGTATTTTGTTCAAGTATTGTGAGAGTGCCTTTGTTCACATCTTTTATAAAGTATTTGTGCTTGTATGCGTATTGTCTCTTCGTAGACATTTTCACATGGTACTCTCTTTTCAATAAAGAGATGTTTATATTGCCTTCTTTAGGGCTTGTTTTGTCCCCTAATGGACTTGTGAGATTGTTTCTTTTATTGTTATAAGTGCTTCCGCAATATCTTGTTACATGTTGTCCTAAATTTGCTCATTTAAGATTATTGTTATTCTATATCTTGGTATGCATATAATTGCAATTTATAAAGGCTTGATTTGATTCTTGGATTATTCCAAATTTGTTCTCACACATAACATTGCTTATATATTTCATGTTGTGTTTATTAAGTCTTTTTTATAATGATCATGATTGAACATAATTTCGTGTTTATGCAAAATTATTGTTATAAGGCATATTGTTGTGATTAATTATGTTAGACCTTTGAATCGGCCCTCTTTGTAAAACCACATATTTGGAAAATGATTTCCCTAAGTGTCCATTGCCTTTTATGGCATTTATTTTCTATCCATCACAAGTTATATGATGCATCAATCTTTTTTTATGGCCTTATTGTTATATTAAAGATGTTTGTTGAGGTGAGTTATGGGCACCTTGTGTTATGTCATTTTAGATTGTCCACTTGCCATATTATAGATGGTTGTTGAGGTGAGTTATGGGCACCTTGGGACTCAAGAATGATTTGTTATATGATCTCTAATTATGAGTGTGTCACTCGTTCTCTTTTGGCCATTGATCTTATTGATGCTCTTATTTATATATAAATGTGATGGATATATGGTGTTTGAAACCTTAAATGTTTTAAGGTATATTAAATTCAAGGGTTTTGGGACTATTGCTCAGCCTTTTGTTGTTTATGAATCTTATAAGTGCATTTGCACATTTGTGAGTTCGTGTTTTGTGTTTTTTGTGCACAAGTGTTTCAAGTGTTCTTGTTGTGCGTATGTGCACGTATTTATTTTCAAAAATATTGTTCATTGGTTATATTCAAGGTTTTATTTATATGTTTGTCATTACCAGTTTTATTGCCTCAAAAGTCTTCTCCTCTTATACCTCTTATCTAAGTGTCATCATATGTAGACAAGATTTTTATTACACATTTGTGTGTTGGCAGCCCTTTGTTGGCTTTGTTCTCTTGGTCTAGTAGTTGAACACACTTGTCTTGAGTGTTATTATATGTAGACAAGGCACGTTGATTCACACCATGGTGTGTGATTTTAGCCCATGTTGGCATTTGTGTCCTTGTTCTAGTCGCTGAGATGTATGCCCATGGTTGGCTTCTTTCACTCATTTCAAGTGTCATTTTATGTAGACAAGAGATGTATTGTGTTATAGCCCATGGTTGGCTTGTTACTCTTGTTCTAGTAGCTGAACATACTTGATCTTGAGTGTATTTTTACGTAGACAAGAGATGCTTTTGGTCCATGTTGGCATCTATTCTCTTTTTTTTGTCGTTGATGCACTCATTTCAAGTATTATTACATGTATACAAGAGGTTCTTTTACACACTTTTGTGTGTGTTTTGGCCTTTAATGGCATTATGGTTATGTTCTTGTTCTAGTAGCTTATACACTTGATTTGTGGGTTTTGGAAAAATAATGAGGTAATTGCTTGTAGTAGATGAACTATTGTTGAAATTTGTGAAATTTCATTCATATTTTGCCCTTTAAAGATATAAGACAATCATATCAATAATATACATATTTTAAAAAGCAACATTTTTTTGGCATTTAATCTACATATTAAGTGCTTATGGCTTTGGCCACCTTTGTATTTAATATGTAAAATGAATTTTTATAATTGCAATCATTTGAGTGAGATGTTCTTAAATATGTAAGGTTCCCTGCTAAAATAGAGAAATGTGTAGATTATGCATTGTAAAATGAATAACACCCATTAATTCATACCTCTTTATGTGCTTCTTTGAAGCCTTCTTGAGTGAAATATATATTTTTTTTCTTCTTTTGGGTGTTTTGCCACTTTTGTGGTTTTGTTGTTCTCTTGCCCATTAGTGGCTATTTGGGTATGTGCGTGCTCTTTTATTTGCTCTTGAAGACTTTGTTTCTCTTGTTCGGCACTTCATTATAAGCCTCTTATGGGGTCCCATGGGGGACCATTGCTTTATTCCCCATTGTGGGGTTGTGTTTTGTCCATTTTTAGAGCTTGTGAAAGCATTCTGCATTCTTGTAATTCGTTTCCTCTTTGACATGATATATGATTTTGAAATTTTGGTTTTCTAAATTTTCTTTTCATGCTTAAGTAATTATCCTATCATGTGCTTCAAAAATCTATGCATAGGTTATATTTTTGCACCATTGTTTTGTGGGTGAGTCATCCGATATGGTTTTGATTAATCTTGTTAGGAATGTTCCATTTGAGTAAAGTGCAAATATATTTTTTACTTGTTCTTTGTTGTTATTCCACAGGAACTTGGAGATGGGATAAAAAGAAGTACCCTGGATAGATCAGGAAATGTGTTCACCATTAAAAGACAATTAGAGGAAGGCATTTGCAAATTTCAATAACATCCTTACCGAAGCCTCTTGCGACTTTTTTCAATCTTTTCGTTTCCCCACGCAAAGTTTGAGGGGGGGTGTTAAAATGTACTCATCAATTATTGTAATTAGATATATTTTATATATATAAAAGATGATATATATACATATATGGTATATATGTATATGTATCGTCCTAATTATATATATAAAATATATATTTTCCTATATTAGCTGTAGGGGTAGTTTAGTCATTTTACGCATATTCCATTTTGGAATATGATTGTATTTTCTCTTTTATTTTTCTTTTCCTTTTTATTTTTTCTAAATATATTTTTTTTGTGGTTTGCGTCACATTTGAGGACTCCCCAAAGAGTCGTTGGGGGCTCCCAACGACTCCTTTGGGAGCCCCCTATGTGGCTCCTCAAAGGCTTATAAATAGAGGTTTTCCCCCTTGTATTTGTTACTCCTTGGAGGAGCTTTTGCTCCATTGTAATGGGTGTTACACCCTTCTTCTCTTCAATAATATTAACTTATGCCTTATAGGCATTTTTGCCCCTTTTGTGGGTTTATGTGTTAGCACATTATGTGCTTGTGTTTTCCGCTTTAGTGGGTATATCCGCACTTCATGTGCATGTGTATTGGTTCATTATTGAACCTAATGTATTCAAAGTTGTTTCTTTACACGTGTTTATTGGGGCATACTTGTAATATTGTTTATGTTGTAGGTTTAGCATGTCCATTAAAATTATTGTATCATCTATATAAAGGAAAGAGAAATAGGTCACGATTCTTAATGAAAAAGTCGTGATTGGTTTAACCCCAAATTCTGAGTTCTCTTCTCCTCTGCTGATCTGTTTTGGTGATATCTCAAAATCTGATAGAGTAATGCTTATTACATGAGGTTTAAGTAGTACCTCATAATTTCCCGCAATCCAAATGACCCCACAAGGGATCTGACCCATTCTACTCTCTCACATCCCATGCATCCCCTTGTACAAGCCTTGTTCACTCGACTTCCCATGTCCCAAACCCAAACAGACACAGTCCAAACCCAACTATATTCACCCTCAGCCCCAAACAGGGCATTACAAGGCATGAAGCACAGTGTGGCTTGGGTAGGGGTGGCAATCAGGTCGGGTTGGCGGGTCGTGTCGGCGGGTCAGCATACCTCAACACGAACCCGGCCCGTTTATTAAACGGGTCGGCTGTGGCAAACACGAACCCGACGCGTTTATTAAACGGTTAACCCGTTTAATAAATGGGTTGGGTAAACGGGTTAGCGGGTCGGGTTCAGGGTTTTACATTGAAAAGTGTACGGGTTGGCGGGTTAGCGTGCGGGTTGGCGGGTCGGGTTCGGGTAAACGGGTTGACCCGACCCGCCTAACCTGATTATTAAACGGGTTGGCATACCCCTAACACGAACCCGACCCGTTTAATAAACGGGTTAGGCGGGTCGACCCGTTTACGACACAAACCCGTTTAAGCCAAACCCGAACCCAGCTAAGAAGCGGGTTGGCAGGTCGTGTCAGAAATTGCCACCCCTAGGCTTGGGTGATTGGAGTTTTGTATCAACCAACAATGTACAAAGTTACTAACCAGGTTCAGATTATGACCTGGGACCACGTTCCAAATCCATTCTAACGAGACAAATACACACACGCATGCGCATGGACACCCTAATACCAAAATAGGTTAAATCAGACACATACACACACACACTAATAGACACGTGTGCGCATACACACACACACAAGTATCGTCTTTAAATGTTTAGATGAAAAACAATATGATATGATAAAACCATAAGGAATTGTCAAAAGGAATGCTGGAGAAATTGAGGTATGGTCATCGGGTAGGTATTGTCTCATCAATGAGGGAGGTTATAACACAGATTACAGCTGACAGGTCACAAGGAAGAAATGTTTGATCGACTTTTTGTTACAATGTTTGATCGAATTTATGTTCCAATGACACGTTCATCATTTTTCTTTGGGGGAAACAGAAGTCCTTGTTCAGCATCCAGAAGCATAAGATAATTTAAGTACCACAAGGACAGATACAAAACCAAAATGTTATCATGTGCATTAACTCTAATTTAGAAATGCACTGGGATCAATATGAAAAGCTTTGCTATCTTAAAATTCATGTCGTGAGTAGCAATGGCAAAAGGAACAAACCTGTGCACAAAGTGGCTAATCCTCTGTGAAGGTTTAACAGCATATGAAATATCAACAGTTGTCCCATCAACTTGGATCCTTCCAGATTTGACAGCAGTAACCTAGGAAAGGAAAAACACATTAGTAACTCTTCATGTATTTAAGCAAATGCTGATAATGACATTGTATTATGAGCAGCAATAAGGTTATACTAGGGAATATAAAATTTGGAACACCAATGAAGTGTGACCACCCATAAAAGGTCAGCGTATATTTGGAATTATCAAGAAAAACGGTGCATGACATCTTGGGAACTGTCTGCCTTGAGCTTATGAATGGCAGCACATCACTATGGATGACTTTAGATTGCAATCAAGAGGGTCTGTTATTTTCTTAATCTGCTTCAAGAATTAACTGCCAAACATACATAAGAGTGAAGACTAGATCAGACCAGGATCCTCTATACACTAAATCTCCTGCAGATGAACTCTTCTTTCAAATTCAGTTCATCAAAGGGTTCAACATAGAGAGAATAAATTGCCATAATTTCAAATACACCATATTTCAGAAATGCTTGGCACACTGGTGACAAGTTTAAAAGAAAAAGAACAAGCAGCAGCAAAGAGTCTTGTGCTCTACATAGTAATCACGGGGTCGTTGCCTAAACTCATGAGCAAATAAATCAACAATAGTTTTCCCAGCCCATCTGGTTTTTACCTGCAAAAGAGGCACATCAAGATGTCGTCAATCACATAAACGAAAGTTTTCCATCTTTTAAGAAAGCATTGGAGTTCAACAATTTAGCAAGAATCTCTCAAAAAATAAACAATTTAGCAAGAAAAGTAGGAAGAAAAATTCTTATTTTATTCTTGAAATCTTCCCACCTAAGGAATTCTCTTGGGAAAAGTCATGCTACTCTGACCAATGTTCCAAACACAATCTAAACCCAAGTTAGTTGCACTGCTTTCCATGGAAGGAATTACTTCTTTTATAACCCTAATTTTGTGTTCATGTAGCCCAAATGAGTCCCTAACCTTAATTAATCTCTTGATATTTCTCCCCTCTATGGCAGATTTAACCTATGTCACATGGATACTTCACTTTGCCTCCCTTTCCGTATCCCCTTATATACAAGTCATAGTGGAAACTTCATAAAAATGGTTGTGCCCCCGTATCCTCAACCGCATCCATGTAACATCAGATTTGACCCAAACTTCATATTGGTGCCCATATGTTTCATAAACCACTGAAAATCACTGTATTTGCTGAATCGAGAATTAGCCATATCATGAGTTAAAAAAAAAGGAACTAATTGAATCAGACAAAGAAATCAATCAAGCCACCGATTACAAATTGATTCTATAGTTCCAATGCTGGTACCTAAATCGATATTACAGTTCGAATAATAGAGAAGAGAGTGAAATTTTCAATCCAATCTCAACAGAATTCAATGCCCTAATCACTACATTCAACTACACTTCCTATTAACATTAATGCGAAGATTAATAGCAGAAAGATCAAACTCCAATGAGAGAGACAGAGGAAGAGAGTTACGTTACAGATGAACTCGAAGAAGTAGGGTTTAACGAGGCGTCTACCTGCAGACAAGAGAGAGATAAGCATTAGGGGAAAGAGAAAGAGAGAGAGAGAGAGATGGGTACCGTCTTTCAAGACGTAGTCCTGTGGTTTAGGAGGATTCAGAGGAGTCTCCCACACGATCCCCTCCATCTCTCTCTCTCTCTCTCTCTCTCTCTCTCTCTTCCCTCCAAGATTGAGGGGAAGATTTCAATTTCCCCGCGGGAGAAACAAACAAGACACCTCCAGTGCGGGTTCCCAACGCGCGAAAATGTTTTCCCATCCCCGCTCCTTTCGGCGCCAAGGATGCAAACGGGTCCGAGTCGATTCGGAACCTGACCCAATAAACCGGATCTGGCATTATCCGGTTCAGACTCCGTTAGAGTGGGAGCAATGGGATGTAAACGAATCGGATCCGGAACAGCTAAAAAATGCAAAACTCCATCCTGGATCCGACCCATTTTCGTCCCTAGGGACCATCTTCACGAATCTTTGTTTCCCTGAATTTTTCTTGGCTAGGAAAGTCTAGGACTCGGGTCGATGTAGGTGGACATAGGGTAATTGGGTTCGGACACTAATGAAGAAAAGCTAGACCAAACCCAGATCCAATTGGGTTATGCACCATATTCAGAACTACATTTACATGAAAACAGGTCGAACTTGGTCAGGCTGTAAACCGTTGAGTCATATGTCGACTCCGAGCCATTAAAACGAGTCCACTAAATGCATCCGGATCACTACGATCACATGTAAAAATCAGTGAAAATGTGGACGGCCAAGATAATTTGGTTGGATGACTAGGTTCGATATACAACACACATCATTATGTGCCCCATGGATTGAACACACCTGACTAGCATGGAGTGTATGAAGAATGAAAACGCTCTAGACGAAAGGCACCGGATCAAATCTCATTGGTTTCATAATTGATATAAATGGAGTGAGTTTGATTTATAAAGGAATGCTCTGATATAGATTGATGTAAATTGAGAGGGCTTGATTTATGAGAAAGTCTATCAACTACAATTATATCTAATAAAAGTTAAAAATATGATAAATAACTAAAAAATGCAAAAATTTAATGTAAAATAGAAACAACAACAACAACTATGCCTTCATCCCAAAACAATTGTGGTCGGCGATATGAACCAACAAAGAAAATCATTCTGGGTCTTCCACATGAATCCTTCTCCTCCATTCATTTCTATCCAATGTCATGTCCTCGGTGAGGTTCAAAGCATTCATATCCTTTCCTATCACCTCCATCCATGTCTTCCTAGGCTTACCCCGACCTTTTTTAACTAATATATTTTCCCATTTCTCCATCCTTCTAACTGGAGCATCATTAGGCCTTCGTCGAATATGTTCAAACCACCGTAAACGATTCTCTCTCATCTTATTTTCAATGGGTGCAACGCCTACCTTCTTACGTATATCCTCATTCCGAATCTTATCTTTTATAATATTTCCACACATCCATCTCAGCATACGCATCTCAGCTACACTCATATGTACTTTGAACTGTCTAGTGTAATCTTATATCTTCCTTATATTTATAGGAGAATAATTTTAATCCTAATAAATTCAATCTAACATTATGATAAACACCATCTATTGCAATGATCCAAAATAAAAAATATCGAAACCAAACTATCATGGATCCCAAATGATCCAATAGACCGTGTGAATCCAGATATGTGTCATTTCGCTCATGGATCATTTTCCTCGGGTTGGATAAAGACTTACCCTGAAGTCTTGATTCCGCTTGAGCATCGAAGCGGGTCAACAAATTGAGTAATCAGAATTGTCCTGGTATGCATTTGGAAGCCTAAAAATCAAACATGGACACATCTCAAAAAACACCATGCAGATTGGCAACTTGAAGCAGTCGATTTGTTATTTCAAAACCATTTAGTCAATGAACAATTTGTGGCTTGATTAAGTTAGGAGACCAAGTGTATTTTTTGTGCAAAAAATCATGAAAAAATATTTAAGGATATTTTCAAATTTTTGGTGCAAATTCAACAGCGTGCAATGTATAAAAGCATGGTTTAGCAATGGTCCCAAGCATTAGGGGGTGTCAACGGGTCGGGTTTGGTTCAGACCCAGGTGAAACCAGACTTGGATCAGATTTTCAGGTATGGTATCGGGTTCAAACCCAGGTCTAATCGGGTCCACTATAAGAAAACCATACCCGGACCCAATAAAAACTGCATGAACCAAACCTGGACCATACCCGTTAAAACTATATTTTTATCATTTTTACATTGAAAATTTGTGGGTCTTAATCGGGACTGGGGTCAGGTCTCTGGGTCTGGTATATAATTTCATAAACTATACCCGGGTTCATGTATTAATCGGACCCGGATCTTAATCGGGTCTTCTTATTTATCACCATACATGGACCCTATATGTTTGGTTTGGGTCGGGTCTTGGTAAACCGGACCCATTGACACCCTTAATTCATGATATCATGGTTCATTACCACAATAAATATACCATTTCATGATCTACACTCGATTGTTTCACCCAATTTACACATGAAACCCTCAATTTTCATACTCAGATGAAATAAACATGCCTACTTCATTTTCCTGTGACGCCCACAGTCACCCTGGGTTTCTTTTCACATTGACCATACTGTACTATATAAATCCATATATACCAATGTTGTTAGTATCGGTATCGGGTGAATCGGTCCATACTGATTCTCAAGTGAAACATTCTAAATAGGCTAAAATATAATTAAAAATATTTTGAATCAATGTGAATGTGACACGTGTTAAAACCATTAAAATAAAACTAAAAATTAATTTTAAGTATTTTTATATTTATTAAAAAATAACCAATCCAGGTTTAGTATCCTATCGATTTTCTGCCCATACAGGCCCATACTGACAACATTGATACATACCACCCAGTTTTTTAGTGTATTTAGGTTAGGGATGGCAGTGGACCGGGGGAAAGCGGGGGCCCGCCCCGCCTCGCCCCGTTTGGACCGGGGATGAAGGGTATGAAACGGGGATGGAGGCGGGGACGAAGGTTAAAATCCATCCCCGTCCGGGGGTGGAGGCGGGGATGGACGTGCACTTTTCCCCGCCCCGCCACGATCCCCGCCCCAACCACTTTTCCCCGCAATATCCCCGCCCCGCCCCGCCTCATCCCCGTTTGAACCGGGGATGGAGGACATTAAACGGGGATGAAGGCGGGGTGGAGGATAAAATCCATCCCCGCCGCGGAGGCGGGGTGGGGGTGGAGGATAAAATTTTGAGGCGGGGCGGGGGTGGAGACCATGTCCCCCGCCCCACTGCCATCCCTAATTTAGGTATGTATTTTTTTTTTTCACATACGAAACTGCCTTCTCCTCATCATGAGATGCCTTTTCCATGGAATCTTTTCTTATTAGTGGAAATGAAACAAACGACTACTAAATTTTAAAATGCACCACAGTTTTTTTTTTTTATGAGTGTTCAAATATGCAAACCATAGTTGAGATTCGACCTCATCTTGCTTGTTGAACCTCATAGATTTTTTTTTTATGCATGCACAACTAAATGGATGAGGGCCTACCTGCACTTATCATGCATGACAGTAGTGGGATTCGAACACCGACAATTCAATAGAAGCCTCTCATGTTTGATCACTCCCCCATGCAAACCTTTTAAATTTTCATCATGTTTCATTGTTATATTCATGTGAATTTCCACACTAGAGGACAATCCCACATTGTGCATCAACCAGGTGCCCACTAGTCTGAATGATGTAACTTTCTGCAGTCTGTATCAATTCCAATCTCTCATTGAGTGTTACTTCCACCATCAAAAGTTCTCATTGAGTGTGAGGTTCTGATTCAAAGACTAATTGAGTGGGAGGTTTCCACCCGATGATCAGGTAGGAGAACAGGTTCGCCCCTCTACAACCTCTCAGGGCCGGTTTTAGGATCCTAGACCTAGGGATGGCAGTGGACCGGGGGAAAGCGGGGCCCCGCCCCGCCTCGCCCCGTTTGGACCGGGGATGAAGGGTATGAAACGGGGATGGAGGCGGGGACGAAGGTTAAAATCCATCCCCGTCCGGGGGTGGAGGCGGGGATGGACGCGCACTTTTCCCCGCCCCGTCCCCGCCACGATCCCAGCCTCATCCCCGCCCCCGACCACTTTTCCCCGCAATATCCCCGCCCCGCCTCATCCCTGTTTGAACCGGGGATGGAGGACATGAAACGGGGATGAAGGCGGGGGTGGAGGATAAAATCCATCCCCGCCAGGGAGGCGGGGCGGGGGTGGAGGATAAAATCTTGAGGCAGGGCGGGGGTGGAGACCTTGTCCCCCGCCCCGCCCCACTGCCATCCCTACCCAGACCCAGTTTAAACATGTCTTAACCTGATTCAAGTCCAATTTCCACCCTTTGTGGTCGATATTTTTTCAACCAGATCAAGCCCAAACTTAATATTTTGGTCCAAATAATATTGAATTTACCAAAACATGGCATAATAAGGCTCGAACAAAGCTCTAGCTTGGTTTTGAACCTGGTCAAAATTAGACCCAATAATTTATGGACCTGGATCTGGTCTAGACCAGATCTACTATCCCTTAAATCTGATCCAGGCTCTGTCCTACCCTAATTTGGGTATGACCACTTATAATATACCCAATTTGATTATGATTCAACAGGAATTTAACTGGAACCTTAACATTGATTCATACTTGGACCATACTCAAACCCGACCATACTCAAACCCAACCATACTCATACCAAGCCCAACCCATTTCCATAGTTACTGATACCCAAAACCTATTGAATCTAGGCCCAGTGAATCCTTTCAATTAACAATACCCTATACCCAATTTTCATGAACCTTATCTAGACTTTTCTCAAATCTCGAGGCATATCATGGAGCATGGAGTAATGGGTACTTCAAATTGGAGTATTTCTGTATTGGATATATGATCAATTTAATCCCTTTCTATGTAAAGGCATGATTAATGATTATGGTTGGTTTGGTTAGGGTATACCTAGTTTTTCTACACTTCTTAATTCCTTTCTATGTAAAGGCATGATTAAAGGTCATGCTTGTTATTTATAATATCAAGAGCATAACATTGTTCACATTGTATATTGTACATGCATGACTCTAATAGTAGAGCAAAACTAGAAAAAAATGAGAGTGAATTTCAACCTTGAGGTCAAGTCTTCTTCAATCCGGAAAGAATGATGCAGGAGCAGTAGCAAGATATTATTGGGTCTACAAGGTCCATTTGAAACCATTTTAATTATTTATTTATTTATTTGTATTTAATTCGTTTGGATATTGGTTCATGATCATATTTTAGATCCTTTTCATATCTTAATTCAGTTATGAATCTATCTCAAATCCAAAGTCAGATTAAGGCTTTTAGGGGTTTCATCTCTTAATTATAAATATTCATTATATAGAGACAAAAAAAGAGATGAATGAATTATGAGATATTTTTAATGTTTTCTTTGCAATTTTTATTGATTCTCGCTTTCATAGATAATTAGAGTTTTAACTAGGATATTAATTTTGTGGGGTTCAGGAGCAATCATCTTGTTCACTGCATTAGAGACCCAACCTGATAAGATCCGAGCATGGCCCAAACATGATAATAGTCAAGTTTGGCATTTGGGTTGCACCTGTGGGGCTCTAATGAGCCACAACACTTGGAGATATCAAAAGTGAGAATGCTGTCATGAGTGATGAGAAATCCTATGAAAATACACAATTGCCTGCCAGCTCTAGGGTTTTTGCATTCAATGAATTGACACAAAGTGAATTGGTCCCTAAGGAACTCCCAAAAGGGATGTCATATGGAGCGAATTTAACGATATTCGCGCTAGGGCAGCCCCATAAACTTGTCATCAAAGCTTTGCTAACTTAGATGCGCTAGCCCTGAAAAAATCATCGTAGTTTGGTGTCTTTTCACAAAGAAGTCGGTAATGGGTCGGGCCGGCTCAGTCGGACCCTACCACTATCAATGAGATATCACACAATGAGATCCAATGAAGTAGTGACCACTAACTTGCAGGTCATATTCATGATCCAAGCATAAAGCTGTTGGCCACCAATAGCACATTTGTCATTGCCAATGGGTTGACATGCTTCCCTAGTTTATTAATATCCCACTTGGTGAGCTTTGATAATTAGAAAATTGAACATGATGAAAGAATAATTGGATAGTGGTCTGCATGGTTTTGGCAATCTCATATTAATTATTTAACGCATTACCAAATGGAGAATGAAGTTAAAGCAAGAGTCATGTTTGGCACAAAGTGAAATGCAATTTATTTCAAGAATTCCATTCTTCCTACTAGTAGGAAAAATATATATTTTTAAGTAAGTGACTAGTAGCAAAAATGGTGCAGTTGAATTGGTTCATGTCGAGCCAGGATCAGGTTCCATCACATGGCACACTTGGATCAGGTTCCATCACATGGCACACTTTGAGTGTGCCTCTGCATCGGGCGGACCTCCATCTTTGGCTGACAGTCTGTTTGTTGTGGGGCTCAAAAGCAGATCGAGGGCGGCCAGGTGCAGAGACACACTCAAAGTGTACAATGTGACGGCACCTTATCCTAACTCGGCCTACCCCCACCAGTTATTATTCAACGTACCACTGAGGTTTGAACCTCTCATGTCCTACCACCAGGAGACGTGTACTGACAGCTCATACCAACAACATGGAGCCCCCATTGATACAACCTACCACTTATACTATTACAATATCAATCATGTTTTGGCCATAATAACATATGGAATTCAGGGTAGTTGCATATTGGCATACTTTTTAGACATGTCAACTGGAGGGTTGCTCGAGTGGTAGCGGGGCTGGAGAGAAGGTGCTGACCCCTTGGTCCCAATTTCAAATCCCATTGGGTGTGGAGGGTGATTTTAACTGGTGGGTTATGTAAGGGCTCGGGTGCCGGTGACTCCACTCAGAGTTTACGGTCCTCGTCCTCGACAAAGATTTCTCGTTATAGAAAAACCTATTATATAGAGTAAGCATGCTGGATTATAGTGATAATTCCAAAACAAAGACATGAAACTCAGAAAGAAAAAGTCTCTCAAAAGAGCTTGATTTCAACACAAATTGGCATTGCTATGTTAATCTGCTAAATTTGTTCATCTAAGCATGTTAATTGCAACCAACCCAAGTAATTCATGGGCCCACTTGATGAGCCGAGGCGATATAACAGGTCAGAGTCACTACATCACACTTGGTCCAATTCATGGGCCGGGTCCTGATCTTAGTCCCATGTAATATCACTAAATTTGGACATGCCTAGTGCATATGCCATGCAATTACTAGGAATGTAAATGATTCGGTTGCAACCCGATACCCGACCCGAATCTAAGTCTATTAAGTGGTTTTGGTATTCAAAATTGGATCCAATTAATAATCGGATCCGGGTTTGGTATTAAGTTTTGCATTCAAATACAAACCTAAATCTGACTAAAAATTAGACCTAATTAAGTGTAAATACCGGGTCTTAAGCTAGTCAGATCCAGGTTTGGTTTTATATTTTTCCATCCGAATCCAATAAGCCAAACCTGATTAAGTCGGACTTGGTAATGACTAGATCTGACCCGAATCTGAACCGTTTACATCCCTCACAATTAGGCTGGCTCAAGTAGTACCTAACCAGTTATTAGATATGGATCCAACTAAGTGCCCTTTAGAAAAGTCAGAGCTGGGCTACCCAAATCCACCTGAGTTGACCACATGAAAGGATAGCTGCATAAGTGGTTCACAACTGCAAGGGATCATAGGTCACATTCACAAACCAAAATGAAGTTGCCAACGCTGACCTCAAGCCCACAAATAGAACACAACTAACAGATTTCAATTCGGATCTAGTTAATGTCAAACCTAATCTGGTTCAACCACCCGCCAACCAATTCATATTCAAAATCCAACCACAACATACACCACCTCTAGCCTTTGTGGGGTCGTCGCGTTGGTTAGGGCAAGCATTGGGACGGCCGGAGGTTGGAGGTTCGGGACATCACAGGGCTGCAAATGGGTTGGATTCAGGATGGAGGTTTTGCAAATTTTGACTGTTTCGAGTCTGATTCCCAAATGTATTTAGCTGTTTTGGATCCGAACCGTTTGCATCCCTGATCACAAGTTTGATTCTTCTTGGGATGGGCGAGCCCCAAAGGGCCGGGGAATCACAAGTTTGATTTTCCTGAGAATCTTGGTTTTCTACAAGTCTAGTTTTAGAAAGTTAAGCTGGGTTAGGCAGACCCTTACCAGTTATGCAACCATACCATTGAGATTCGAACTTGCAACGTCCCAACACAAGGTAGCTTGCACTGGACAAGCGAGCACCGTTGGTGAGTTTATCATTATAAAGTGGCATGATTATTGTTACTAGGATTTTTGGGATAAGGAAAATTTTCATAATAAATAAAATGTTTGCAAATTTCAAGAAAAAATTATAAGATATCAGCTTATATTTAGAAAGGGCTAATTGTGAATGTCACTAAGTTGATGGGACATCACAAGTTCAAAACCCATGAGTGGCATCAGTTGCCCGACAAGGTCGAAGCTGAATGTACTCTCCAAAGAGCAAGAGGACCTGCCCTAAATTAGTTTTGTGTAGTGGGATAGGGCCGAAGCCATTAGGCAGGCGATTTAGGTTCAAATTTCATGAGTGTCAACCCCTACGCTAGCCGAAGGGTGACGACTCCTCGAGGGCATAGGGTAAGCTCATAGAGTTTTACGCTGTCAGGACAATGATCGTAAGTACGGCAGGCAAAGCCAGCAGAGCGATTAGGTCGCTAATCAGAAAGCGATTTCTCGGTGTAAATATCAAAAAAAGAGGGACCTCAAGGGCAACTAGAGGTCAGCCAATTTGCTGATCGGTGATAAAAGGGTTTTCCATTGAACTATTAAAAAAAAAGATTTACAAAAAAAAATTGAACGTATACAAATAAAAAACATTGCTATCGCACGATAACATCAATGGAAAGGTGCGATACTTTGAAAGCATGAAATATTTTAAAAAATCACAATTTTGATTAATTTTAAATATTACGATAAAATCACGATATTTCCAAAATACCATTGACATTTGTGACCATGGTGCAAACTGCAAACCAAGAATACCCAAAAACCATTAATTCGGTCCAGGTTTGCACTTTGGTCAACGATTGTTGTAAAAAACTCAGAAAATAAATTTCAGTCTAATTTGATCGGATCCAGTGTTACCTTGTATACTTCGGATCTGAATTCAACTCTACATCATGGAATCTAATTGGGATCTGGATATAGTTTTCAAATCTTGTGCACAAGATTCAGATTTGGATATTCATTTAGCATGATCCATCCCGTACCCCATCTGTTTATACTAATCAGATAAGTATATGACTGGGACCCGGTCCCACACAACCATGTACCACAAGTAGGGGTGGGCATGGGTCCGGCCAGAGCCCTTTAGATCTCAGCCCGTCGGGCTTTAAGTAAGGCATGACTCGGAGATGGTTTGATCCATTTACTAACAATCCGGACTTTGGCTCGGTTCTTAGCGAGCTCGGGTTTAAAGAGCAGCCCACGACCCGGTTCATTGGCCCACTAATGTGAAGCCGGCCTGGCCCAAACTCAACTAATTAGGTAAATAATAAAATAATTTCTCATGTACTTAACTATTTTTTTTTATAAAATTAATACAACTAATTAGGTAAATAATAATTGTTACTAAGTTACTATGCAATTAATGATTTTTTAACTTTTATATTATTAAAAAATAATAAATAGCCCGTAAGCCGACTCGGACCTGACCTAGGTATATAACAGGCAGGATTTCGATCCGGTAGCTAATGGACCCAAACCTAAAACCTTGACCAAAACCCGATCAATGACAGGCCGAGTTGCCCACCCCTAACCACAAGAGCAAAGGTTCTCTTGCAATAAACATTTGGTCAATTTCGTCAATATGAGTTCCTTGATATACTGTGGATCTAGTTCTTGGTTATGTCAGTTTTGGATCCATTTCTCTTTCCCTAAAAAGGCCCAAATGGTAAAAATTGGAAAAAAATAGAAGAGAAAAGATTTTCACAGCACACACGAAGTCACCAATTTCTATTTT
The DNA here is from genome assembly GCF_984573655.1 of Nuphar pumila. Taxonomy (NCBI): domain Eukaryota; kingdom Viridiplantae; phylum Streptophyta; class Magnoliopsida; order Nymphaeales; family Nymphaeaceae; genus Nuphar; species Nuphar pumila. Next base: position 179,069,500 of record NC_143249.1, on the reverse strand, counting down.
TATAAAGTTTTTTGGCAACTAATTATTAATTAATTCATTAATTACTTATAAATTTGGATCCATTTCTCTTTTCCTAAAAAAAGCTAGAAGAGAAAAGATTTTCACAGCACACAAGAAGCCAAATATTTCTATTTTTATAAAGTTTTTTTGCAACTAATTATTAATTAATTCATTAATTACTTATAAATCAATTCTTGAGCACCGAAAGGTCTGCTTCTGGTCCTCAAAATCCCCAATCTCTCTCTCCAAAACCCTAAAATCTCGATGGGATCAATTCTTGGGGTATCCCAATAACGTAGAAGGTAATCTCCTTCTTCCTCTCTGGTTCGGTTTCCTTTGTTGTTTCAGAGATTGGGTTTTCTTTTGTTTTTGTTTTTGTTTTTGTTTTTGTTGGGTGTGTTATGGTGTTGGATGGAAACCTAATTTTGGGAATTTTTGGGGGTGATTGAAGGAGAAGGGAAGGAACGGGAACGCCTCAATGCCGGAGGAGGATCTGGTGGAGCTCAAATTCCGGCTCTACGATGGCTCGGACATCGGACCTTTCCGGTATGCTCCGTCTTCGACAGTGGCGATGCTCAAGGAGAGGATCATTGCGGAGTGGCCTCGAGGTTTTTGATCCTGAATTCGCTTGGCTAATTTGGTTTTTGGTGTTCTTTTTCTCTTTTTCTGAGGGTGGTCAGGGGTGTTTGGGTTGTTTATTGGAAGTTGGTCTTGTTATGGGAATTCATATCTGGATGCGCGTTCAGGAAATAGGTTTTGGTAATTGCAGGGTTTTCTCATTAATTGATCATAGTGGTGAATGAAATTTATCATGAATCTTGATTATTTTAGTGGGTGTCGTGATTTGGTGATTTTTCCCCCCTCGTTTGGTGGTTTATTGAAATCCTTAGCTGTTGAGATTTTGAGAATGTTATGTTATGATTGGTGCAAGCGTTTGGCCTATCGAAAAAACTGACAGCAGTATGATGATGATTTTGTTTATGATTCCTTTTGTTGTGATTGGTGCAAGCGTTTGCACAATAACACTTAATATTTCATCCATCTTTTCTTGTTTGCTTTTAATTGTGTTTTTAATTTAATAAACATTATTGCTACTGTAACCTAAAAAGAGAGTGGTGGTGGTGGTCGGGGGGGGGGGGTGCTTCTCTAACTCCCTCTTATATGTTTGTAATATTTATTTACAAGCTGTACATGGTATGGAGGTTTTAAAATGGATAATATTGGATCTACAACCAAATCATACATGGGAATGGCTGAAATCAATTTATTATATCTCTCCAGGAACTCTTGTCGACTTTGTGCAATTTTAGTTATTGATTTTTTGTTTTTCTAATTCATTCTTTTTCAAAGGCTAGCTAGGATTAGTTGCTGTTGGGATGTATTATAATACAATGTTGAATCCTATTTCTGCGTCTTCTTCAATTTCTGCAAGCATGGAGAATTGAAGCATTAGTTGTTTTCGTTTAGTTCTATGTGATAAATGTAGTTGTGATTTTTTTTAATGCATTCCATTGTCAACCAACTAGGCCTGCGGAGTCGCCAGTTGGTTAGGGGGAGCTGTTGAGTTGTCCAGAGGCACTGGATGTCGTGATTACAATTTCCACTTGGACCACACTCGCAACAGCTATGGTGAAGGGAGATTAGGTCTCAATTCTGGTGGATTAGTCAAGGGAGGGAGGGTAACATTTTTCTGGAATTTTATTGCAAAAGAAGCATATAGATGGTGATTAGTGGTTTAGGTGGAGATATGGTTAAACCCAGGTTTATGTTGGAAAATATTCTAATGTAAAATGCCAGATCGCTAACCTGATGTCCATCTGTCACAATCCATCAATTTCTGGTGTACAATTCACTTAGACCAAAATATGAATTCTTCTATTTCCTAAAGGTGTGGTCAAGCTTTCTGTTTCACCTAACCTAGGGAAATTATGACCTTGGTGAGTGATGAAACAATCTTTTGCAATTCTCATGTCATGCACCAATCATGGTTTTGGGATACTGGACTTGCTTTGTGGTTGTGGCATCTTCTTCTTCTTTTTTAAGGGTGGTGGCTTAGAATGTCAGGATTAGGTTGATGCAAAAATGAAGCCATCTTCATACAAGCCTGTTTTCTGCTACCGTCTGAAATAGAGGAACAACAAACTGGTAGACATGTGAGGACTCCTTCACGGTAGTATGAACTAAAAATAATATGACCTGGAAGTATGTGGCCTATTCATCTGGATTCGGTTGGATAGACAAAGCAGGCCAATAACTGAAGTTAATCTCCAAATGAAGTGAGAAATGAAATGAGGTTTTCAAAGGTTATGATCTGGATGGTAAAAGGAAGAGATCCCGTTACCTGTATTTTTGTAGACTGTTGAGTGTGTGATTTGTGAAGGATATGGATGAGTTAGTGATAGCAATTTGCCTTTTGAGTCTTTGTGGCATATGCAGCAGAGGAGGTGATTAGGGTGGCTATGACTAACATTTAGAGGATTATTCTTTAAGACATTATGAGTGATGGGAAAAGAGAGGAGCCTGTACAGTATAAGGCTACAAGCTGAATGGCGCTATCATTTTTCATTCAAGGTCTTCTCATCTAATTCTTCAAGGAGTTTATTTAATGAAAAAGAGGATATGTTCTTGTATTTGAATAATTTCACGGCATGATATATTTTACCAATTACCAAATCTTAATGCGTCATTGATTATACATATGCTCAAAGGTGTGGTGGCAAATTGCATCTTTAAAACCTGAAAGAATCCAAAAATGATTGTCGTGAGGTTTAATTGCTATTGCTGATTTACCTCTTTAAGGTGTTCTGTTGAGGAGCTTCAATTGTTGCACTTTGTGCCTTTGGCATGATGGCTATCGAACCCGTGTCTTCTTTTCTGATTTTCATATTAATCTTAGAATCTTTTAGTTTGGTTTAAATATTTGACTTTAGATATCTATTGGGATTGATATCCGAGTGTAGCACTCTGTTGCTAAGGGATTTTGGTGGTTCATTATTTTATACTTTTAGTAGGATATTTGTAGCCAAATGTGGTTAAATTCTGTGTGTTCTCAACTGACCTGTAGGTTTGGATCCATGTCAGCACATTTCCTTGTTTTTCACCGGGAACATTATTTTGGATAATGCCATAATGGACTTCATTGTGGTCGGGATTCATCTCCAGATAGGTTGTTTAAGAATGACTTTTTTAGCCTAGTGATACATTAACTTTTGACTGGCAGTTGGCATCAGGAAAAGTAGTTTTCTCTCACACATTGGATCTGTATTTGGAGCCTGCTTTGTGTTGCATTTATTTTTTGCTGTTCTTCCTTTTTTAGTTTTGATTCATGCACACATAAATCAGAAGATTGAGTTAGGGGTTGAGAAGATCCTTTTTATGATAAAAGGTTTGCACTTTAAAGTACCAAATATTGAAACCTATTCCCTTTGAACTCTGCCCATGTTTAAGGTATGGTTAAAGATTTTTTTTTTTTGCTTTCAGATAAAAAGATTGTACCAAAGGCTGTGAGCGACATAAAGCTCATCAGTGCAGGGAAGATATTGGAAAATAGCAAGACAGTTGGCCAGACGAGAACCCCATTTGGTGAACTTCCGGGAGGGGCTATGACCATGCATGTTGTTGTGCAGCCATCTTTACCTAGGACAAAGACAGGTGCTTTCTGTGCCATACTTCACGAACATTTTGTATGAGGAATGAATGCTTGACTTTATTTCAGTCGTAGGATTTATACTTTTGACAAATGCTTGTGGTTGTGAACATCCCATTGATGTGTCAGTCTGATATTTGTTTGAAAATATTCTAGAGCTGTTGGGAGTTCCCATGCTACACAACTTTCATAAACAATATGCATGTTTTAATTTTTTCCTTGGTTCTTTTCCTTGTAAACACAACTTCAATTTTGGATGGACCTTGTGTTTAACTCATTGGTCTGGGCAACCTCCACTAATTGCTATTTATCTTCAAACACATTCACATTGGTGTGTCCTGGAACAAGAAGTAATGGAGTTGCTAGGGGCTCTCACACCACATCTTTCAAAAAGAACACACACACACACACACAAACAAACAAACAGAAAATAAAGGAAAAGGAAACTGTCACGCCATGCTTTTTGTAACATTGAATTGAAATGCTAAATATTTTGCTGTCATTCTTTCTTTTGCCTTTTCTGACGAGGATATACTAAAATTCCTTTTAGTTACATATTCTAAAAAAAACACCATTCCGTGAGGAAAATTCCAACAAGCGGTATCGTGCGCTGTCATTATCTAGAGGCGAGATACTTGTCCTCCATAGCTGTATTCTTCAACCACAGCAATCCCTTGGTGGAATGTATCCCACTCAAGGTATTGATGGTGGTCAAGCAAATCCAAATGTTAGATTCTTTAATATATCGTTGTAAAGCTCTTGGTTTATTTTATTGTAGCTCAAGATGAATCATCTAGCTTCCTATGTTATGGTTTGCTTATTTCCTTTGCTGTCTTACTGTGAGCTAGTTACTGTAAAGCCTTTGACAAGTTTTTTGTATTTCTAAACAGAAAAGAAGGTTGAGGAGTTGCCTAAGAACAGATGTGGCTGTAATATTTTGTAAGGTGAAAAGTTGTGATTTATTGTCCATCTAGAGGTGGAGTTCGAATGAATGTGGAAGGTCTGATACTTGTGAGTTGTATTCTCTTGATTCTCCTGTTTGTGATTGTTAGGAGGTCAGCCAATCTGTTGTTGCGGGATGATGTCATACATGAATACTAAATTTGGTGGGTTTGATTACTGTCATTCTGGCAACATGGTGGATGAATTCCATATTCTTGGTTTGACCTCTGGCGTGTTTATATATATATATATATATATATATATATATATATATATATATATATATATATATATATATATATATATAGAGAGAGAGAGAGAGAGAGAGAGAGAGAGAGAGATGTGTGTGTGTGTGTTTCCCTGTTTTATTATTATTTCTTCATTTTCTTTCCTCTTGTTTCCCCCTTTTTTTGGAGAACATTATGGTTATCCTCTTAAGATGGTCATGCTGAACTGATTCAGCTGGCTCCATTGGGTCATGAAAACAAGCAATACCAACTGAAAAAGGCTCCAGATAGCTTTACAAAACTAGGAAGATCTGTTAATGATGTGAAAAGCAACCAAGAGGCGTGGAATTCCTGTTAAAAATCACCAATGATGTGCTAATTGGAGGCTGGAGTTTCTAAAATGAGACATTGCTCAACATTAGCAAAATTTCAATTTTAGACCTTTCTGTAAAGATTGAAGAGCCGTGTTTGTCCCTCCAACCTAGCGACGCATGATGTAAAATCGATGTCAGACTTGACGGGCTCCGGTCCAATCTAAAGTTGGGTGTCTACTGTCTAGGGAAGGAACAAGCCTCACGTCTCTAATCATCCTTTGACTGTCCCTTAATTTAACTCTCAAGTCATTAATTTGAAATGGGGTGCCACGCCCTAAGAGGTGTCACGTTAACTGTGGACTAGAATTGGTATCTGCAATGTTAAAAAAGGAAAACTATGCAAGTACTTCCCTCTCCGACTTAAAAGCCTTAAGCTGACCCACCTAGTCAGATGTGGAGAGCCCTTAAGGGCAAGTGGTGCAAGTCCTTGCCATAGCTTATGAAAACTAGTTTTCTTTTTCAAACAGAAGGCGTGAAGCTCACAGAGTTTTTACTCTGTCAGGATAGCGACTGTAAGCACGTCAGGTAGAGCCAGTGCGGCTAGGTCTCTGATCCTGAGGCAGTTCGTGTAAATATCAAAAAACAAACAAACAGAAGTTCTTCCAATCATCACGACAAGCAAGCCCATGGGTTTGACACCAAACAGACAAACGCACATCACTGCCTTGTGACTCACGGACGTTGATTATCGAAGCTTATTCTGGTATCACAAAGACAATTGTTTGGATCAATTGGTTTGCTGGACATGAACAGGGATGAACCTAATCCCTTATGGTTTATTTGAATGCTCGGATTTCATGCTCGTATTTTAGATCCAAGTATTATAGATACACGTACTTTCTTCCTTCTCAAATATGAATCTATGAAAATTTGAAATTCAATGTTTGTTCTACATTTAACCGTGGCATAAGAGACATGCCAGATTTAATACACAGATTTGAGATCTGCACCATCCTTAAGGTTTTGATGATTGGTTTTGAAACTTGAACAATGCAAGATTTCCTTCGCTTCAGAGGTGGGCCACATAAAGCAGGGTGGTCGTGGTGTCCCACCCGGGGTTTTCCTGGCTTTGGTGAGGGTTTCTCGTCATAAAAAAATGCAAGATATTCTTCGAAAGAAATAATAGTAACTAAATTATGGCGTACACTATGCTGCACAAATTTGATACACAAAAGAAGATGAGATAGGCAAGAGGACATTGTTTGTTCTACTGAAATGGTCCTGTGAGAAATCACAGCCTGGGCAACCTATTGTTTGCAAGGCAAAGACCAACTGGTTGTAATGTTATATTTAAGTCACTGTAGAGAAACAATATCATGGTTCCAAGATCAGGACTACACAAGTTGGAAATCCACCTGATATCATGGAAACCTGTCTGTTTATTCATGATTCTTGCTAGATCATGTAGGGCAGTTTCCAAAGCCTATTAGGGCCTGCAGTCGATATGTACTTGGTCCAGTTCTGATCTTTGTTGAACCTATTTTAGCATAAATCTTTAAGAAAAGTTGGAGCTTGCTCAGTTTTGTTGGATCCTGGTCACGCCTGTTCAAATCAAGGAATTTGAAATACCAACTTCGAGAACTACTATTGAAACGTATTTGAGTTCTCGTTCTTCAATCTCAATCATAGAGCAAGATTTCTCTCTTATCATTTTCTGTATTATAGCTTCATTGCTGGGGACGATGTAAGAGGTGGTGCACCTACTTAAAGAGCAGACCAAGCTCAGTCTATATAACTGGTACACCTACTTACAAAGCTTGTGCTATAAAACCAACCCAACTCTGGCTTGCACTGGATCAGGTGCCTAATACCCGGGTGCTACCAAACACGAAGTCCACTTCTTTGGATACCACCATATTCTTTCTTGCTTAGTTTTAATCATACAGATTGCCTCCGGCTACTGCACTGACACTTTTTATTGATTCTTGCACCGTACTGTCTAAGAATTCAGAAAACAGAATGCACAATACTGAGTTTTTAGGAAAATGCTATCAACTAATGCAAACCTAAGATCTTGTTTCTGCGTGTAAGACATAATAAATGTTTGTGCAAGAATCTTCTTGTTTTTATATATTGGCCAGCCAATAGAAGTATCCGAAGCACATGATTGATTACTGACAAACTCCATCGCAGTGATTCTGCTTTGAGCATTATCAGTATAGGAACTGCAGTCTAGCAGCGATCCACCAAGAAGAAGACATGGTACTCACAACTCACAAGCTTGAAAACAGAGACAACCTGTCAGAAATGACAAAAACGCCAATCATTTAAAGATTTTAGAGGCTATGTAAATGGAAAACAAACACCAAAAATAATGTCTTTTAAGTGGTGCCTTCCAATTGCTATGTTTCCTTCTCTTCTGGTTTAAACTAGGGATTTTCCTTTACTTTGTTGTCCTCATTATCACAATCTGGATTCCATGGTTCACCATATTTACTACCAATTGTTTCAAAAACCAAGTATCAACTTTAGCCTGTAATCCTCATTGTCAAGTTAAGCATCCTTGAGAAATAATCACTTTTGAGCTTCAAATAAAAAACCAAGTATTAACTTTAGCCTGTAATCCTCATTGTCAAGTTAAGCATCCTTGAGGAATAATCACTTTTGAGCTTCAAATAACTGTACTCTGATTCACTATTCAGTTGTTTAGGCAGACCAATTTAGAGATTAAATCTCTCTCTCTCTCTCTCTCTCTCTCTCTCTCTCTCTCTCTCTTGTAGTTCCAAAACTAGCTGCAATATGAATGCATCTGTTGCCAAAGGGCATTCAGTCAAGAGGAGCAGGCTGCTGCCATTTTCCAAAGCTAACCGACCATAATGTTTTATTTACCCTTTGTATACGTCAAAGGTATTTCGGTTCACATAAAGCAGTCTCAGGTCCAAAGGGACTGACAAGGTTACAATGTGTGATCAGCCAGTGAAATTTTTGTGATGTGATCATTTTTGCCTTGAATCTTATGAAAATTGGTCACAAGATTAACTTTGTGATCAGCTACTTTCTCAGCTGTGATTGTTCAGCAGCACTTATGGCCAAAGCAAACATGATGCATCTTGTATTGGGCAGAGCAATCACAATATTAGAGCCAAAAAGCAACATTTAGGGCACATTAGGAAATGAAAAAATAGCAGAATAAGTGAAGGTTGAAAAAACAACAACTTTTCCATCCATTCCAAACAAGACCAATTTTTTAAAAGAAAGTTTTTTGTAAACAGTTTTATTTTTAATAGGAAAATTTCTTCCACCTGAATGGGTGGAGGAAATTTTTCTGGCAAAAATTCTTTTTTTATTAGGGCAACCATTCACCCATAATACATCTCATTCTATGGGCTGCCATAGGAAGAGCTTCCTCTATCTTCATCTACCTCCCACTCTCTCTCTCTTTCATTTTTCTACTCTGTTTTTCTCATGCTACACAAACAAGCGAACATTTTTCATTTGAAAAAATTATCATATCAAAACTTTTCATAAGCCAAAATTTCTTTTTTCTATGACTTTTTCTTGCTTCCAATCGTGACCTTAAGAGATTTTAGCTATTTCATGTTTCAAAAAGAGATTGTACTTATTTTATTTTATGAGGGCAAACCATCTGACGATTGATCTTTAAAGATATTCCATGTTGCATACACAATTTTAGCCTACTTTTTATTTCTTTTCTTTTTTCAAACTTAAGGTTCCCAATGTCACAAAGAGACGGCAGCTCTTATTTTGCTTTTCAAGTCAAAGTAGAACAAAGTTTTTATTTCCCACCGATGAACAACCATGACAAACAAAGTCCTGGCTTCGTAGGAGGAAAACAATTTAAATTACTTGCTTGATATGATAAAAAATACTTCCAGAAATTTCACTTTACTTCCAAGTTCCAACACATCGAAGAAAACAAGACCAAGAAGAAGACAGTTAAGCCAGTGAAATTGAAAATCTATTGGCCAACTCATGAAGACTAACACGTATGAGAGTGTTATTCTGCTCAAAGGGACACCCCACCTTGTAAAATTCCAATGCCATATTTCACATGTACGCGTTCCTTATGCATGGAAACCGCTTAAAAAGAACATACACTGACCACCATATTCACGGGTTGTCACATCCCATCCATAAAAGGAGTCCCTGTGCAATAGTACAACTCACATAGCCATCACCCACCATGAAGCTCAATCATTTCGGCGTTCTTGCCGCCACTCTCACCATTCTAGCCTTAGTTGCAGGTGACAATGAAAGAAGGCACAACTCAAACAGAATTACAGTCATGGGCAGCGTCTTCTGCGACTCATGTTTGCAGAACACCTTCTCCAAGCCCAGCTATTTCCTACAAGGTAGGAAAAAAAAAACTCTTCTAACACAGAACACCCGTTTGTATACTTAATCCTTTATTCAGTTCTAAGCTTCATTTTCCCTGAAAATTTGATGTGCAGGTGTAGATGTGCATGTAGAATGCAAACTCAAAGCAGAGTTAGCATCAGAGGAGAACAATACATACTCTGTGACAAGAAAAACAGACAAGTTTGGCGTTTACAGATTCAGGCTCCCTTCTGTCAATGGATATGAGTGCAGAAATGCCCACAAGGCGGAGTCCTTTTGCAAAGCCACCCTCAACAAGAGTCCTTCTAACTGTAATATTCATGGTGTCAACACTACAAGAGAGATGTACATCAGATCCAGGCAGGGGAAATCATGCATCTTTAGTATGAACCCTTTGAATTACAGACCACCCACTATTGATTTCTCCATCTGTGGGAATGAAAGCCTGGGGTCTGCCAACAATTCAAAGTTTTTATGGCCACCCCTTCAGAACCCATGGTTCCCTCTTCCTTTCCCATCGTTGCCACCTATGCCACATCTGCCTCCTTTCCCTTTCCTTCCACATCTGCCTCCTTTCCCTTTCCTTCCACATCTGCCTCATTTGCCGCCTCTGCCTTTCCCAAAGCCATCATGGCCACATTTTCCTCCAATTTCATCACTGTTTCCACCACCACGACCACCACCACCTTCTGCTTTAGGAGACCCAACATCTTGGTTCCCCTATCGGTGCCCTCCATCCCCTCCTCCTTCCCAGAGCCAGAATCACCCTTAAAGAGAGAGAGAGAGAGAGAGAGAGAGAGAGAGAGAGAGAGAGTAATGCCTTGGATATTGCAAAAATAATCTACTTGGAATAAAGTGTCATCTTATACATGATTAACTCTTTAAATGGGCTCACTTGTAGCTTGTTCGTGTAGCTTTTTATGGTTGTCCGTTTTAAGTCAAATAAGGATGCATATACTTTTTATCTAGGTAACACCAAGTGGATGGGATCATGCTTCATGGTGATTAACTGACTATGACATCGACTCTTTGGTCAGTTAACCTAAGCACGGGCTCACTATAAAATAATTTTCCTTTATATTGAGAGAGAGAGAGCATAAAACATAAAACTTATTCGCTTTGCCACAAATTGATTGCCAATTCATCCTAGCAATGAAAAACCACTTTTTTATAGTAAAAAACCACAACTTTTACATGCTAATGTCATCGACGAAATTAGAGCAGGAAAAAAAAATACAAGCCCTTGGTAGTAAGCATAAGACAAACAGATGATTGCTCTACGACTACAACGCTATCTCCCCAGGAGTGGAAAGAAATCCATGAACTCAACAGAGACGTTACACAGCTACAAAAATGAAGCAGCAGAAAAAAGAAACAAACAGAAAAAAAACAGCTCAAATCCTCCTAAACACTTTCTCAGCTGCAGCTATAGTCTGGTCCACGTCCTCCATGGTATGTGCCAAGCTTGTAAAACCAGCCTCAAACTGCGAGGGAGCGAAGTATACACCTTCCTCCAACATACCTCTGTGAAACCTGGCAAACTTCCCAGTATCGCTCTTCTTCGCGTCCTCAAAGCAGCTCACAGGCCCTTGCATGAAGAAGAAACCAAACATTCCACTAATATTGCCGCCACAAAGTTCATGCCCGGCCTTTCGGCCGGCTTTTAGAATACCCTGCACCAGGGCTTTTGTGATCTTTTCCAAGTGCTCGTAACTTCCTGGCTGCTGCAACCTTAGCAGTGTGTGTATTCCTGCAGTCATTGCAAGAGGGTTCCCACTCAGGGTCCCAGCCTGATACATTGGCCCAGCAGGAGCCACCATCTGCATAATATCTTTCCTTCCACCGTAGGCTCCAACTGGTAAACCACCTCCTATGACTTTGCCGAGAGTGGAAAGATCAGGGGTTATACCAAAATACTCTTGTGCACCTCCATATGCTATCCGGAATCCAGTCATCACCTCATCAAATATCAGGAGGGTGCCATTCTCAGCAGTGATCTCACGCAGACCAAGCAGGAATTCTTTTTCAGGTGCAATGAAACCAGAATTTCCAACTACAGGTTCAAGGATTACGGCTGCAATCTCTCCCTTGTTTAGTTCGAATAATTTCTTGACAGCTGCTAGGTCATTGTACGCAGCCGTGAGGGTTACAGATGTGGCAGCCTTGGGCACACCAGGAGAGTCTGGTAGGCCGAGGGTTGCAACTCCACTTCCAGCTTTCACTAGATAAGGATCGGCATGCCCGTGATAACAGCCTTCAAATTTGATTAGTTTATCGCGACCAGTGAAGGCACGGGCAAGGCGCAGCACACCCATGCAAGCCTCTGTCCCTGAGTTCACAAAACGCACCATTTCTATGCTTGGAACTGCTGATATCACCATTTCTGCCAAGGTGTTCTCTAGAACACATGGAGCACCAAAACTGGTACCCTTTTTCAGTGCTTCAATCAAGGCAGCATTGACCTGAAAGTTTCATGATGAAGATGGTTCGAGAATTAGATACTTAGGAAGAAAAATTACATAATAGAAAGAAAAAATCATAATTTTCATGTTTATATCCACCTGGGACAATGACGCCAATAGATCATTTTCGAAACACCACAAAACAGTTCAATTTGTTTCAAGTTATGAGGATTCAACTCATTTTAAGCATGTATGCTTCTCCCGTCACACGCATTAAGATATTTCTTATCTTTTTTAAAAGCAGTAACACCAGATGTAGCTAGAATTGTGTGAACTAGTCTCATCCTTGTCTACTTATTGCAATACAGTTTAGGAAAAGATATTTACCAAATTAAAAAGGAACATACCTTGTCATCTGCGTGACCAATAATTGCAGGGCCCCATGAACCAACATAGTCTATGTATTCATTTCCATCAATGTCCCATGCACGGGATCCCTTAACTGAATCAAATACAATTGGCTGTCCACCTACTGATTTGAAGGCTCGAACAGGTGAATTTACACCCCCAGGCATCAACTCCTAGGACCACAAGTGAGTTAAACTAGTAATATAATGAAACTGAGAATATAAATTATAGACTTCAACATAATTGGCACAGCGTCTATAATCCACTTCAACAAAACCAACGCATGAAATTTTAACATGTCCACATAAAAGCTTCCATATTATAGTTTGACTGCTGCACACAAATCAGAAACCACTGACACTCCAAGTCTAGAACTATTTAAGACAAGGTAACAAAAAATTATGCAGTCCCCAGATAGTAAACCAATTCAACTATCATTCAACAAACTAGCAAAAGACGATTGCAATAGCATAAGTGACATAAGTTAACGTCCACAGTACAATTTAGAATTGATGGATTGACCATTTCTTGGTGGACCAAATAAAGAATATAGCCCCAATTTAAGGTCACACTGGTGGCAAAATCATATGGAATGGTCTCAAGACCTTTAAACCAGTTATGAAGGTGGAGATTGTATAAATGGCAGTATCTTTTGTAGCAAGTGATAACTTGCAGTAACTCAACTATGATGAGACTGTTAATCCAGTTGCAATGAAGGTGATCATCCACATAGTACCATACAAGGTAGTAACTCATAACTGGGAACTCTATCAACTCAATGTAAGGAATGATTTTGATCCATCGAGATGTGTGAAGAGAGGAAAATATGAAAACCACCAGATTATGCAGAAGGAATTCTGAAGTACAATGACCCATCAGGAATATATGTGGTCTATAGCAAGCATAACTCATAACTGGGAACTCCATCAACTCAATGTAAGGAATGATTTTGACCCATCGATATGTGTGAAGGGAGTAAAATATGAAAACCACCAGATTATGCATAAGGAATTCTGAAGTACAATGACCCATCAGGAATATATGTAGCCTATGGCAAGCATCGAAAGTACATCAACAATTTTTGAGAACTGATACACTGGGATCACTTTCTTATTAGCTTCTATGAGATCTCCCGGCTTAATTCTATCATACTATGTGTAGGTATATTATCATGGGAGGCTGTTTTGATCTAATATGTAAAGAGTCTGCTTGATGTTAAATAGTAGATAAAATATCTTGGTCTCCTATATCACTTCATAATTCATGCATTAGTTTCTTGGTGTTGAACTGGATAACAAACAGGTCTTTGGACAGGACATAGTGACACACGATATGCATTTGTTTTTTAACATGCAGTGATTAGGGTTGTAAAGCTAATCATACTCGCATCACTTCAAACTTCAAAGACTAGACTTAATAGCTACTGTTCTTTTGAATTGAAAATAGTGTCTCAAATGAATAGAATACAATAGAACTTGATAGTAGATAAACAGATGTATTCTTGTGGTCTCTGTAAATCTGGAAGGCGTCACCAGAGATTGAGAGAAGGAAGAGGAGAGAGAGGAGAGGAAGAGAGCTGGAACAATATTCTACGCACACCCATTGTGGGTCGTGGGTTCCTTTTAATATCAAATAACATGTACAATAATGCCCTTAAGAATAGTATACAAAGCCTCTTACATAAGAGGGGCAAAACAGGAAACAAAATATACATAAACGCGTCTACATAAGGGGCGTTTACATTAGCACGTCAGTCTGGATCCAGACCCAAAGTCACGTCTCAATAGAGTCTCATAGGCCTGGTCTTCCACTTTATTGAAAGAATTGGATCAACAGACCGTCTGCAACACTGGAAATGGAAAATGAGATCCAAACACTGAGAGCACAGAAGCATTCACAGGAGACTTAAGATTTTTTCTTTCACCAACTTGATGGTTGTTTTAACAGAGTAGCTTAGTATATGTACAAAGTTCAAACTAGTAAATGAAGGACATGAAATATCTCATTGATACACCAAAGGAATTATGACATAAATCTGTCTGTTTTAAATCAGTTCCAAGAATCTCCTCTAATTGTACCCATCTACAAAATGTTCCACACTGAGAATTGCTTTTATCGCCTTATCCTCTATGTTGAAATAGTGGAAAACCAACAAATCATAGGGCATTCAAGTCCGGATGCAAGATCGCAACATTGTTACAGTACTGCAGAAGTTTGTTGGACACTAATTCTATTGACTTTGGACATACTCATGAAGATTAAATCATAAACTAAAGCTATAGAGCGAAACATCAGAGTAATAGGTACTCAAAGAACAACGAGAAACACAAAATTGCTTCAAAAGAGAGCTCAAAATTCGGATTCAACACAATCAATAGCTCAAAGAACAGAAACGAACATGCTCAACAGTAACTTCGGATTCAACATAATCAATTGCTAAAAAAACGAAATCGCAACAGAGAAACTATAACAGTAAGGGGAAAACACCAAAATTACTTCAAAAGGGAGCTCCAAATGCAGGGAAGAAATCACATAAAACAAATTGGAAAGTATGAGAAATAATTACTTACCTTGGCCGCATTGAAGATCTCTTCAGATTTCTCTAGTGTGAACGTCTTCTTCTCGACGGAGATCGCCAACTTAATGGCCGGAAAATGCCTCCGAGAGCCAAAACCCGCCGGATATCTCTTAAATTGAGCCCCGAATGGGATATCTCTAGGTCTCCATGAGATTTTGACGGTCGCGCCTGACGGAAATACGCCGGAAACCCCAACGGATGCAGCCATGGCTTCTCGGAAAAGGAAGAAGATAAGGGGCAGCTCGCAGAGGCGCAGAGCTTTATAGACGCAGATAGTTACGATGATACCCTCAATCTTTTTGCCAAATCATTGCGGTACCCTTAGGGATGGAACTGTGTCTGCGTCGAATGTTGAGGGGTACATTGTGTTCAAATGGGTCGGATACCGTCTCACCGTGGTTGATCCGATAACGCTGCCGCTTTGATTAGATCGGTTATAGATCCGCATCCCACTTTGATCACACTGGATTCCAGATCATTATGCTCTGAAATTCTATGGTGCTATATCCACAGAAAAAGGGTATGCTCTGCCCTCAAGGGTAGGGATGGCAGTGGACCGGGGGAAAGCGGGGCCCCGCCTCGCCCCGTTTGGACCGGGGATGAAGGGTATGAAACGGGGATGGAGGCGGGGGTGGAGGATAAATCCATCCCCGCCGCGGAGGCGGGGCGGGGGTGGACGTGCACTTTTCCCCGCCCCGCCCCATCCCCGCCACGATCCCCGCCTAATCCCCGCCCCGACCACTTTTCCCCGCAATATCCCCGCCCCGCCCCGCCTCATCCCCGTTTGGACCGGGGATGAAGGGTATGAAACGGGGATGAAGGCGGGGGTGGAGGATAAAATCCATCCCCGCCGCGGAGGCGGGGCGGGGGTGGAGGATAAAATTTTGAGGAGGGGGTGGAAACCTTGTCCCCCGCCCCGCCCCGCCCCACTGCCATCCCTACTCAAGGGCTCCGTTCATCGGGTAGCGGCCACATGTGAATGTCACCAAGTGGACCGGACATCATAAGTTCGAAACCTACGGTTGGCATCCCTTGCTGCAAAGTCCAAGCTGGGTGTATTCTATGGACCCAGATAGATTCAAGAAAAATGTTCAAGATTATTAGGGGTAGACATTTGGCCGAGCTGCCCATCCGATGGCTTCAGGTACCTGAACATTATATATATATATATATATATATATAGTCTTAAACATGGAACAAGCCCTGCATTGGGCGTGGTTTATTTGCTTGGAATCGACTATTGTATCGTTGTAATCGGATAAAAAAAAATGATTTTGAATGGTTTGAATATTTACAAAATTTTTAAGCCATTGATTTTCAAACCTTAAAAGATACTTCTTATACATCATAATTGGACGATCTAAGGGTGTTTCTATAAAACCAATCGTAAAATTTTAGAAAAAAAAATAAAAAAAACCTATGAAAATTTTGGTGCATACCAATTTACATATTTCTCTGATTTACATATATGTGGTCTCGTAGATGGAACGAGGGTAGTCTAGTGCAAAAATTGTCTGATTTGCACACTTAAAAAATGTTAACAAATGTCAATTTTAGAAATTTAATTTCTTCACCTGATTTTCAAAGAGCCGCATTGTACAAGGTAACATATAGATTACAATACATAACACCAATTCTTTAGAACACCTAGACACACTTCACAATATCCGATAAGATTGTATGTACGGTCGACCGTACAGGCATCAAGCTCATAAAAAAGGCCATAGCCTCAGCTGGTATGAAAGAGTAATCCGGATCATTTTTCCTTGCTTTAAGTAAGTTTCTTAAGAAATACACACATACACACACAGCTGAACCCAAATCAACATTGCGGTTCACATATGATGCTATGCTTTATAGTTTTTATTCTTATAAGCCCTTCTCATATTTATCGTAAAATGATCGTACTGTACAAATAATATGACATGTTTCCCTAAAAACCTTATAATTTTTGTTATTCTCTCAATGTCCAAAATCACAAATACCCAATCTCGACAGGACATTTTTACCTTTTGCAATTGTGAATTGATGGGTTAATACTATAAAATTATACCACTCGTCGGCTAGTGTAAACTCTCAATTAAATTCAGAATTGCACGTTTTCTTATACGTACATCACGAACTCACATAAAAATATTTGTGAACATTTGATGAAACTGAAACCACTAAATTCATAAATATCCTAATTATTCGCATATACTTTACGAATTCACATAAACATGTGTGAACTTTCACTTAAACTGAAACTACAAAAAATCACAAATATCCTAATTATTCTCATATACTTCATGAATTCGCATAAACATATGTGTGAACCTCCACTTAAACTGAAACCACTAAAATCACAAATATCCTACTTATTTACATATACTTCACGAATTCACATAAATATATGTGTAAACCTCTACTTAAACTTAAACTAAGCGTCACAACATCACAAATATCATACTTAAATATTTGCAAATTTATGATATATGCATTATTTCTTATTTTTTGCAGAGTTCGCAAATAATATACAAACTCGCTATCTATAACCCAGGGCTATTTTTGCATAAACTAAGGTTATTTGTGGTCCCCAACTTGCTTTCCTTCGGCGACTTGTTATGGCAACTATTCATAGGTGGCACTTCATCACGGTTGAACCATCAATAACTTTTTTTTTCTAGTAAGCACATCTTTGCTTGTTTTATACATTGTGTAGCTTGTATTATAAGCATGCCGTTAGAACACTGATTGATTAGGTGTCTTACTCATCTTTGCAAATAGTTTTTTTACCCACATCATCTTCTAGTGTTTAAGCACAACAATAAAAGCCAATGAAGAATTATGAACTGGGTCATCATGATCATTTGCAAGCACGACTTAGTGTGCACAAGTAGATAGAGAACGAGTCACATCTAAAGCCAAAAATATGGATATCCGATGTTTTTCACATAAAATGCACCCTCGATAAATCCAGAAAGTTGCACTCAAACAACAAGCAACAAAAACCTTCAATGTCATACAAATAACAATTATAAATTTCAAAGTGGCTCCCATATGCAGAAAATGATGATCAGTTTGTGGGTACATTCTTGTCTCCCATCTCGAAAGCATCTAATGAGGGAAAGGGTGACCCATTAGCTTGCACTGAGGTTGTTGCCAACCTCAATACCTGAATAGATGAAGTTGGAGATGTAACAACTTACAATGGCAAGATGAAGATGGACAGGGCGAAGGAGGTACCTCACCAAGGGGTTGAGGTTAATGTGAACCCTTCTCAAGAAGTGAATGTAAGTGAGGGTCATGTGACTGGATCGGATGTAAACCCTAAGAGTGAGGTTAATGTGAACTCTATTTAGGAGTCCGAAGTTGATGTCACAAAAGAGAAAGTGCAAGCTCCGAGAAAGAGGTCGCAGCGAGAAAGAAGGTCTGGTGCTCGTGAAAAAGTATTTTGTTTATTTGTTATTTTGTAATCATTGCCAATTTTACATTCAATCATTGATTAAATTGTCATATATATATATATATATATATTCAATCATTGATTATTTTAATGTTGCTACTATTTATGAATACAATTGATTAGTTTGTCATGTATGTGTGAAACATATAAAAATACATATTTGTATATGTGTGTAATTTAATGATTAATTTCAGTAATTTTAATAAAATTAATTATGATTGCAAGATCTATAGTCAATTGATTCTGATGAGGTAACATCCCGCATGCACCTATTATACTGCAACCAAGCACACTAATGGTTCCTAACACCAACGGAGGAAGCAAAGGAATTGTTGTATCGAATGCATTTTCATAAATTCTTAGAGATCACACCATGAAACATCAGTTACACCCTCTTAGAGGCCGTTGTGCAATTTTGAAATCTGACAACCAACACATTCCAACTCAAAAATCTTGAGATGACCATCACGTTTGAGGACATGACACGAATTACCGGATTAAAGTGTCATGGAAAGCCAATGAGTGGACAACGATTGGGAGATTTCAAGCATTTGTGTGATATTTACTTAAAAGCAAATGTTGATGTGTTTAAAAGCAATAAGATCATGCTTTCATGGCTTACGTGCTACTATGTCTCCAGTAGGATGAGGAGGATGAAGGCGAAACTACCGTGTGTTGGAAGGAAAAGCGGTAATAGGGTGAACAACACGATGAGAGCATTTTTGTTATACTTCTTTGGCTCATGCTTATTCATCAACACTGGTGAAAAGTTGGTCTATGCATTGTATATTGAACTATTTCAAGACCTTGATTATGTCGATCAATACACATGGGAAGCAGCCACACTTGCACACCTGTATGCAAGTTTGAGTAGCATGATGAGTGAAAGAAAAAATGTTGTCAGGATGTTAGTATTGTGGGTGATATTTATTCCTTCATTGTACCTAAACTTTTGATTTATACTCATATTATTTAACATTGTACTATACTTGCATATTTTATATTAATCCTAAAGTTTTGATTTATAGATACATACTATGTATTAATCCTTGTTAATCATTGTATTCATCTTTATAGGTTTGGATATGTGAGCACATATCTATTGAAAGATTCATGAATTTTCACATGCCGCAATGTGGAGTCGGTCATGCAGCTTAGAGGGTTGTGATCGAACATTGGTGGGTCCTTACACAAGACGTGCCGAATGTGCTGCATTACTTCGCAGGCTGATCAGGGTAGACATAACTATTGTTAATATTTTATATATTTTTTTAATAAATGTATGTATGTAGGCCTAACCATGAAGAAAATGTAGGTAAACGGGTACCCTTATGAAGGCATGAAAGAAGATCAGAAGAATGCCAATGTGGTTGTAGGGGCGAAGGACATCACGAGGAAGGACATTTGGTTGCACAATATGATGAAGTTGAATGCCAAATGGCTAGCCAAGTCGTCCGACAGTTTGGGTTTGTTCAACAACCACCCAGTCACCCTCGTGCAATTAGCAATTTTTTGTCGCTTTTCACAAAAGATCGGACGAAGAATTATCCCACAATATTCTTCTTCAAACTTCAAGACCGATGCGAGGGTGACGAAGACATCGGCTTGTCGTCCATAGTATGTGTCACTAATGAAGATTTTGTATCTGCTCTACAAGTTGCGCATTCTCCCTGCACAAAGAGGGTCTTTCAGAGAAAGGAGAAAGTTGAGACAAAGCACAAAAGGACCTTAAGTGGATTAGAAGCAGAGTTGACTCTTGCACTTGAAGAAAACCACATGTTGAAGGATATGATACGCAGTCAAGATGGTTTTCTCGAGAACACAAATAAGGTCAGCGAAGAGCTACAATCACACCATTGACAACATCCTCAACAATGTCTACATGTAATTAATTTGTAAATTTGTCTGAAGATCAACATTGTAACACATTGATATTGTAAATAATGTCACTTGAAAAAAATTATGTAACTAGATATGTATGCTGCATATCTGATGTAATTTAAAAAACAAAAACCTATATTAAAAAATATGAACCACCTTTGTGATTAGTTTTTAGAAAATCTTCTCTATTATGAAGTATGAACCACATATGTTATATAGTTTTTGAAAAAAAAATGGTATTAATGAATATGAACTACTTATGTGATTATTTTTTAAAAAGTTTTTTGTATTATGAAGTATGAACTGCACATGTGATGTAGTTTTTGAAAAAAAATCTATATTGAAGAATATGAATCACTTATGTGATTAGTTTTTTTAAAAAAATTGTATTATGAAGTATGAACGGCATGTGACGTAATTTTTGAAAAAAAAATTGTATTGAAAAACATGAACCACCTTTGTGATTAGTTTTTAGAAAATTTTTTGTATTATGAAGTATGAACTGCATATGTGATGTAGTTTTTTGAAAAAAAAACTATATTGAAGAATATAAACCACCTATGTAATTAGTTTTTTAAAAAAAAAATGTATTATGAAGTATGAATTGATTATGTGATTCGGTTTTAGAAAAAAAAATCTGTATTGGGGAATATGAACCACCTATGTGATTAGTGTTTTAAAAAATTTCTATATTATGAAGTATGAACTGATTATGTGATTCAGTTTTAGAAAAAAGGCCGCATAAAATAATTACATAATGAGATAATTATTTGTGTAATGTGATTCAATTTTAGATAATTATTTGTTGACTTTTGTAATTATTTGCAAAACTTGACATTCCACATAAAATATTTGCAAAAGTAGACAAATATTTGCAAAACTTGACATTCCGCATAAAATATTTACAAAAGTAGACAAATATTTGTGAAATGATATTTGACATAAAATATTTGCTTTATTATCGCAAATATTTTTTAATTGCCGCAACTATTTTATGCGGACTTCCTCATTCTAGTACATTTTTGCTTAAGATTGGCAAATATTTGCGAGAATGAAGAAGTTTGCATAAAATAATTGTGAAAATTGACAAATTATGCAGACTTTCTCATTCCAATAAACATTTGCATCCATTTATTAGCATTCATTTATTGAAAATGAACCTTCTCCTACATGCTGATACAATCATTCATGTTTGCAAATATATTTATTCATACATGTGTGTGTTTGCATGTACAAACCATAAAAACCTAATCTAAACAATATAAACAACAAAAGAACAACAACAGTGTCCATAACTCATGTGTGTGCATTTACATCCTTAATGTTCAAAGTTTACAATACAAATGTAATGTACCCACAATTGTCCATAGCTCAATTGATGGGACATTGACATCCGACACCTTACTGACTGATATTGATTCAATCTTCGCCTTTTCATTTGTCTTCTTACCCTCTGGAGCCCTCTTCTTCATGTACTTATAAAAGTTAATCATATGATTCCTTATATCAATAACATAATGCTGAAAAAAAAGTTATTAGCAAACAACTAACTACAATGAAGATCCAAAAGAATTGAACAACTGACATATAAACACATACATATGTGAAATTCAATCCCTAGTTCCTGCTCGAGTATTGCATATACATCATGACAAATATACCACAATCATATACCAAGTTAAGAACATGGACATGTACAAATTGAATTAACAAACAAATACAAAGTAAATAATTGTTCTCTTGTTGAGGAATATCCTCCATGGTCAGAGTTGTCCAATCTTTGTAACACTCGACCCCAAATTGTGCTCAAAAAATGAACATACAACATATATGCAAGAAAACAAGATAACAAATATACACAACAAAACAAGTATATTATTAAATAAGTTATGTTATGATACTATTTATTTAAGGTTTTTATCTGCTAAATATGTGTGCGGCATAAAATTGTACAGCCTGAAGTCCTTTTTCTTCATATCCATTTTCCAAAGAACCTAGTGCTCATTGCCCCAATTAAAAAGAATTAAGAGTTGCAACATAAATTTAGTTTAAGGTTGTTGTGCACGTGCAAATTCAGGTTTTGTAAGTTTGCAAAGTTGTGTAAGTGATACCTTGTCAGCTTCAAGAAAATTATACAGCAAGTCTTGGCTCTCCAAGCAATTAGTTGCCCCACTTCGTTGCCATTTAGTTGCAATCATTTGCTATGAACAAACAAGGTTTGCTAGTTAGTTTTTATTAATCATTAAAAAAATAATATAAACATCGCTTTTCAGACTCACATAGAAATACAAGGTAAGCTAAAGGGTCTTCGACAAGTTGTTTATTTTTGTGTCTTAGTTGTGGGCTGCTTTGGGTCTATTTATGAATTTTGCTAGATGCTGCGTAGTATAAATCCAGTGTGGTACATTGATGCTAGATTCAAATGAGTTTACAAGAAAAAGTAACAAAAGAACAAACAAACAAACATGCAAACCTAACACTTACGTCACTTGCCAACATAGTTTCTTTGCCAAATTCATACTCTTGTCTTTTTGTGTTCTGTTATACAACTTTTTCTTTTTCATTAACCTATTCTTAACAACAAAATAAATAGTACACATCATGTACAATATGACAAATACACACATGACTCAGGATATTGATTATATCTAATGCACCACAATAACGTTAAGCACCCATATCTTTTTGTTGGAAAGTAATTGTTAGCCCAATGTTTCAGTTCATCGTCAGTGACAACATATTTATATGCATCTTTATTTTACTCTCAAACTTTCTGAATAAAATAAGTGCAATGTTCTCTCATGACTGCTCGAGTTGCACTCCATTACAGTGCACTTAGTGGTGAACCAAATTTCTTCGAAAAGTTCTCCATCAAATGCTTCAATCAAAATCCAACATGACATGTAGGCCATGTATATGGGACAACATACTTTAAACCCGGATGCCTATGTGAGATAATTGTTAATACTCTTCTCTCTAAACTCGTCGAAGTGCATGAATTCATGCTTAAGACGCTCTAAAAACTATGCCCATGAATTATTGAACTCCTTGTCAACAACTGCAAATGCTACCAGAAATATCTCACTACAAGGATCAATACTATGAGTCGACAACAATATACCCGTATATCTTTTTTTTAGAAACATGCCATATACCATAAGAACTGGAGGTCATCCTTTCAAAAACTCATCGATGCTTGGATGGAAGGATAAGAACATATACTGAAATCGATTTTTTCGATCAGTCTGAATTTACCCTAGCGATCCTCGGTTAGCCTTCATCAGATGATCCAAATAAGCGGGAAGCATCCTAAAGAACTCTTCGAATGAACCATATAGTGCTTCCTTAGTTTGTTCTCATCCACACTATTGTAAGCAACCTCCACACATTCCTCGTGAGTGATGTCATTTATGATTTTTCTTGGGGTTATCTTCAGATTATCCTATATGTGTTTGTGAATAACACCTAAAATCTACTTGAAAGACACTTTCTTCACTACAAGGTTGCCCAATGATACACCATATGTATGTTCGCTTTGATACTTCTTCACTTGAAAGAACTCTGCTCCACAAACCTTTGTACAATGAATCTTTCAAGGGCAATCAATAGTCATATGTGGGTTCTTTCATATTCATATGACAACTCTATTATTGCAGCTCTTTACGAATTTTGTTTTAGAGTTATTCCTGATTACATGATCTTTAAAAAACTCATGGCAGTGTTGGTGATCATTAAACCTTTTGCTGAAAGCAATTTCTCAATCGTTTAGTATGTTGTTAGCCACTGAAACTATTCACAATCATTAAGTTTTTTGTTACACAATTGATTATACAAATGAGATGTCTTTGCTTCAATGATTTTCAATTGCTTTTCATTGTATGAGAATTTATTGAACGAGAACATATTCAACATCATCTCATTAGTGTAAAAACATAAAGAAGTTATATTGCCCAACAAATATTCATATAATTATACAATATACCAAGGATTCAACTTCTCAAATGCCATTGATACATCGCTTTTACTCGCAATTATTTGTCTCATGTCATCATTGTCTTTGTACTATCCTATCGACATGGCATACTCATCATCAATGATATCATCCAATTTTTCACTGTCAATATTATCACAACTACCGTTAATTGATTGTTCAATTGCACAAACTAAACCAAAATTCATTGTATCTATCGTTTCATTTGCTTTTATGCATACAACATTCATGCATTTTCAACATTCAAGATTAACCATCAAAATATCACATTCATCATCATATGTACATCACAACCATAAATTACATCAAAATTATAACTTGTACCTAGCTTTGTCGTAATCCTGAAAAGGTTGCATGTTATTCAAATTACTGCGATGAAGATCACTGACTCTAGTTTGCCCACGTGGTTTCACATTTTTTGCAAGTATAGTACACAAGCACAAGACGAAAATCCAAATCCCAGCGTCGTAGGTGCAAGCGAGTCCAAGCTAACAGACATAAATGCCAATAACATCCTCGCAAGTTCTCGCTAGCCTAGCATCCCGAGCGAGCCCCCTTTGGGGGTGGCGGGCAAGCATCCCGACCGTGAGTGATCCTTTGATCATATACAACATCAATATTGTTCATTGTTTGGGACAATTAAATGACCGACAAAGGACTCAACTCGATAGATGGTATTTGAGATAGATGCACATTCTCCACTTTTTCTCTAGCTTTGCGAGCAACTAAGTAAACGTCGTCATACATTAACATCAATTTCACATCATCATTGCCCAATACAGTCATTCATATATGTTGGATATCTAGGTTTAGAGAAAAATTGTATTGGAGGCTTATTGACTCTTCCACATATCTAGTTTTACGAGACATCAAAGTCATAATTTTCATATAGCTATTGTTTGTTGAGACGATTATTGATCGCCAAGTAGAGTAATCAGTGCTACGATAATATACTCTAACCATTTCAGATTCCAACAGTAACTGCCTATACCAATTACACAACATAACATTCATCTAATAAAAATAGCATGTGAGGAAAAATTATTCATATATACTTCATACATTTAATGGTTGTGCACAGTAAATAAGGGTGTCAAAACCTGACACGACCCGCCAACCCGACTCTTAGGCGGGTTCGGGTTTGGCTATAAACGGGTTCGTGTCATAAACGGGTTAACCCGCCTAACCCGTTTATTAAACGGGTTGGGTTCGCGTTAGGGGTATGCCAACCCGCCAACCCGGCCGACCCGTTTAATAAATGGGTTAGGCGAATGGACCAACCCATTTACCCGAACTCGACCCGCCAACCCGCCCGCCAACCCACCCGCTAACCCGTTTACCAGACCCAACCCGTTTATTAAACTGGTTGGCGGGTCATGTCGGGTTACCCGTTTAATAAACGGTTCGTGTTTGCCACAGCCAACCCGTTTAATAAACGGTTCGGGTTCGGGTTGAGGTATGCTGACCCGCCAACCCCACCCCATTGCCACCCCTAACAGTAAACCTAGCCCCATTACACCAACACACAAACAACGAATATTAACTAAAGATTTAAAAAAACATAAATCATCTACAACAAAAACAAATATATAAATCTATGAAAAACCCTAAACATAATAAACTCTCAACAGTAAATCCGATGGCTGGGGAAGTCGATGACAACACAGAAAAACATACAAAAAAACATTTATAGTAACAACCATATAGAAATATGCATAGGCTATTAAATGATCGTATCTAAAAAAAAGTTCGGAGTGAAAAACAAATAATATGCATATATATTGTAAAAATAGAAGTCACCTTTCGAACTTGCGGGAAAGTCGATGATAATGATGATACCACAACTTCCTCGAAATGCAGCACTAAATTACATGGGAATCGTTGCAAGGAGAGAGGAACAATGCAGAGGGTTTTACCGAGAAGTTACTTGCACAAGTTTATATTAGGGGTGGCAAAACCTGACACGACCCGCCAACCCGACTCTTAGGCGGGTTCGGGTTGGGCTTAAGCCAACCTGTTTAATAAACGGGTCCACCCGCCTAACCCGTTTATTAAACGGGTCAGGTTCGGGTTGGGGGTATGCCAACCCGGCTGACCTGTTTAATAAACGGGTTAGGCGGGCGGGTCAACCCGCCAACCCGTTTGCCAACCCGACCCGCCAACCCAACCTGTCAACCCGACCCGCCAACCTGACCCGCGAACTTGAGAACCCGTTTACCCGACCCAACCCATTTATTAAATGGGTTGGCGGGGTCGTGTCGGGTTACCCGTTTATTAAATGGGACGGGTTCGTGTTTGCCACAACCGACCCGTTTAATAAACGGGTCGGGTTCGGGTTGAGGTATGCTGACCCGCCAACCCGTCGGGTCGACCCGCCAACCCGACACGATTGCCACCCCTAGTTTATATATAATTCGTGAACTCTGCAAATAATAAGAAAACTCGTATATATGTAATAAATTTGCAAATATTTATTATGGATATTTGCAATGTTGCGATGTTGTGTTTAAGTGGAGGTTCACACATATGTTTATGCGAATTTGTAAATATATATAAATAAGATATTTGCAATTTTAGTGGTTTCAGTCTAACCGAAGGTTCACACATATATTTATGTGAATTTGTGAGGTATATACAAAAAAGTAGGATGTTTGTGATTTTAGTGGTTTCAATATAATCAGATATACACAAATATATTTATGCAAATTTTTGAAGTATATGCGACTAAGTAGGATATTTGCAATTTTAGTGGTTTCACTTTCACCGAATTTTCGCAAATAAGTTTATGCAAGTTCGTGAGGTCCACATAAGAACATTTGTGATTCTAGATTGAAGTGTGAGTTTGCACTAGCAGACAAATGATACAATTTTATTGCAATAACCCGTCAATTCACAATTGCGCAGGCTAAAAAGGTCCTAACGATACATTAGGAGAATACTGAAAATTATAGGGTCTTTAAGAAAACATGTCAAATTAATCATACAATACAGTCATTTTTCGTATACTTATTGTGGTATAGAACATATGAAGCAACAAAAGTTCCTTTAGGTCTTGTTTGATGCCTCACCCAATATTGAATAGAACAAACAAACATAATAGACAAAACACATGTTCTGTCTATTATGTAACAACTGTATTAAAGCCAACATGTGTTTCAACTATACAAGAAGTTATGCTCTTTATGTCCAACGTTTGTTTTATGTTGTGTGCGAACAACATGAACACACATGGATAATGGGTTGAATAACTTCATTTCGGATCATACGGCTCGATCCACCCAACCATATGAGTATTTTAACATGTTTATTATAGATTTAACCCCGAATATGGATCTCAAATTGGATCTAAATACTAAAAAATATTTAAAATTAGAGTAATTTGAGAAAAATAAGAATTGATATATTTTTTATATATAAATGCTTTAATTAATGTCATATTATAGATAATTATGAAAGTTCATTATAAAAATATCAAAACTTAAAATCAAACTAACTATAAAAATCAAATTATCAAATCATAAAACCTTAAAATACAAGAAAATAAATTATAAATAAACCAAAAATTCATAAACTATAAAAAAATAAATCATAAAATTTCATAAAAAAACCCTAATCAAAGAAAAAAATAGCCCTCATAAAATACAAGAAAAGCCCTAATCAAAGAAAAAAATAGCCCTGATAAAATACAAGAAAAGCCCTAATCAAATTAACTATTAAAAGCCCTAATTTTAAAAATTTAATTCAAAACCCTAATCATAGAAAATCAAATAAAAAACCCTTATCAAATTAACTACAAAAAGCCTTAATTTAAGAAATTTGATTCAAAACCCTAATTAATGAAAAGAAAAAAAACTCTAATCAAATTAACGATAAAAAACCTTAATTTTAAAAAATTGATTCAAAGCCCTAATCATAGAAAATCAAATAAAAAACCAAATCAAATTTAACAAAAAAATGCCTAATTTAAGAATTTTGTTTTAAAACCCTAATCAATGAAAAAAATTTAATCAAAGAAAAACAAAACTAATAAAAAAAACCTAATTAATGAAAAAACTAATCAAAACCCTAAGAAGTAGAAGATCGAAGAACAATGAAAAAGAAGAATGAAGAAGAGACAAAGAGAATAACGGAGAAGAAAGGGAAAGAAAGAAGAAAAAAGAAAGATAGAGTCTAACAAAGAAAAGGGAGACTCAATGCCCGCCTCACCCCTCACTGCCCGACCGCAAGAAGAGAGAGAGTCGGGGGGGGGGTGCGCTCCCCCATTTTTTTTTAAATAACGCCCCCGTTCTAACCGTAACAGCCAGTTGGAGTGAAAATTACAGTAAATCACACGGGGACGGTGGATTCCCACATTCGCAGCATCCAAGGTTTGTTACATTCGCAGCGCAATTTCCGTCCGAAATCACGCAGGAACGGTGGATCAAACAACCCCTTAATATGCCAAAAAAGTCCAGGACAAAAATGGGAAGATAGTTATTTCTGCCTATTACAAACTATTTGTGTGTATTACAAACGCATTTTTCCATCAATATCATACCAAAACTCTTCAAAATTGAAGAAAACTATATGAACAATCAAATATGTTAGCTTGGGTGTAAGCAGCTTCTTCGTTGATACAGAACTTTGAAACAGTTCACCTATTTCTGTCTATGTACAATTCTCAAATGAACCGTCTTTAATTTTATAACACTTATTACAACATCGGAAAATGTAAGATTAGATCTATAGACAAGATTTTACATAATCTGGCATGAGATGATCACCTTAGCGGCAGAAACAAACAGAACCAGAACCAGACGCTAGTTCTTTATCCTTCTGCTGGCGGCCTTAGGAAGCTTGTCAGGGAAAAAGATGCAGGTGACTTAACAAGGATGAGATTACTGAGTACCACTGCTCCTGGAAATTCAAGACATCTTCGAAAACTAGGCAACACTTACAGGTAGCCATGTAGGCGCTAACGTTTGGATTTCACTTCATGATTTTATTGTTTCTGTAGTCACTCTTGAATAGTAGTATAAGCATCCTGCAATAAAGGAAGGTCTCAGAATGGAAGTTTATCTCAACCCTGGAACAACAAAATTTGTTGTCCAGCCTAGTGCTAAGCAGATGGTGAAAGTAATCATTTATTGATGGCCTTAAGGAAACGATTTAAAACTGGAAATCTAACTCTGACCTTCAGTTTCTTACAGTTTCTTAAAGTTTCTTCCTCCTTGTCAGGAGGATTCCTTTCCTCTGATAATATGTCAATCAAAGGCTCCTGTTCTTTGCTAGCCGCCTGCAACTTCTGCTTGTACAACTGAAGCTGTAGAAAATAGACAAATAAACAAATGTGTCAAACTCTCTGAAGATCAGAAAAATCAAAGAGGCAGTCAATAATGTCAGAGAAGTCTGATTAT
Organism: Nuphar pumila; assembly: GCF_984573655.1. Lineage (NCBI taxonomy): Eukaryota > Viridiplantae > Streptophyta > Magnoliopsida > Nymphaeales > Nymphaeaceae > Nuphar > Nuphar pumila. The sequence continues at coordinate 179,039,911 of NC_143249.1, read as the reverse complement.
ACATCACCAAGAAGCAACTTCATGGAATAAAGAAAAGTTCCTACACTGTTTATGTGCAATACAACAATAAGGACATGGAATTTGTGATCGTGCAAAAGTTAATGATAGAAGTGGATATATCCTGTTTGTGAATGAGCATGTACAACCAAGATCAACTGTCTCACTGTGTGTGTAAGTGTGTGCACGCATTAACATTTAATTTCAAATCTGTTGCTAAAGCATCTCTAACTTTTTGACAATGCATAAAGTTGGCATCACATCATAATAGCATTTAGAGGCAAGCCAAAACTTGAATAGCCTTTTCTTTTAATAATCAACACCAGCTTACACACAATTTACAGCAGCATTTCCTAGTAATCACTGTCACCTAACTAAAAAGGAATGCATTATTTTTCTGATGCCATTAATGCATCACCATTAACACTCCCATCCGTTATTCAGTGTCAAATAAAAGACTCAAATACAAGAAACATTTTTAAATGAATATTTCCCCTATTCTCTCCCTATACATTTTTTTATCAAGCATTACTATTGCCACTTCTAGAACATGAATTTATTTTCGTTATGGCATTCTGCCATGTGATTAGATGGTCAGTACTTGGTAAATATCTCTTAGTTTGAACTACAACTATTTATAGAATATAAATGAAACTCAGAATGGTGATTACTGATTAGGGGCCAATCAGGGAACCCCCATCACTTCAGGAGAACCCAGAAGGGTGGAAAATGGTCTAGAATTGAAATAAATAATGGATCTTTTAGGATTTCAGTTCCAATATTTAAAAATTCTGACGTTTAAACATGAATTAGTTAACAAAACATGGTCAACTATGAAAAACAAACCATGAAAAAAAAGAAGAGTACATGCTGAAAAAATGTACAAAAGAAATATTACAAGATAAGGTGGAAATTTTCTTTTTTTCAAAGAAAACCGTTTAGATGAAATCTAGTTTTTACATCTGCCAAAATGGAAAAAAAAAGCAACACATACATGAATATTTCAAGTGAGTACACACAGTACAAGGGATCAAAAATACCAAAGTTATATAACAAAGAGCACCATCCATGCATGAAGATATTTATCTAAAGATGAATATTTATCACACAAAAAGTTGTAATTCCCTAATCCCAAATTAGTAAAAAGGCATGACAAGGCTAGAAAAATGACTTAATGCAGAATATCATAAAAGCTACATTATATAAAGCCTCAAGTTGACTATAAAAATCAGCAAAAACAAAAAGTTCTAGAGAAGAATCTCACTTGGGCTTCCAATGACCTGTTTCTGTCTCTTTCAAATTGCAAACGTTGAAGCATTTTCTCCTCTAATGCTTTTAAATTTAACCTAAAAATCAACCAGAGTAAAAACAGATGTGAGTTGTCAAAATAATGTAATAGATAATGGAACAATTGGTTCAGTTAAACAGAACGTGTCTTTCAACCCATGATTTTCATCCTCCAAATGCTTTGCACTATCAGGATATGGCTTCCTAGGAACAGATTCATTTTGATGGCTAGCATTATTAGTTTGAAGATTAGCAGCAGAATGCCGCTCAGCTTCCTGTACATAGAAATAACTGAAAAACATCAGCACACACCTCTTAAATTCCAAGACATTTACCTATTTAATAGAAAGAAAGTAACACAATTACCACAATGCTAAAATCATTGTACACCCAATGATTTATGTAGCAAGGCAAGCATATGAGAAATATGTTAATAATTTCCCATGGCTAAAAGGGATTGTCACACAGCATAAAGCCCACAACTTAAACACTCCAAAAGATATGAAGTACAACGAATCACAATAAAAAATACATGCATGTTCTCTCTCCCTTTGCAGTCAAAAATCATAATGAATCAAGAATGACCATTATGAGTTTAATAAAGCACACAAACTAAAGAAATGTGAAAACTCATAAAAATCTTTGCCACTCAGTTCCAGTTCCTCCTCTACAATACAAACTCTCATATATAGAAACACACATGAACATGCACATGCACCCATCCACATATGCATGCAGCCCCACCAATGCACACACACAATTACTTATCAAGATACTGTATTTCTTTGAAAAGAAATATTTATATGTTGGTATGCTGTATGATACAAATACAGCTGGTAAGACATTCATTTTCTGAAAAAAGGTTGTGAGTGCAGCAGAGTATGCATCCTGTGTGGATATAGAATACACCATAGTCACAAATATCATTCCCAGCAATGGAATTTCTCGGGAGATTTTAAAAACTCCTGTTTTTATCAGGGAAGTATCGGTTTGTCAAAATATGATGAATAAATGTTTAATAATTTTTTTATCAAAATACATAAAAAGAATAATATTAGCAAAGAATAATATAGTGAAGATTTAATGCATAATAAGTAATGGGTAAAAAACTAAGATTTTAATGCATAATAGGTAAATAATGGCCTAATGGGTAAGAATCTAAAGTTTTAATGCATAATAGGTAAGCAATGTAAGTGATTCATGTCATATTCACTCGGAAGGAGAAACAAGGTCTCCTCCTGTTATTATTTAAAGAATATCATCCCCGTTTTCATCCACAAGGACCACAACATGGTGGCATTCAATGGGGTTACCCGCATAGCCTTTCTTGTGTGATTGGCTTTTCACAGCTTGTGTAATTGGGGAAAAAGTACTATTATGCCCTCTTATAATAATAATGTTTTTGTTATACATATAGTGATAATAACGCAAAATATTTAAAATGAGTGAGATTTTGAAAATCTCACAATAATATAAAAAAAAATGTCAAGATTTTTTTAACATTTAGTGGAGATTAAAAACCGCAAAAGCCTAACATGTTTTTTGGGTTACAAAGTTCCATCTTATCCCAACATGTCTACACGCACACACAAACACATGAGAGACAGAGAGAGCAGTAGCTAAGCAACTTTAAATATTATATAAAAAAAACTGGAATTATTAACCAGTATCAATGTCTCACACTTGGCAACACTAACAGTCCTAGCAAACAATTTAAAACTGGAAATCTAACCCTGACCTTCAGTTTCTTTCTTAAAGTTTCTTCCTCCTTGTCACGAAGATTCCTCTCCTGTGAAAATATGTGCATCAAAGACTCCTGACATTTGCTAGCCTCCTGCAACTTCTGCTTGTACTCCTGAAGCTGTAGAAAATGGACAAATAAACAAATGTGTCAAACTCTCTGAAGATCAGAAAAATCAAAGAGGCAGTCAATAATGTCAGAGAAGTCTGATTATACATCACCAAGAAGCAACTTCATGGAATAAAGAAAAGTTCCTACACTGTTTATGTGCAATACAACAATAATGACATGGAAGAAGTACCAACATTGTAATGAATGTACCAACGGGGGCTCCACATGGTTGGTAGGAGCTGTCAGTGCACGTCTCCCGGTGGTGGGGACGTCGCAGGTTCAAAACCCGAGTGGTACGATTGAATAATATCTGGTGGGGGTCTGCCTAACCCCAGATTGCCTTTCAAAAAAAAAAAAAGAACTTGTGATGATTGTGCAAAAGTTATTGATAGAAGTGGATATATCCTGTTTCTCAATGAGTATGCACAACCAAGATCAACTGTCTCACTGTGTGTGTGTGTGTGTGTGTGTGTGTGCACGCATTAACATTTAATTTCAAACCTGTTGCTAAAGCATCTCTAACTTTTTGACAAGGCATAAAGTTGGCATCGCATCATAATAGCATTTAGAGGCTAACCAAACCTTGGATAGCATTTTCTTTTAATAATCAACACCTTACATACAATTTACAGCACCATTTCCTTGTAATCACTGTGACCTAACAGAAACTTCCTCTAAAAAGGAATGCTTTATTTGATGCCAATAATTGCATTACCATTAACACTCCCATCCGTTATTCAGTGTCAAATAAGAGTCTCAAATACTAGAAACATTTTTAAATGAATATTTCCCTTATTCTCTCCCTACACATTTTTTATCAAGCATTACTATTGCCACTTCTAGAACATGAAATTATTTTCGTTATGGCATTCTGTCATAAGATTAGATGGTCAGTACTTGGTAAATATCTCTTAGTTGAACTACAACTATTTAAAGAATATAAAGGAACCTCAGAATGGTGATTACTGATTAGGAGGCAATCAGGGAACCCCAGTCACTTCAGGAGAACCCAGAAGGGTGGAAAATGGTCTAGAATTGAAATAAATAATGGGGCTTTTAGGATTTCAGCTCCATTATTTAAAATTTCTGACGTTTAAACATGAATTAGGTAACAAAACATGGTCAACTATGAGAAATAAACCATGAAAAAAATATGAGTACATGCAGAAAAAATGTACAAAAGAAATATTACAAGATAAGGTGGAAATTTTCTTTTTTCAAAGAAAACAGATAAGATGAAATCTAGTTTTTACATCTGCCAAAATGGGAAAAAAAAAGCAACACATACATGTATATTTCAAGTGAGTACACACAGTACAAGGGATCAAAAATACCAAAGTTATATAACAAAGAGCATCATCCATGCATGAAGATATTTATCTAAAGATGAATATTTATCACACAAAAAGTTGTAATTCCCTAATCCCAAATTAGTAAAAAGGCATGATAAGGCTAGAAAAATGACTTAATGCAGAATATCATAAAAGCTACAGTATAAAAAGCCTCAAGTTGACTATAAAAATCAGCAAAAACAAAAAGTTCTTAGAGAAGAATCTCACTTGGGCTTCCAATGAGCTGTTTCTGTCTCTTTCAAATTGCAAATGTTGAAGCATTTTCTCCTCTAATGCTTTTAACCTAAAAATCAACCAGAGTAAAAACAGATATGAGTTGTCATAATAATGCAATAGACAATGAAACAATTAGTTCAGTTAAACAGAACCTGTCTTTCAACCCACGATTTTCATCCTCCAAATGATTTGCACTATCAGTTTGAAGATTAGCAGCAGAATGCCGCTCAGCTTCCTGTACATAGAAATAACTGAAAAACATCAGCACACACCTCTTAAATTCCAAGACATTTACCTATTTAAGAGAAAAAAAAAGTAACACTATTACCACAATGCTAAAATCATTGTACACCCAATAATTTAAGTAGCAAGGCAAACATAAGAGAAATATGTTAATAATTTCCCATGGCTAAAAGGGATTGTCATACAGCATAAGCCCACAACCTAAACACTCCAAAAGATATGAAGTACAATGAATCACAATAATAAATACAAACATGTTCTCTCTCCCTTTGCAGTCATAAATCATAATGAATCAAGAATGACCATTATGAGTTTAATAAAACACACAAACTAAAGAAGTGTGAAAACTCATAAAAATCTTTGCCACTCGGTTCCAGTTCCTCCTCTACAAACTCTCATATATAGAAACACACATGCACAAGCACCCATCCACATATGCAGGCAGACCTACCAATGCACACACACACACACAATTACTTATCAAGATACTGTATTTCTTTGAAAAGAAATATGTATATGCTGGTATGCTGTATGATACAAATACAGCTGGTAAGATATTCATTTTCCGAAAAAAGGGTGCGAGTGCAGCAGAGTATGCATCCTGTGTGCATATAGAATACACCATAGTCACAAATATCATTCTCAGCAATGGAATTTCTTAGGAGATTTTAAAAGCTCTTGTTTTTATCAGGGAAGTGTCGGTTTGTCAAAATATGATGAATAAATATATAATAAGTTTTTTATCAAAATACATAAAAAAATAATATTAACAAAGAATAATATAGTGAAGATTTAATGCATAATAAGTAATGGGTAAGAATATAAGATTTTAATGCATAATAGGTAAATAATGGCCTAATGGGTAAGAATCTAAAGTTTTAATTCATAATAGGTATGCACTGTAAGTGATTCATGTTAATATATATATATATATATATATATATATATATATTGGATTTCTTTGTTACTTTTTGTAATGCCCACAAGGGGTAATTTAGTCTTTTTCTATTATGTAAATAGACATGTCCACTAGGGACATTTTTTGCTTTTTTGTTTTTTTGATTTTGTCAGGTCCAACCCTCCTCAACGGTCACAAATGTGACCATTAGGGAGCTCCCAACACTCTATGGGAGCCCCCCTTGGTCCCATAAAGTGTATAAAAAGGAGCCTTTTGTCCCCATCTCTCTTCAATGTTTTTCATAGCATTTCAATACATTATTTTTATTTCAAGCTCTCTCTCACATTGTGTTTGTGTGTGTTTGGTGCCTAGCCTTTTGTGGCTTATTGTATTTTGCCCATTAGAGGCTTCTTGTTTTTGTGCTAGTGCATTCGTTGTAGTCACTTTGTGACATTGTTATTTGCACTAGTACTTCATTACAATTCATGCCATATTCACTCCGAAGGAGAAACAAGGTCTCTTCCTGTTGTTATTTAAAGAATCTCATCCCCGTTTTCATCCACAAGGACCACAACATGGTGGCATTCAATGGGGTTACCCGCATGGCCTTTTTTGTGTGATTGGCTTTTCATAGCTTGTGTAATTAGGGAAAAGTACTATTATGCCCTCTTATAATAATAATGTTTCTGTTATACATATAGTGATAATATCGCATAATATTTAAAATGAGTGAGATTTTGAATATCTCGCAATATTATAAAAAAATGTCAAGATTTTTTCAACATTTATAGGAGAAATAAAATCGCAAAAGCTTAACATGTTTTTTGGGTTACAAAGTTCCATCTTATCCCAACATGTCTACACACACAAACACATATGAGAGAGAGAGCAGTGGCTAAGCAACTTTAAATATTATATAAAAAACTGGAATTATTAACAAGTATCAATGTCTTACACTTGGCAACACTAACAGTTCTAGCAAACGATTTAAAACTGGAAATCTAACTCTGACCTTCAGTTTCTTTCTTAAAGTTTCTTCCTCCTTGTCACGGCGATTCCTTTCCTCTGAAAATATGTCAATCAAAGACTCCTGTTCTTTGCTTGCCTCCTGCAACTTCTGATTGTACTCCTGAAGCTGTAGAAAATGGACAAATAAACAAATGTGTCAAACTCTCTGAAGATCAGAAAAATCAAAGAGGCAGTCAACAATGTCAGAGAAGTCTGATTATACATTAGCAAGTAGCAACTTCATGGAATAAAGAAAAGTTCCTATACTGTTTATGTGCAATACAACAATAAGGAGATGGAAGAAGTACCAACTTTGTGATGATTGTGCAAAAGTTATTGATAGAAGTGGATATATCCTGTTTGTGAATGAGCATGCACAACCAAGATCAACTGTCTCACTCTGTATATGTGTGTGCACGCATTAACATTTAATTTCAAATCTGTTGCTAAAGCATCTCTAACTTTATGACAAGGCATAAAGTGGGCATCACATCATATTCATAATAGCATTTAGAGGCAAACCAAACCTTGGATAGCCTTTTCTTTTAATAATCAACAACACCTTACATACAATTTACAGCCCTATTTCCTAGTAATCACTGAGACCTAACCGATGAAAAAGTCTATTTGTCTATGTATTCTTTACTTGTATTTGTTATTTTGTATTGCGGGTCTGGATAATATATCATACCTGACCCATACTGTAAACGAAGGATATATATATACATGTTTTAGGTCACGATTTCAGGATTGGAAATCGTGACAGCCGCAGCTCCTCCTTTCTCTTTCATCTCTCTTTTCACGTGTGACAGATCCTAGTGAAATCTGACATGATATCAGAGCAGAGATCCATCTAGGGCTTCGAAGTTGCTTCCAGAAAGTCTGACCTGAGAGATCGACCTGCATCCAATCAAAAGGTTTTCTTCTTCCACACTTTTCTTCCATCTTCTTCTTCTTTCTTTCATTTACTCCTTCTCTACTATTCTTCGTGCCTGAATATTCAGATTTCACGTGAATCTGCGTTAGACCTGAAAGGCTCCAGTTCTTCTTTCTATTCTCGTCTCACGGTTTGTATTGAATATTCAGATCTGATCGTGTATATGCATCAGATCTGAAATATTCAATCCTTGCGTCAGATCCCAAATTTTCTTGATTGTGCATATTCTCCGTCTCGCAGTTCCTCATTCTGTCAGATCTGATCATGAATATTCTTGGTCTCGCAATTCCTATTTCTACCAAACCTTGTCTGAAACAATCGGATCTAATCATCCATAAGTATTAGATCTGGAATACCATATTTCTTGATTGTTGAATCATGCAAATCGTTATGCCTACAAATCGTTGTGCCTGCAAATCGGTGTGCCTGCAAATCGGTGTGCATGAAATACACTTGTTGTCAAATTCCATATTCACTAAACCCTTTGTTCTTGAACCAGCATAGTTTCCATCTACGATTTATTAAAGTCTGTTCACCGTGAGTTGTTCTGCTCCCTTTCCTGCATTTATCACAGCAAAAAAAAGGACAAAGGCAAGAATGAACGACCGACAAGTTTCTCAAGCAGTGGACGGTGCTTCTCGTGAATACCTTGTTAACTTTTAAGCTATGGACTTCTCCCATTCTTCCCAATCTGGTCTCTCTTCGAGTTTTCTCAATCAGCTTGTTTATGAAAAATTGACCACCTCAAACTTCTTGATTTAGAAAAGACAGATCATTCCTTTTATAAGGAGTCAAGGTCTCTTAGGTCATCTGGATGAAACCGCTTCAGCTCCACTGGAATTTGTTGCGCGAGAAGAGAAGGATGATAAAGGGGCAATCTCAATTGTGTATGTCAAAAATGCAGAATATCTCAACTAAGAAAAGAAAGATCAGTCAGTGGTCGCGTACATTACCTCTACACTCTCTCAAGAGGTACTTATTGCAATTCCTGACAATTGCACAACTATACAACTTTGGGAGAGACTGGTTCAGACATATTCACAAGTTTCTCAGGCAAGAATGGTTTTTCTCAAGAGAGAATTTCAGCTACTGAGAAAAGACTCCATGACTATCATGGAGTATCTAAACAAGATGAAGACTATCACAGATCAACTTGCGGTTATAGGATGTGCAGTGAGCGATAGTGATATGGTGCAACAAACCTTGAGTGGATTGGGATAAGAATATAACATGAGATCAACTTGCGGTTATAGGATGTGCAGTGAGCGATAGTGATATGGTGCAACAAACCTTGAGTGGATTGGGATCAGAATATAACATGATTGTTACTTCATTACTGTGTTTGCCTGCTCTTCCCACCTTTGATGAGCTTCGAGCTAAATTAATTCAGTATGAAATTACTCTGAAAGTCTTTTCTGAAGATAATCACACTCATACGAATACCCAAGAGGTCTTTGCCACATGAATGACTTATGGTTGAGGACGAGGAGGACAAGGGCAAAATGGACACGGGGGATGTGGATTACTTCCCACTCCCACCGTTACTCAGGGATCAAGACCCATTCTCACATGCTTCTTTTACAACAAAAGGGGGCATATCAAGGCGAATTGTTGGGATAATCCTGAAAATAAAGGAAAGTCCCATCAAGCAACATCCAAAAGGAAGTCCAGCAACACCAAAGATAGTGGAGAGATTAAAGAGTTGTTAATATCTGCCTTGTCGAGATTGAATCTAAAGCAGAATGAACAAGGAACTTGGTTCATTGACTCTGGGACAGCAACTCACATGATCGGTGATGCAGGTAAACTTTTCAAACCTATTCTCTATTTTGGAAAAAGTAAGATTGTCACTGGAGATGGATCTTACCACCATGTTACTCACATTGGAAAGTCCATCATCCCCATGTCACATTTTACTCTTGAACTCTCCAATGTCCTTCATGCTCCCAATATCAAGAAAAATATTGTTTTTGTTTCTAAACTTGTTGATGATAATCATGCTTCAGTCGAATTTACTGTTAGAAAGTGACTTTGAATATTTTAGGTTCGATAATGAACCCATACACATTAAGTGCGAATATACCCACTTAAGGGAACAACACAAGCACATTAAGTGCTAATACATAAACCCATAAAAGGGATAAATATGACTTAAAGTCATAAGTTGAATATTATTGAAGAAATAGGAAGAAGAGGGTAAAACCCCTATACAATGGAGCATAAGCTCCTCCAAGGAGTGAGTAAATTACAAGGGGGAGACCCCTATTTATAACACAAAAGAGGAGCCACCTAGGGGGCTCCCAAAGGAGTCGTTGGGAGCCCTTTGTGACCGTTGGGGGCTCCCCAACGACTCTTTGGGGAGCCTCCCTAGGTGGCGCAAACCACAAAAAAAAGAAAAATAAAAAAGGAAAATTAAAAGTAAAATTACAAACATATTCCAAATGGAATATGCGTAAAACTGTGAAATGTCTAAACTACCCCTATGCCTATAAATAGCGAAATATATATTTTATATATATATAATTAGGATAATACATATGCATATATACCATATATGAATATGTATATACCATATATGAATATGTATTATCCTTTATATATATAAAATATATATAATATTACAAATGTTGAATGATACATTTTAACACCCCCCCTCAAGCTTTGCGTGGGGGAACGAAAAGATTGAAGAAAGCAAGAGGAAGAATCTCAAGGCTTCAAGAGCCTTCAGTACGAATGCCATTGCAAATGTCTTCCTCCAACGTCTTTAACGATGAGCACCTTCCATGATCTATCCAAGGTACTTCTTTTCCTCTTATCTTCAAGATCCTGAGGAACAACAATAAAGAACAAGTAAAAAATATCTTTGCACTGTACTAAAAAAGGAACATTCCTAACAAGGTGCAAAATTTATGCATAATAGGATCATTACTTTAGCATGAAAAGAAAATTTAGAAAACCAAAGTTTCAAAAATCAAATATCATGTTAAAGAGTGAGCGGAAACGAATTGCAAGAATACATAATGCATTTATAAGGTCCATCATTGGACAATCACAACCCCATAATGAGAAATAACAAAATGGTCCACTAAGGGACACCACAATAAGCCTACGAAGAGGCATAAGCTACATATGCTTTATTGAATGAGGGCCTTAAAAGGCCATAATAAGCATATGCATATACTATCATGAAATGAATTAACACTTAAAGAAAATTATTAATGAACATGCTCCAAACATACTTTAGTCAAAATGAACACGGATGCAAATGTTTCAAAAGCATGATGAATATGAACTTCAAGGGGCTTTATAATTTTAACACGCATAGATCAACAATAGAGTTTTTCACATCTTTAGGGCGAAGATCTATGTCAAACAAATGTCATATATAAGAAGCATGATTTGACTAAATATGTTAAAGCATCCACCCAAGATTCAAAAAAGAATATCATTTGAGACAAAAGACTTATTTTGCATATCAAATACAAAAGTCGTCGAAGAACATATCATAAATATGATCAAATGCTAAAATATCATTTTTAAAAACATATCATAAATATGATTCACTTGTATCAAAAAACACAATAAATTTTGTAATTTTCAAAAATAGTTTATCCACTACAAGCAACTACCTCATTAGTCCTCCAAAACCCGTAAATCAAGTATATAAGCTACTAGATCAAGAATATAAATATAATGTCATTAAAGGCCAAATGACACACACTAAGGTGTGTAAAAAATACCTTTTGTCTACATATAATAATACTTGAAATGAGTGCATTAACGATAAGAACAAGAGAATACACACCAACATGGACAAAAAACATCTCTTGTCTACGTAAAAATACACTCAAGATCAAGTATGTTCAGCTACTAGAACAAGAGTATTAAGCCAACTATGGGCTAAAAACACAATACATCTCTTGTCTACATAAAATGACACTTGAATTGAGTGAAAGAAGCCAACCATGGGCATATAACTCAGCGACTAGAACAAGGACACAAATGCCAACATGGACTAAAGATCACACACCATGGTGTGAATAAACGTGCCTTGTCTACATATGATAACACTCAAGACAAGTGTGTTTAGCTACTAGAATAAGAGAAACAAAGCCAACAAAGGGCTATCAACACACAAAGGTGTAATAAAATCCTTGTCTACATATGATGACACTTAGATAAGGGTTATAAAAGGAGAAGACTATTGAGACAATAAAACTTGTAATGACAAACATATAAATAAAACCTTGAATCAAAAGAACGATATCCTTCAAAAAGAATATCCATAACAACAATATTTTGAAATAAATGTGTGAATATACACACACTAAGAACACTTGTGCACAAAAGCACAAAACACAAATGTGCAAATGCACTCATAAGATCCATAAACAATAAAAGGTTGGGCAATAATCCCAAAAACCTTGATTTTAATATACCTTAAGACATTTTAAGGTTTCAAACATCATATATTCATCACATTTATATATAAATAAGAGCATCCATAAGATCAATGACCAACATTAAACTAGTGACACACTCATATACCAAATCATTCTAGAGTCCCAAGGTGCCCATAACTCACCTCAACCACCATCTATAATATGGCAAGTGGACAATCTAAAATGACATAACAAAGAGTGACACACTCATAATTAAAGATCATATACCAAATCATTCTAGAGTCCCAAGGTGGCCATAACTCACCTCAACCACCATCTATAATATGGCAAGTGGACAATCTAGAATGTCATAACACAAGGTGCCCATAACTCACCTTAACAACCATCTCTAATATAACAATAAGCCATAAAAAAAGAATTTGATGCATCATATAACATGTGATGGATAGAAGATAAAATGCCATAAAAAGACAATGAATTCTTAGGGAAAACATTTTCCAAATATGTGATTTTTACAAAGAGGGCCGATTCAAAGGTCGAACATAATTAATCACAACAATATGCCATATAACAATAATGATGCATATATACGAAATTATGTTCAATCATGATCATTATACAAAAAAAAAACTTTAATAAACACAACATGAAATATTTAAGCTATGTCATGTGTGAGAAAGGATTTGGAATAATCCAAGAACAAATCAAGCCTTTATAATTTGCAATTATATGTATACCAAGATGCAAAGTGGCAATAATCTTAAACGTGCAAATTTAGGACATGTACTAAGATATTACAAAAGCATTTTAAAAGAAACAATCTTACAAGTCCATTAAGGGATAAAAACAAACACAAGCCCTAAAGAAGGCAATAAGAACATCTCTTTATTGAAAAGAGAGTACTATGAGAAAATGTCTATGAATAGACAATACGCATACAAGCATAAATATTTTATAAAAGAAGTGTACAAAGACACTCTCACAATACTTAAACAAAATACGAAAAAAAAACGTAATAATATCAAACATGCAATAATGCATACATTTCATAAAAGATGCAAATGCTTGAGACTCTCATACTTTAATGCAATTTAAGACAAAGAAGACCATATTATGGCCAATGTAGGCATCCTTAGAGACACAATCAAGAGGTTTTTGAAACCTTATGTGAAAAATACAAACAAATATGTTTGCATTATTAGAAGAAAATCAAAAAATAAATGAAATCTTTTATACCAAAGGATGCAATAGATACACTATGCATTCTATATAGTGTGGGAAATTCTTTTAAAAGATCTTTTACAATGGTTCGAACAACCTATTTATCACAAACAAATTTTCAAAAATCCTTTAAATAAACCAAAAACATTGAAACATCTTTAGGAGTTCTCATGAATAGTTATCATTAACAAGAACTACTTATGATTCATAACAAAGATAAAGATGTGAGAGATTCTTATATAAGAATTATATCAAGATTTAAAAAAAAAACATGCACTAAAATCCATAAACAAGAGATGGACTCAAAACAAATTAGACTTTATATGAGAGAAAAGAGTTTTAAACAATGATCATTAATCAAGACATCATATATAATTTTTAAAAGGTAATTTACAGGTCAATCATGAAATACTTATGTAAACATCATAAATCCCATATAATTGAAGACAATTTTAACAACATAAATTACTATTATATATGATGAGGAATCGATAGCCAAGAATTATATATTTGAACATTAAACAAGTTCACCAAATTTAAAAATAGATATTTTAAAATATACAAACACACGAAATGTGAAAGGAAATGATTCAACTATCAAAAAACACTAAATGTGCAAGAAAAATAGTTTCATAATGCATAATATGTTAAGAAAAGAGATACATACCGAAAACTTCAAAAAAACGAGAAGGAACAATGAATACTTCACCATTTCTTGAGCACCACGCTTTCCGTTGCGCCAAGAGACAACCCCATCGTAACCGTGCTCTGATACCATGTTAGAAAGTGACTGAATATTTTAGGTTCGATAATGAACCCATACACATGCACATTAAGTGCGAATATACCCACTTAAGGGAACAACACAAGCACATCAAGTGCTAATACATAAACCCATAAAAGAGATAAATATGACTTAAAGTCATAAGTTGAATATTATTGAAGAAATAGGAAGAAGAGGGTAAAAACCCTATACAATGGAGCATAAGCTCCTCCAAGGAGTGAGTAAATTACAAGGGGGAGACCCCTATTTATAACACAAGAGAGGAGCCACCTAGGGGGCTCCCAAAGGAGTCGTTGGGAGCCCCCAACGGTCACATTTGTGACCGTTGGGGGCTCCCCAACAACTCTTTGGGGAGCCTCCCTAGGTGGCGCAAACCACAAAAAAGAGAAAAATAAAAAAGGAAAATTAAAAGTAAAATTATAAACATATTCCAAATGGAATATGCGTAAAACTGTGAAATGTCTAAACTACCCCTATGCCTATAAATAGTGAAATATATATTTTATATATATAATTAGGATAATACATATGCATATATACCATATATGAATATGTATTATCCTTTATATATATAATATATATAATATTACAAATGTTGAATAATACATTTTAACATTTACTCCCTTCCCTATGCAGGTCAAGGACCTTCGCACAAGAGAAACATTCACTGAAGGAAAGAGACAAGGCAATATGTATGTCTTTCAAGAAGATCCATGTCATTCGGCCTGTCCTACTCACCCGAATTTGAAGTCTTCATTAGAGTTATGTCTTTCTAAAAATGTTCTTAGTATTTTTTAATGTAATAAGCCATCTCTATGGCACAGTCGTTTAGGACATTGTGGGAGTCATTTTATTGAGAAACTTGTTTCTAATAATCTCATTCCAAAAGAAAATCTCAATGTAGAAGAGAGAAGTCAAAAGTGTTTCAGTTGTCTTTTATGCAAGAGTCATGTATTACCTTTTTGTTCCATTAATAAGAGAGCTTAAAAGCCTTTTGCGATAATATGTTCTGATGTATGGGGGCCTGATCCAGTCATCTCTGGATCTGGAAGCAAGTACTAACTAATTTTTGTTAACAGTTACTCTCGATACACCTGGATATACTTCATGAAAAATAAGTCTGAAGCTTTCCTTTTGTTTCAGAACTTCCTGTCCTTAGTAAAAAATCAATTCTCCGAGTTCATTCAATTTTTCCAATATGATGGAGGAGGGGAGTTCACATCCAGTGACTTCATTTCTTTTCTTCAAAATAATGGGATAGGAAGAAGAGTGTCATGCCACACACGCCACAACAGAATGGGATTGATGAGCACAAACATAGGCATATTGTTGAAAGTGCGATGAGTATGATTCATGACAGTCATCTTCCCATTAATCTGTGGACAGAAGCCTTTCATTATGCTATACATGTGATAAATAGACTGCCATGGTTGTTTTAGAAAACAAGTTTTCTTATCATTGCCTTTTTGGAATTCATCCTGATTATCATGACTTGCGTGTTTTTGGATGTGTTTGTTATGTGCATATTGATCAGTCCTTGAGAAACAAGTTTCAGGATAAGGCTCAGAAGTGTAGATTTGTGGGATATGCGGATGACTACAAAGGATACAGATGTTATGATCCCATTAGCAGACACATCAAAATCTTGAAAAATTTTGTTTTTGACAAGCTAAACTTCGATCATAAAATTGGCACAAGTGACATGTCCTCTACCTCAGTCGAAGTTTATTACCTTTGGCTAAATTCAGAGCTCTTGGATAGTTCGAATGAAGAATGTCATTCGGACTGTGTGCAACACGAAGAAGAGAGTCCCAAGATCGTTGGTACATCGGAATCGCATAACTGTGAAGCAACACCACCATTGGAATCGAGAAGGTATAAGGGAATTTCCTACACCAGACAGAGAACGACTGCTTCAGGACTCCTAAATCAAGCTCAAGAGGCTGCACCTACCTCCTCACACACCCTTGACGTCAAGAGATCCAGTCGCATGCGGCATCCTATTGATAGGTGGGTCAGCTACAACAATTCATGGATTTTCAACTCTTTTTTACTGCTCTCAACAAGGAAGATGAACCTATTATGTACTACCAGGCAGCCACATATAAGAAATGGGTAGAAGCCATGAATGATGAGATGCAAGCCTTGCATGAATGTGAAACCTGGGAAATTGTTCCCAGACTGCCTGACAGAAATGTGGTAGGACGCAAATAGGTCTACAAAATAAAATATAAACCAGATGGGACTATTGAACGATACAAGGCAAGACTCGTGGCAAAGGGTTTCATACAAGAAGCAGGACAAGACTATGATGAGACTTTTAGTCCAATGGTGAGAATGAGAACGATTCGAATCATTCTTTCCTTAGTTGTTGAGCATGGATGGACACTTAATCAACTTGATGTTAAGAATGCATTTTTGCATGGAGATTTGAATGAGGAAGTTTACATGGAACAACCACCTGGATACTATGAGGAAGATTGTAAGACAAATGCATGCAGACTAAAAAGGGCTATCTATGGCCTAAAACAGGCATCTCGCTCTTGGTTTGATAGCTTCTCTCTTGAGATTCAGAAGCATGGCTTTGCTCACTCCCTATTAGATCACTCATTGTTCATCTTTAGAGGGCAAAATGTGATCACCTTATTGCTAATTTATGTTGATGATATTGTCATCACAAGAAACTCTGAGGATCATATCAAAGAAGTAAAGGAACTACTGAGTCAGAGATTCAAAATGAAATACCTTGGTGCCCTGCGTTATTTTCTTAGAGTTGAAGTTGATAGCCAAGCTGATAGGTTGACTCTCACCCAACACAAGTATACGATGGACGTTCTAACCAAAGTAGGTATGAAGGATTGTAAACCTGTAGGGACTCCAAGTATTCTTCACCAAAAACTGAGTGCTCATGATGGAGACTTGTGTGAGGATCCCACCAGGTACCGCAACCTAATAGGGATGTTACAGTGTCTCACATTCACTCGACCTGATATTGTTTATTCAGTCAATCAGGTGTCCCAGTTCATGCATGAATCGTGTACTGAGCATATGGAGGCTGTTAAAAAGATACTCAGATATCTAAAAGGAACAGTTGGGGATGGATTGATATATTCTCCAAAACCATATGGCAAGGACATGCGCGAGATTACTGTATATTGTGATGCAGACTGGGCAGGGAATCCAGATGAACGAAGGTCTACATCAGGATATTGCATCTTCATTGGAAGAAACTTAGTATCCTGGAGCAGTAGAAAACAAAAGGTCATTGCTAGATCAAGTACTGAGGCTGAGTACAGATCCATGGTTGTCGCTACTGCTGAAGTCACATGGGTCAGGCATTTGCTAACTGAAGTGGGAGAAGGGATATCTCGATCTATCTTGCTCTGCGACAATCAAAGTGCTCTCAACATGTCATTCAATCTGGTTAATCACAGTCGTGCCAAGCACATTGAGATAGATCAACATTTTGTGAGACAAAATGTTGAAGAAAAGGAAATCGAGCCCGAATTTGTTAACACTGAAAGACAAGTTACAAACATATTCACAAAAGGCTTGACCAAGGATCGTTTTTGGACACTTAAAGGCAAGTTGTTCATGGTTCAAAACCATGATCAACTTAAGGGGGGGGGGGGGTGAAAAAGTCTATTTGTCTATGTATTCTTTACTTGTATTTGCTATTTTGTATTATGGGTCTGGATAATATATTAGACCCGACCCATATTGTAAACAAAGGATATATATACATGTTTTAGGTCACGATTTCAGGATTGGAAATCGTGACAACCGCAACTCTTCCTTTCTCTTTCATCTCTCTTTTCACGTGTGACAGATCCTAGTGAAATCTGACAACAGAGACTTCCTCTAAAAAGGAATGCATTATTTTTCTGATGCCATTAATTGCATCACCATCAACACTTCCATCCGTTATTCAGTGTCAAATAAGAGTCTCAAATATTAGAAACATTTTTAAATGAAAATTTACCTTATTCTCTACCTACACATTTTTTATCAAGCATTACTATTGCCACTTCTAGAACATGAAATTATTTTCGTTATGGCATTCTTGTTAAAATATGTATATATACATATACTTATATATATATAAGTATATATATACATATATACTTCTGTTTCTTCATTGTATATCCAAAAAGCCGATAGGAGTATTTTGGTAATTTTTATGTACCATTTTATTTTTAGGTTTTTCTTTTCTTTATTTTTTTCTTTTCTTTTTTATTTTAGTATGTAATAGGACCACATGGGGCCCCACCCATCTAGTCGTTGTTAAAATATATGTAATTCATATATATATATATTTATATATATATATAATATCCGATAGGGGTATTTCTGTCATTTCACAAGTACCCGATAGGGGTACTTGTTTTTCTTAGTTTATTTTTCTCTTTATTTTTTGTAAAATGTATTTTTTATTTTTTGTTTTTTGCTCACTCAAAAGGGGCCCCACCATGTAGTCGATGGGGCCTCCAACGGTCACATTAGTGACCGTTGGGGGCTCCCAACGACTACATGGGGAGCCCCCTAGGTGGCTCTCCTTTTAAGGCCTCTTGGCCCTCTCCCTCTCCTTCTCTTGTGTATAAATAGGGGTGCTCCCCTCTTGTATTTCTCACTCTTGAGAGCTCTCTCTCTTTCAATAAGAGGCATTTATATTTTTATGTTGTGTTGTCTCTTGTGGGTTGGGTATTAGCCCCTCTTTGTTTGTTCATTAGTAAATGTTGTAAGTGCTTAGTGCACTCTTTGCTTTTCCGCATATTTCATTACATGGTATCAGAGCCTTGGGTATGCTCTTCTTTTTAATATAGCTAGTGGTGTAGCTATATTTGTTTTCTTTGTTTCTCTCTCCTTGATATTCTCTTGTAAGTGGTTGTTATGGAAGGAGAACAAAAGATTGATCTCTCCTTCAAGCTCAATGGTTCCAACTACATGATGTGGGCCGCCGCCATGGAAAACAACCTCAAAGGGAAAAAGCTTTGGGGATACGTTATGGGCACCATTCCGGAACCACAACTCCAACTAACTAAGATGGAAGGCGATCAAGAAAAAGCTCTTGAAGGAGATGCCCGCATAAAGGCCATTGAAGATCACCAATCTAAAATAGAAGATTGGGAGAGTAAGCATGCCAAGATTCTTGCTTGGTTCATGAATAATGTGGAGCTCAAGATTTGCGCCAACATTGCCAAATTTAGGATGGCAAATGAAGCATGGTTCTTCATGAAAGGTATGTTTACACAAAAAGACCTTGCTCGTCAATTCTTTCTTCAAGAAAAAATCCGGACTATCAAGCAAGGAGAAATGAGTGTTAGGGATTACTTTAGCACTCTTGGCCCTCTATGGGATGAGCTATCCTTACTAGAACCAAAATGGGTTTCTAGTATAGATGTGGAATTAAGGAGAGAACAAATGGAAAAAGAACACTTTTTCCAATTTTTACATGGGCTTAGGCCCGAATATGAACAAGTGAGATCCTCCCTCCTACATAGATCAAAGCCTCTTCCCTTGGAAGATGCCATAGCCGAAATATGCCAAGAAGAAACCCGTCTTGGCATGATTAAAGGAGGAAATGATGTCTTGGCCGTATCCAAACCCGGCAACCATATGAAAACCTATAAACCTCCACATTTTGGAAGACAAAATAACTATAATGGCAACTACAGAAAAGCCATTTGCCATCATTGTCAAGAACCGGGTCATATAAGACCTAATTACCCTAAGTTGAATGAAGCACCAAAAAATAAAGTTGCTTCCGTTGAAGAAGCTACTCAAAAGAAAGAGGAAGCAATCAAAGGAACGGACTCTTTTTCTCTTGCTCAACTATCGGAGGCACTACAAACTCTACTCAAGATTCCATCAACTTCGGGTGCCGCCGTAGCTTCCTCCTCTCCTCCAGGTATGTCGTCTTGGATCCTTGACTCTGGAGCTTCCTTTCATATGACCCCCCTTGAAAATGAGCTTTCCGATTTATGTAATAGCTTTAAAAACTCCTATGTTTCAACTGCCGATGGTACATCTTTACAAGTTAAAAGTCTTGGAACCTTAAACTTTTCAAAAGACTTCTTTGTGCCAAACGTGAGAGTTGTACCTCAACTTAATTTAAATCTCCTCTCTGCTGCTCAAATATGCGATCATGGATGTAAAATCTCCTTCTCAACTAAGGATTGCTCTATACAGGATCTCCGGTCCGGGAAGCTGATTGGGCAAGGCCATAGAAGGGGAGATCTCTATTACATGAGCAACTTGAAACTCCCCATTAACTCTTTTTGTAACCATGTCCAAGATAAAAATATTGATATTTGACATCAAAGACTTGGACATCCAAGTTTCTCAAAAATGTACTCATTTCCATTTGGAAAGAAATTTTGTAATGAGAAACATTTTGTGTGCAAGAATTGTATTTTTGGCAAAATGAAATCTACTCCTTTTCCAAACCGGACTTTTGTTTCCAAAAGACCTTTTGAGTTAGTCCATTCGGACGTTTGGGGTCCTTCCCCTGTCATGTCTAAAGGAGGGTACTCCTATTATGTCACTTTCATCGATGACTATACTAGGTATGTATGGATCTACTTTCTCAATTTAAAATCCGAAGTCTTTGAGTTTTTTAAAAAATTTCATATGATAGTTAAAAATCAATTTTCAAGTAATATCTCTACTCTTAGATCCGATTCGGGTGGAGAATATTTATCAAATGAATTTCAAAACTATTTAGAAATAAATGGGATTTGTCATCAAAGATCGTGTCCTAGGACTCCTCAACAAAACGGCTTCCGAGAGAACGCATAGACATATCATGGAAACCACTAGGACACTCCTTATTTCCAAAGAAATTCCAAAGAATTTTTGGGCCGAAGCGGCCTTAACCTCAACTTATTTAATAAATAGAATGATATCTTCATCCTTACAAAATACATCTCCATACGAAAAACTATTTGAAAGAACACCTGACTTCAATAGATTAAGAGTTTTTGGATGTAAATGTTTTGTCCTTACTCATAAACGGGACAAATTATCTCCTAAAGCTATTGAATGCGTTTTCTTGGGTTATGGAGAAAATCAAAAGGGTTTTAGATGTTTTGATTTGAAAAATAACAAACTCTATGTATCCAAAGATGTAACATTTTTGGAAAATGAAAATGGTTTTGTGAAAACTAAAGATATTGATGAAAGTGAATATACTTTTTTATTTGATCTTCTATCTCAAGAAGATAAGACTCCTCAAGAAGAGGAAATCTCTAATGAGTCTTTGAATGACCTAGAGGAAATCCCTCTTGATAATGCTGTAGATGAGAATAATAGACCAATCCAAACATATGTTAGGCGTGGTCAACAAACTCAGATAAGTGCCTTAGAAAAATACTCTCAAGGATCCGACATTGAAGAAACATCTTTAAGGAGATCCAGTCGGATCTCCAATCCTCCAAATAGGTTTGTTTCCTATGAGTCCCTAACTCCTAGATATAGAGCATGTCTAATTGCATTACATTCATTTCATGAACCTTCACACTATAATGAGGCCAAAAATATTCCCCAATGGGTTGAAGCCATGAACTTAGAGCTTAGTGCCCTTGAAAAAGCAAAAACTTGGGAAATAACTTCGTTACCCACTGGAAAGAAATCAATAGGATGTAGATGGGTCTTCAAAATTAAAACCAAGAGTGATGGTTCATTAGAACGCTATAAAGCACGATTAGTAGCTAAAGGATATGCTCAGGAATATGGTATAGATTATGAAGAAACCTTCGCACCTGTTGCTAGAATGACTAGTGTTAGGACTCTTATTGCTATTGCGTCTGTAAAGAAATGGCCTATCTATCAACTTGATGTTAAGAATGCATTCCTAAATGGCGAATTAAATGAAGAAGTTTACATGGATCCCCCACCTGGAGTATGTATTGGTAAAAATAAAATTCTTAAACTTAAAAAGGCATTATATGGTTTAAAACAAGCTCCAAAGGCTTGGCATGATAGATTTAGTAATGTAATGACAAGTTTAAATTTTCGTTCATGTTATACTGACACTGCTTTATTTGTGAAAAGTGCAGGGTCTTCTGTAGTTATTTTACTACTTTATGTTGATGATATGATCATCACAGAAAGTGATGAGCAAGGCATTAATGATATTAAAAAGGTTTTGAAAGAAAATTTTGATATGTCTGACCTTGGTTTCTTAAGATATTTTTTAGGAATTGAAGTGGCGTACTCTCCTCGAGGGTACATTCTCTCTCAGATGAAACTTGCTGCTGACATCTGTTCCAAATCGGGTATCTCCGATGACAAGAAGACAGAAACCCCAAAAGTCATCAATGCAAAATTAAGGTTGGAAGATGGAACACCTCTCGAGGATCTTACTCCCTACCGGCAACTTGTTGGGTCTCTAACCTACCTATCCATCACTCGGCCAGACATTGCTCATGCTGTCCACTCTGTCAGTCAGTTTCAACATGCACCTACAACCGTGCACATGAGTGCAGTCTTAAGGATTGTCAGATATATCAAAAATACCATAACTAAGGGAGTTTTTCTTTCTTCTGCCTCGTCACTTGATTTAATTGCTTATACTGATGCAGATTGGGGAGGAAATCCCAATGACCGTGTCTCAACTACCGGTTTTTGTGTTTTCTTAGGTGACTCTATGATTTCGTGGAGATGCAAGAAGCAACACAAAGTATCATTGTCCTCGACGGAAGCAGAATATCGTGCTATGGCCACTACAACCATGGAACTTGTGTGGCTAAGAAGCCTCCTCAGTGATATGGGCATTGTCATCTCTACTCCTTCGAAGATGTGTTGTGACAACAAAAGCGCAATCTATATTACAAGCAATCACACCTTCCATGAGCGTACTAAACATATTGAGATGGACTGCCATTACGTTCGGGATGAATTCCTAAGAGGAACTATAGCACTACCTTACGTCACATCTGAGTACCAGTTGGCGGACTTCTTCACTAAGGCTCTTGCGGCTCCTCGGTTTTTGTTTCTCCTTAACAAGCTTTCGGTTATATCCCCGTAAAGCTTGAGGGAGGGTGTTAAAATATATGTAATTCATATATATATATATATATTTATATATATATATAATACCCGATAGGGGTATTTCTGTCATTTCACAAGTACCCGATAGGGGTACTTGTTTTTCTTAGTTTATTTTTCTCTTTATTTTTTGTAAAATGTATTTTTTGTTTTTTGTTTTTTGCTCACTCAAAAGGGGCCCCACCATGTAGTCGATGGGGCCTCCAACGGTCACATTAGTGACCGTTGGGGGCTCCCAACGACTACATGGGGAGCCCCCTAGGTGGCTCTCCTTTTAAGGCCTCTTGGCCCTCTCCCTCTCCTTCTCTTGTGTATAAATAGGGGTGCTCCCCTCTTGTATTTCTCACTCTTGAGAGCTCTCTCTCTTTCAATAAGAGGCATTTATATTTTTATGTTGTGTTGTCTCTTGTGGGTTGGGTATTAGCCCCTCTTTGTTTGTTCATTAGTAAATGTTGTAAGTGCTTAGTGCACTCTTTGCTTTTCCGCATATTTCATTACAGTCGTTGGGGCCCCAATGATCATTAATGTGACCTTTGGGGCTCCCAAGTTCCCAACGACTAGAAGGGAGCCCCATGTGGTCCCTCTCTCACTTCTCTTTTCCTCTATAAATTAGAGGGCTCTCCCTCTTGTAAAGTATGGCTTTTGAAGGCCTCACTCAATAAAGATCCATATTTTTTAAGTGTTGCCTCTTTGAAGGCTTTTTGTGTTGCCCTTAGTAGACCATTTCGATATTCCCCATTGTGGGTTCTTGTTTGTCCAATATTGGACCGTGTGAATGCATTAAGCATTCTTATTATACATTTTCGCATACTTTCTATCATGGTATCAGAGCAAGGTTGTGATCGAGTTGTTCTTTGATGCATCGAAAAGCGTATTATTCAAGAAATTTTAAGAAAAATGGTGAAATATTCATTTTTCTCTCTTTTCTTTCTTAAAGTTATTCGGTATGCATTCTTTTTCCTTAAGTATCATGCATTATGAAGAAATATCTACTCCCTTGATCATTTATATGTATGTGTTTTCTTTATCGTTATGTTTTTATTTAAAAAAAATTAAATCAAAATGTATTTTTGCACATTTAGTGTTTGTGTTACTTGATTGAACCTTTGCTTTTTCGTATATACACTTTTTCGTATGTTTTTTGAAAATTTTAAATGATAATTTTTAAAACCGGTGAACTTGTTTTTCGAAAAACTAGATATATGATTGCTCAAAACTTGCTTTAATGGGTCAATAAAAATTTATGACCATTGGAGCTTTGAATTTATATTTTATGCCTAACTTTGTTTGTAAGCATACCTTTTATATGAATGGTAAGTCTTTAAAGAAAGTTATGATGAGATTAAATTTTTTGTGAGATGTGTAAAACTATTGATCACGTACTCTTCTACACTCTCATCATATTTGTTGTTTCGTATTGAAGGTATGTGCTTATCCACTAAAACGTCTTATATGTGGCTTTTTCGGAAAAAATCTTGACATATATCATCTATGAAAAAATCCTTATTAAGTTTAAATTCCCTTTAACAAGGCTTACTTAATGCGTCATTTCATATGAGCAATATTTGTTTGGAAAAGTTTTTTTTTTATGATGCATGTTGAATTAAGATTAATTCTTTATTAAAAGGAATGGTCTTGTATTACTATCATATGAAATATGGTTATTTTCTTTGCATCTTGATGCTCTCAAAGATTCTTCAATTTGATTGTTGCATAATTGTCTTCAAGAGTTTATTTCATTGTAAAATTCATGGATTTTATTAATGCTTGTTGCATAATTGTTGAATTATGAGTTGGTTCTAACCTTTAAAGTCATATGTTTTTTATAAACTTACAAGTTTTTGAATTTTTCCTCCTCCATAAATATTTGATTTTATAGATTTGTGCACTAGTGCAATTTTTTGTTGTTGTGAGAAGATTGTTTGTGAGTATCTTTTATAGATACATTTGTGGATTTCCTTTTTCTTACATGATATCTTTCAAAGATTCATTAATATTTGTGAACCTTTGTGGTTCTTTTGAAATTGGTTGTGAGCATCATTTGAAGTTCCAATTGTAGATTTCATGATTTTTCACATGAGATTTTCAAACTTCATAATCTTACCACCTTTATTAAGAATGCCTATATTGGCCTAAATTTGTTATTTGCTCATTCAAGACTATTGTCATTCGACATCTTGTATTGCATCTATTATCATTTGGTGTGCATATAATTGCACTTTATATCTATCATAATTAAGGCTTGATTTGACTCTTGGATTATTCTGAATTGGTTCTTACACATGACATTGCTTAATATTTCATGTTGTGTTTGTTGCATAATAAGACTTTTTGGTATAAATGACTTCATTTTTAAGAATTGATTATGTTAAGCATGATCCGTGTTTATGCAAAATTGTTGTCATAAGGCATATTGTTGTGCATATGATTGATTATCTACCATTATTGGGTCTTTGATTTGATTTTTTCAAATCGGCTCTCTTTATAAAATCACCTATTTGGAAAATGATTTTCATAAGTGTTTGTTGCCTTCTTATGACATTTATATTGTCCATCACAAACTTTATATAATGCATCAATTTTCTTGGCCTTGTTATTATTGAATTAGAGATGTCTGTTGAGGTGAGTTATGTGCACCTCGTGTTATGTCATTTTAGATTGTCAACTTGTAGTTTGACTCTAAATGACATGTTATGTGATAATCTGAGTACGAGTGTGTGGTATCACTTGTTTGTTCTTTGGTCAGTGACTTTGTTACGGATGCTCTTAATTATGTGTACCTGTGATGGATGTCTAACTTTTGAGAGCATAGTGTTTCTAGATATATTGAAAAATCAATATTTTTTAATTGTATCTCCATTACAAGCAGTCTTGCCTCAAGTGTCTTCTCTTTTTATACCTCTTATCTAAGTGTCATCATATGTAGACAAGAATTGTGTGTTCACACATTTGTGTGTGCTTTTAGCTCATTGTTGGTTGTTTGCTCTTGCTTTAGTAGCTGATACACATGTTTCAAAAATCATTATATGTAGACAAGAGATGTTTAGTCATACCTTTGTGTGTACTTTTAGCCCATTGTTGGCTTTGTACTCTTGTTCTAGTCGCTGAACATACTTGATTTTGAGTGTTATTATATGTATACAAGAGATGTTTATTCACACTTTCATGTGTGATTTTTAGCCCATGGTTGGCTTTTGTACTCTTGTTCTAGTTGCCAAACATACTTGATTTTGAGTGTCATTATATGTAGACAAGAGATGTTTATTCACACTTTCATGTGTGATTTTTAACCCATGGTTGGTTTTTGTACTCTTGTTCCAGTCGTTGATACACTCATTTCAAGTATCATTATATATACACAAGAGGTGTTTATCCACACTTTCATGTGTGCCTTTGGCCCTTTAGTGGCATTATATTTATTCTTGTTCTAGTTGCTTATACACTTGATTTATGGTTTTTAGAGGTCCAATGAGGTGATTGCTTGTAGTAGGGTGAACTATTGTTGAGATTTGCAAAATTTCATTTATCATATGTGATTTCTTTCTAAATTTTAATCTTTACTACTTGTTTTTTCCTTTACATAGAAAAATATTTGTCGATAAAACTTCATATCATTGATGATAATATATATATATATGCATATTTGGAAATCACTTGATTTTACCTTTTTGGCATTTGCCCTATAATGGATGTGTGTATTTTACACATTAAGGGCTTGTGGTGTTTGGCCTTATAGTGGGCTTCTGTATTTTTCAAATATTTCATCCTTCAATGTGTGAGGTTCTCTATTTAAAATAGCATTCATTCTTGACTCTTAGGTGGGTGTTTTGGTTTATTCAATCAAGTGTTATACTTGATTGGAGTGTGTTCTTGCAAGTTCATACATGACCTTTGTTGACATTGATTTTTTTTCATTCTAAGGAGCGTGAGAAATGATTAAAATCATCTTTTGTTGATAAAATTGATTGTCTCTTCGTTATTGATTTATGTATATTAAACATGTTTTCTTTCGTGTGCCCTTGTGCATATCTCTTTGTGAGAGATTAGTTCTTTAATGAACATTGTCTCTTTGAAGACATTTCTAATGCATGAAGCTTTTCAAAAAGCTCTCTTATTTTTCAATATAAAGCTAATATTTGTATGCCTTTGTGCATGTGTATTCGTGCCTTTATGCACTTGTGGGTGTTTTTCTTGTGCCTTTATGCATATATCTTTTCTTAAGAATATAGTGAGGTTATCAAAGTGTGTTTGAGTTTAATCTTCTTAATGATATTTTCACATAGCGCTCGATTGAAATACGTAGAATATCTTTTGCATCATTATCTTGATGATTCATATGTTCCTCTTGATAAATGTTATGGTTTCTTGATTCATCTTGTTTGAAATATTCTATTTGATTGAAATGCAAAGATATTTTTTACTTCGAGCTCTTTAATTTGTTCCACAGGATCTTGAAAATGAGAGGGAAGAAATACCTATGATACATCATGAAAGGTGATTGAGGATGATCATTAAAGACAGTTGAAGGCTGACATTTGCAAAATTCTTTCATGTGCTATAAAGATGATGACTTTCATTAAAGAATCTTGAGGACTTGGAATCCTTCCTTTATATCTTCAAACTTTCCGTTATCCCCACGTAAAGTTTGAGGGGGAGTGTTAAAATATGTAATATATATATATACTTCTCTTTTCTTCATTGTACATCCAAAAACCTGATAGGGGTATTTTGGTAATTTTTATGTACCATTTTATTTTTAGATTTTTTTTTTAGTATGTAATAGGAGCACATGGGGCCTCACCCATCTAGTCATTGGGGCCCCAACGGTCATTAATGTGACCATTGGGGCTCCCAACGACTAGAAGGGAGCCCCATGTGGTCCCTCTCTCACTTCTCTTTTCCTCTATAAATTAGAGGGCTCTCCCTCTTGTAAAGTATGACTTTTGAAGCCCTCACTCAATAAAGATTCATATTTTTTAAGTATTGCCTCTTTGAAGGCTTTTTGTGTTGTCCTTTTTGTGTTGTCCCTTAATAGACCATTTTGATATTCTCCATTGTAGGTTCTTGTTTGTCCACTATTGGACCGTGTGAATGCATTAAGCATTCTTATTATACATTTCTGCATACTTTCTATCAATTCTGTCACAAGATTAGATGGTCAGTACTTGGTAAATATCTCTTAGTTGAACTACAACTATTTATAGAATATAAATGAAACTCAAAATGGTGATTACTGATTAGGGGCCAATCAGGGAACTCCAGTCACTTCAGGAGAACCCAGAAGGGTGGAAAATGGTGCTGTTAGGATTTCAGTTCCATTATTTAAAAATTCTGACATTTAAACATGAATTAGTTAACAAAACATGGTCAACTATGAGAAATAAACCATGAAAAAAATATGAGTACATGCAGAAAAAATGTACAAAAGAAATATTACAAGATAAGGTGGAAATTTTCTTTTTTCAAAGAAAACAGATAAGATGAAATCTAGTTTTTACATCTGCCAAAATGGGGGGAAAAAAGCAACACATGTATATTTCAAGTGAGTATACACTGTACAAGGGATCAAGAATACCAAAGTTATATAACAAAGAGCATCATCCATCCATGAAGATATTCTTTTAAAGATGAATATTATTAAAAACAAAAAGTTGTAATTCCCTAATCCCAAATTAGTAGAAAGACATGATAAGGCTAGAAAAACGACAATGCAGAATATTATAAAAGCTACATTATAAAAAGCCTCAAATTGACTATAAAAATCAACAAAAACAAAAAGTTCTTAGAGAATATTCTCACTTGGGCCTCCAATGACCTGTTTCTGTCTCTTTCAAATTGCAATTGTTGAAGCATTTTCTCCTCTAATGCTTTTAACCTAAAAATCAACCAGAGTAAAAATAGATGTGAGTTGTCATAATAATGCAATAGATAATGGAACAATCTATGTTATGGGGTACGGGTACGGGTGCGGGTATGGCATGGCAATTCCAAAAAACTATGGGTACAGGGACACGGCTATATATATATTGTTAAATTATATGGGCAATGTACATATATATATTATTTATGTTCTATGTAACTGAAATACCCATCAGGGGTATTTCAGTCTCTTTACCCATTTAACAGGTGCCAGCCTATTAGAGGCTTGTCATCTTTTTTATCTTTTTGTACAAAATAGCTGTTGTGGCAGCTCAACTTTGCATTGGGCTGCTCCCAACGGTCATATTTATGGCTTTGTTGTCCAGGTTTGGACTTGTCCAAACCTTTTTCTCAACTTCATTGACTAGGTTTGAACTTGTCCAAATCTGGACAACGAAGCCATGTGTTATAAAAGGGAAGGGGCATAGCCCCCCCCCTCTCTCTCTCTCTCTCTCATTGCAGCAAGAAGAAGAAGAGGAGGTACTCTCTCTCTCTCCCTTCTACAAAAAGAAGAACAAGAAGAGGAGGTACGCTCCCCCCCTCTCTCTCTCGCCCCTTTCCCTCTAGACAGAGAGCCGAGGGTTTCAGCAGAGAGAGACAGGGAGGGGGGTTTATCAGGTGGGACGAGACCAAAATGGCCCTGCCCCTTTGACTTTAGTTTGACCAAGGCAAAATATAAAAAAAAAATGGTCTAAGACCCGACCCACGGTGTACCGGTACCGTGCCCGTGTCGCCACGTGTCGATGCGGGTACGCCGAGCAAAATGTCGTGTCACAGTGACATATGGGAACAATTAGTTCAGTTAAACAGAACCTGTCTTTCAATTCACGATTTTCATCCTCCAAATGCTTTGCACTATCAGGATATGGCTTCCTAGGAACAGATTCATTTCCATGGCTAGCATTATCAGTTTGAACTTGAAGATTAGCAGCAGAATGCCGCTCAGCTTCCTGTACATAGAAATAACTGAAAAACATCAGCACACACCTCTTAAATTCTAAGACATTTACCTATTTAAGAGAAAAAAAAAGTAACACTATTACCACAATGCTAAAATCATTGTACACCCAATAATTTAAGTAGCAAGGCAAACATAAGAGAAATATGTTAATAATTTCCCATGGCTAAAAGGGATTGTCATACAGCATAAGCCCACAACCTAAACACTCCAAAAGATATGAAGTACAACGAATCACAATAATAAATACAAACATGTTCTCTCTCCCTTTGCAGTCATAAATCATAATGAATCAAGAATGACCATTATGAGTTTAATAAAGCACACAAACTAAAGAAATGTGAAAACTCATAAAAATCTTTGCCACTCCGTTCCAGTTCCTCCTCTACAAACTCTCATATATAGAAACACACATGCACAAGCACCCACCCACATATGCATGCAGACCCACCAATGTACACACACACACACACAACTACTTATCAAGGTACTGTATTTCCTTGAAAAGAAATATGTATGTGTTGGTATGCTGTATAAAACAAATAAAGCTGGTAAGACATTCCTTTTCCGAAAAAAGGGTGTGAGTACAGCAGAGTATGCATCCTGTGTGCATATAGTATACACTATAGTCACAAATTTCATTCTCAGCAATTTATCAGCAATGGAATTTCTCGGGAGATTTTAAACACTCTTGTTTTTATCAGGGAAGTATCAGTTTGTCAAAATATGATGAATAATATATACTAATTTTTTGTATCAAAATACATAAAAAGAATAATATAGTGAAGATTTAATGCATAATAAGTAATGGGTAAGAAACTAAGATTTTAATGCATAATAGGTAAATAATGGCATAATGGGTAAGAATCTAAAGTTTTAATGCATAATAGGTAAGTACTGTAAGTGATTCATGCCATATTCACTACAAAGGAAAAACAAGGTCTCCTCCTGTTATTATTTAAAGAATCTCATCCCCGTTTTCATCCATAAGGACCACAACATGGTGGCATTCAATGGGGTTATCCGCATGGCCTTTCTTGTGTGATTGGCTTTTCACAGCTTGTGTAATTGGGGCAAAAGTACTATTATGCCCTCTTATAATAATAATGTTTTTGTTATACATATAGTGATAATATCGCAAAATATTTAAAATGAGTGAGATTTTGAATATCTTGTAATATTATAAAAAAATGTCAAGATTTTTTTAACATTTATCGGAGATATAAAATCGCAAAAGCTTAACATGTTTTTTGGGTTACAAAGTTCCATCTTATCCCAACATGTCTAGACACACAAACACTGAGAGAGAGAGCAGTAGATAAGCAACTTTAAATATTATATAAAAAACAGGAATTATTAACCAGTATCAATGTCTCACACTTGGCAACACTAACAGTCCTAGCAAACTTCAATTATCCAATACCATGATACCTATATACTGGTGTTCCACTAATTACAAACTATGAAGAATTCCTCATAATTGTAACACAGCTTTCCTTTTTCTTTTGTTTTCATAGCGAAGCAACCTCGTGGTTAAACTGTGTCTAAAATTTCAAGCATATTGATGACTTATTTTTAAAATCATTATGAATCCTCATCGCAAAAGCTTAACATGTTTTTTGGGTTACAAAGTTCCATCTTATCCCAACATGTCTAGACACACACAAACACTGAGAGAGAGAGAGCAGTTGCTAAGCAACTTTAAATATTATATAAAAAACTGGAATTATTAACCAGTATCAATGTCTCACACTTGGCAACACTAACAGTCCTAGCAAACTTCAATTATCCAATACTTTGACACCTATATACTGGTGTTCCACTAATTACAAACTATGAAGAATTCCTCATAATTGTAACACTGCTTTCCTTTTTCTTTTGTTTTCATAGTGAAGCAACCTCTTGTGGTTAACTGTGTCTAAAATTTCAAGCATATTGATGACTTATTTTTAAAATCATCATGAATCCTCATCGTATGATACGATGTTCAGTACCAACGTGTCAACCCATAGTTTGATACCTTATGTTATTTTTTTTTTAAATAAGGGATATTGGGCTGTTATATACGATATCATACAATAATATTGTATAAGCCGATGCAGCCAGGAACTTCAAGTTCTTAACGACCAACAAAGTAACATCTGACCACTTTAAGAGGTGTTTCAAGTAGGGATGGCAGTGGACAGAGGGAAAGCGGGGCCCCGCCCCGCCTCGCCCCGATTGGACCGGGGATGAAGGGTATGAAACGGGGATGGAGGCGGGGACGAAGGTTAAAATCCATCCCCGTTCGGGGATGGACGTACACTTTTCCCCGCCCTGCCCCGCCCCCGCCACGATCCCTGACCCATCCCCGTCACTTTTCCCCGCAATATCCCCGCCCCGCACCGCCTCATCCCCGTTTGAACCGGGGATGGAGGACATGAAACGGGGATGAAGGCGGGGGTGGAGGTTAAAATCCATCCTCGCCGGGGATGGAGGTTGTAATCTTGAGGCGGGGCGGGGGTGGAGACCTTGTCCCCCGCCCCGCCCCACTACCATCCCTAGTTTCAAGGCAAAAATCTTTGTTTTGACCAAGGTTGCCAGACTAGGCAGCGAAAGTGGGAAACGATATAGGAAGCGGAAGCGGGAAGCGAGGAATAAAAAAAGCAATATAAGAATTGAATGGAAATTTAAATTGAATGCAAATAGAAACTAAAATAAAAGTGATTATTCTTAAATTCCATGATTTTTTAGAATAAGAATTAAATTTTTAATAAAATCCAAAAATGATGACTGCCAATTTAGAGAAAGCACATGAAAGTGAGTGAGAAGCGTGAGAGGAAACAAATAAAAACATGAAAAGTAGAGTGAGAGAACATATGAGAAGAATAGATGGAGTGTGTGGAAAGCATAGGAGAAGCGTGGGAAAATCAAGATTTGCATCAAGTTTTGCAAGCGGGGAGTATCATGCTTTTGAAACGAGTTTCTGAGAAGCAGGCTCCCCACTTATCTAAGAAACTTCTGGTAACTCTGGTTTTGACTCTATTTTCACACTCAAAGCTTCAAAAACCCTTTCTCTCTATTATTTTTGGATAAAATCACCCAAATATTTTATGGATTTACCTAAAGCCAAGCTTGGTTGTCAAAGGTGGCGCCTAGGCGGCCTAGACGCAGCCCCACCAGCTGGGAGACTAGGTTTGGGCGGTGGGGCACTATTTTAGCGCCTATGCGGTGCCTAGGCTAGGACCGCCTAGGCTTAAGCCTAGATTGGTCCTTCTTTTGAGTTGACCAAACGACCATATAAAAGGGGGAAAAGGGCCCTAATTTCTCCCTTTTCCCCTTTTCGCACTCTCCCTCTCTCTCTCTCACGTTCTTACTTTCTCAGGTTTTTGCAAGAAGAAGAGGGTACGCCCTCCTCTCTCTTTCTCTCTCTCTCACTGTCTTGGATTTTTGCAAGAAGAAGACCAAGATCCAGGTACGCCCTCCTCTCTCTTTCTCTCATACTCTCTCATTCTCACTATCTATCAGTTCCTCATTATCCCTCGTTCTCAATTCTCACACTCTCTTTCTCCCTCTTGTTCTCGCACCTCTTCCTTTTTTTCCTTTTTTCCATCCCTTTTTATTTTTTTTCTTCTTCATGTTTTCCTCTCTTCCTTTTTTTCTTCTTCCTGTTAATTATATTATTATACTGTATTTCAGCATATTATATATTATATATACTGCATATATATATATATATGAAATGTAATTTTATATATAATCTGTTTATATATAATACTGTATCTAAGTAATGTAATTTATAATATAAATCATTTGTTTGACTGTTTCTGAGTTATATTCCTTAGCTAATTTTGTGGTTGACAGGTTCCGATGTTATGTTTGAGTTATATTTCTGGTTGACTTTCTGAGTTGTGTCTGTGTCTTAATGAGTTATATTTCTCAGTTATATATAACTGTGTACTGCAGATATGATCTGTTTTACTGTTCTTTTTCAGAATTGACACTTTACATGCACCCACAGTCCACACACAGATGTGTGTGTGCAATGCGCAGTCAGTCATTGTACATGTTAAATTGTGCTAGTATATTGTGAGGTAATTTGGTCTCACTTGTCTATTTAAGATGTTTCCAGATATAGATTTTTTGTAAAATATAAAGAAAAGAGAACCTTATGAGAGCATCATGGCTAGAAATATTGTTTACTCCTTTTTTCGAAACTTGTGCCCTACTTATCTTTGAAGACAATGACAAGCTAATAATATTTGTTGAAACTGTGTGAGCAACCTGCTCTTCTGCAAAAGCTTCTTGAATTCAAATCAGTAAGATGTATCTAGTCTCCAAGATTTTCTAACTACACACTACACTGCCTTGAGCTTGGCTAAAATTGGTACTTAACCTGACCACAATATATATTGCACACACACAGATGCTGATGCACGGTTGCACACAGTCCACACACAAATTTATAATATTCAGTGTTTGTGTTTCATTTATATATATATACATATCGGTGTATGTAATTCATATATAATCGATTTTATTGTTTCTGAATTATATTTTTGGTTGATTGTTTAGTATTCATAAGTTATGTACATTGTATAGTTTATGTATTTGTAATTTTGTATATAACATATTATAACTAATAACCATATGCATTTATGTATATGTATATATTGTATAGTTTATGTATTTGTTTTTCACATATATGATATATATGAGCATCGTTGCTTACTCCTTTTAATTTAGCCAATTTACATTTTTTTTTTAGATTCTTTAGAACAATGGAAGGGGCTTCTTCTATATGTACTATCGGGTTACTCCAAGTTCGACATTTCGAGAATTGGAAGATGTACATAACTTGAAGCGAAAATTTAATGATCCAACATGGAATTGGGCCTACTGCAAGGATAAAAAAGATTTGAATTCTGTGACGTACGGTCAATGTAGATCAACTCATAAAAGAGGCATATACAGAATAAAGCAACATATACTTGGGATTGGAAGCAATGTAAAGGTCTTGATAAAACAAATTCAGAAATCAAGCCAGTAGAATGTGGTTCAAGTTGTTACCGACAATGCCTTCAATTACGTCAAAGCAATTACATTGTTGATGGAGAAAAGAAAACATTTGTTTTGAACTTTTTGTGTTGCACATTGTGTGGATCTGATGTTGGAAGATATAGGAGAGTTGCAAGATTTAAAGAACATTTTTAAAAAACCAAAGCAATTGATCATATTCATATACAAACAAGTTAAAGTGTTGGGTATAATGAGAACATACACAACGGAACCTACAGAGGTCAGCAGTGATAAGGTTTGCTAATAGATTTTTTAACCTAAAAAGCATATATAATTCCAAAAAAGGCTTGAGGTTCATGTTTATTGGAGATGATTGGTCAAAATGCAGTTTCTCAAAAACATCATATGATAAAAGATGTGAAAGCATGATTTTAAGCTCAAAATTTTAAAAAGAAGTGAGTCGTGATCTTAAAACAATGGCCCCTATGATTGATATGCTTTGAATGGTTAATAGCAATGAAGAGTCAACTATGAGCTACATCTACGAAAAAATTGACCGTGCAAACGAACAAATAAAGGTATAAATTTTTTTTTTTTGTATTCTACTAATTGTAAATTTTGTTTTTAAATTTTAGCTTAGCTTTTATAATGGTTACTTTCAATTATTTTACTTAATAGATAAATTTGTGTAATGATAAAGTAAGATATGACCCGGTTTGGGAGATAATCGATAAAAGATGGAGCAATCAATTGCACAAACCTTTGCATGCAATAGGCTTATATTTCAATTCATCTATATATTATGAGTATGAAAATATTGAGTCAAATAAGGAGATAAATAATGACTTGTATTATTGTACCAACTGTCTTGTTCGAAGCGAAGACAATCAATGTGCACTAGTAGACCAACTGGTAAAATATAAAACTGCTAATGGGCCTTTCGGAATGGAGTTAGCTGTTAAAATGTAAAACTGTACATATATGTATATATAATAATATTATATTATTATATATATATATATATACATTTTTCATTTCTTTCTTTTCTGTAATTTTTTTCCTTTATTTTTATTTTTTGTCTTTATGTCATCTAGTTCAGTTTGAACTAGAATGACTGTTGCTAGTCAAGTCCTGTCCAGACTTGACTAGCAATAGAGTTGTTGGACTGACACATTCCAACAGCTCTAAATAGAGTTGTTGGACTGTGCCCAACAGCTCTATTGAGTCCTCTTTCAGCTGTGTATATAAAGGTGTGCAGCCCCTCTTGTTTTTTACTCCAATGCTTCTTAAGCAATTGGTTTTTCATATCAATAAAGAATACATTTTTATTTTTATTTTGTTTCCAGTTATACCCTTTTTAAGGGTTATGCTTTAGTGTCATTCTTGACACTTGCCCTTGTTAATCTAAGCTCGTGTTTCGAAGATCCCCATTTCATTTCATGGTATCAAAGCCGCGGAAGTACTAAATCTTGAGGAAAAGCTGCCTCGGTTGCCGTGCCCGTTTGCAAAAGTGTTCGCCACTTGAAGAGAAGTGTTTTATCACTTCATTGGAGAAGATTTCACATCTTGTTGTATTGTTTTTTTTTTCTTTCTTTTTCATTTTCCTTCTTGTTTCTCTTCTATCCCTATTCTTTCTCTCCTTGTAATCGATGGATGACAATGATAAAGTCACCATCATGCCTATGAAACTAAGCGATACGAACTATGTAACATGGGTTTCAATCATGAAGCACCATATATGGGGAAAAGGCTTATGGGGGATTGTGGATGGTTCCGATTCGGAACCTAAGCTATCTCTTACTAAAAAGGAGGAAGATAAAGAGGTCCCTCTATCGGAAGAAGAGAAAATCAAGGCTATTGCCTCATACGAGAAGAAATGGAAAGAATGAAGAATATCTCATGCGAAGATAATGTCATGGCTTATCAATAGCGTTGACATTAAAAAATGTTCAAGTCTTGCCAAATTTGATCATGCCGATAAGGCATGGGAATACCTTAAGAATATGTATTCCCTTAAAGATATTCAACCTCCAAGAAAAAGTTTGAATGATGACACAAGGAGACAAAACTATTCGTGAATATTACAATGGGTTGTCCGAACTTTGGGAAGAACTTTCTCTTTTAGAACCAAAGTGGCATTGTGTCGAAGACATCGAGCTTCGTCAGAAACAACTCGATGCTGAACATTTTTACCAGTTTATCACTGGATTAAGGTCGGAATTTGAAACCACTAAATCGGCCCTACTTCACCGGAAAAAAAATTCCTTCTATTGTTGAAACTATTGAAGAGTTAACAATGGAAGAAAATCGTCTCTGGAAAGGTTCTTTAAAAATTGAAGATGATTCCGTTTTAGCCGTGTCTAGACCAGGGAATCATGTTCGATCATATAGGCCTCCTCACTTTAACCGACAAAATGGTGACTATGATAAGAAAAAAGTTATTTGTCATCACTGTCATGAACCGGGACATTACAGACCACAATGTCCCAAACTTAAGGAGCTGAGAAAAAAAAGAGCTGCAATTGTTGGATCGGAGCCTAAAGATCAGGATGCACCAGTTTCCCTGGCCCAACTAATGGAGATTCTTCAGCCTCTCATCAAAGGTGCCTCTTCCTCATCTGAAGCTTCAACCGGCGCAGCAGCCTCATCTTTTTCTGATCTAGGTAAAATTTCTTGGCTTCTTGACTCTGGTGCATCTTTTCATATGACCCCAAATAATCAAAGTCTATCCAAATGTGTTAAAAATAAAACAAGTGTGTCAAAGGTCTTTACTGCTGATGGGACTTCTCTTGAAATAGAAGGAATAGGAAATTTGGAAAAAATTTATAAAACAAAAAATTTTTTTATTCCAGAAATTAGACTTGTTCCCAAATTAAATTTAAATCTTTTATCTGTATCTCAAATTTCTGATTATGGGTGTAATATTTCTTTTTCTTCTCATGGTTGTTGGGTATAGGATCGCCAGTCAGGCAAGCTGATTGGGGAAGGGCCATAGAGAAGGAGGACTCTATTACATGGATTTTTTGGAAATGCCGAAGAAAGCTTTTTGTTATAATATTCAAAAAATAGAGTTGGAACTGTGGCATAAGAGACTTGGTCACCCACATATAGCCAAAATCCAACATTTTCGAAATCTAAGGAAATTTTGTAACTCTGGATCATTTGATTGTAAAGATTGTATTCTTGGCAAAATGAAAAGATTATCATTTCAGAACAGAACCTTTTTCTCTTCAAGACCACTTGAATTAATACACTCGGATGTTTGGGGTTCTCCACCAGTAATTTCTAAAGGAGGATTTGTTTACTATGTTATTTTTGTCGATGATTTCTCCCGACATACGTGGATGTACTTTCTCAAACATAAGTCTGAAGTATTTTCATACTTTCAAACTTTTCATAATATGGTTAAAAACAAGTTTCAAAATGATATTACTATTTTTCGCACAGATTCAGGGGGAGAGTTTTTATCCACAGATTTTCAAAATTATCTTAAATTGCATGGCATCACACATCAAAGATCTTGTCCTTATACACCTCAACAAAATGGACTGGCAGAACGAAAACATCGCCATATTATAGAAACCACTAGAACTTTATTAATAGCAAATCAAGTCCCTAAAGACTTTTGGGCAGAAGCTGCCTTAACTGCCACCTATCTCATTAATAGGATGTCATCTTCTTCGTTACAAAATATCACTCCCATTGAAAAACTTATGAACATTTCTCCAGACTACTCTAGATTAAGAATATTTGGGTGCAAATGTTTCATATTTACTGACAAAAATGATAAACTTTCCCCTCGTGCGATTCCCTGTGCCTTTTTAGGATATGCTGAAAACCAGAAAGGTTATAGATGTTTTGACTTCAAAAATAATAAACTATATGTGTCTAGAAATGTTTCCTTTCTTGAAAAGGAGAGCTTCTTTGATTTTAGAAAATTAAAAGACGTCACTGAGTACTCCTCTTTGCTAGATCTAACATCAACATCTGATGAATATGACCTTGATTGTAACTTTGATGATGATCCAAGAATTATTGATCTTAATGTTGAAAATGAAAAAGTTCATAGAGATACTAGTATTCAATATTCCAGGCGACAAGAGTCTAATACTCCATGTGCACTTGAGAAATATTCTAACATTCCAACTAGACAATCATCCCGAATCTCGAGGCCTCCAAGAAAGTTTGTATCATACGAGTTTTTTTCACCCACATATAGGGCAATTATTGCATTAATTCACTCATATGAAGAACCATCCACATATTTTCAAGCAAAAAATGATATCAAATGGATAGAAGCCATGAAAGCTGAATTAGATGCACTTGAAAAGGCTTCTACATGGAATATTCAAGATCTTCCTCCAGGGAAGAAAACTATAGGATGTCGATGGGTTTATAAAATTAAAACCAAGAGTGATGGTACTCTTGAAAGATATAAAGTCCGTTTAGTAACCAAAGGTTATGCCCAAGAATATGGGATTGATTATGAAGAAACCTTTGCTCTGGTGGCTCGTATGACTATTGTCCGAACCTTAATTGCCTTAGCTTCTATCAAAAAATGGTTTATTTTTCAAATGGATGTCAAAAATGCTTTTTTAAATGAAAAGCTAGTATTCCTAAGGGTATATATGAAACCACCTCCTGGTCTAAGTATTCCTAAGGGTAAAGTCCTTCGCTTAGAAAATGCTCTTTATGGACTTAAACAAGCACCAAAAGCTTGGTATGATAGGTTTAGTCGTGTTATGATTGATATTGGTTTTCAATTCTGTTTAACTGACACTGCTTTGTTTATTAAGAATTCTGATGCAGGGATCATTGTGCTTCTTCTCTATGTGGATGATATGATCATCACCGGAAGCGATAAACAGGGAGTTGAAACAATCAAAACACTTCTTAAATCTCATTTTGAAATGACTGATTTGGGCTTGTTGAGATATTTTTTAGGCATTGAAGTTGCTTATTCTCCTAGAGGATATTTATTATCTCAGACTAAATTTGCTTTTGATATTGTTTTCAGGTCTGGTATTACTGATGATAAGAAAGTTGACACTCCAGAAGTTGTTAATGTTAAAATGAAGATTGATGATGGAGAACTTCTTGCAGACCCTACTCCTTACAGACAGCTTGTCGGGGCACTTTCCTATCTATCCATTAAAAGACCAGATATAGCACATGCTGTTCATACAGCAAGTCAATTTCAACATGCTCCTACTTCTGTTCATATGGGAGCAGTCATGCGTATTATCAGATACATCAAGTCCTCTCTTTCACGAGGACTTTTCTTATCTTCCTCCTCTTCTCTTGATTTAATTGCATATACTGATGCTGATTGGGGAGGTGATCCCAATAACAGACACTCAACCACTGGCTTTTGTGTCTTTTTAGGAGAATCATTAATCTCGTGGAGGTGTAAAAAGCAGCAGAAGGTATCTCTCTCATCCACCGAAGCTGAATACAGAGCCATGGCAACCACGACCATGGAAGTAGTTTGGCTCCGACGACTGCTTGCTGACATGGGAGTTGAAGCAACAAAGGCTTCACAAATGTGTTGTAACAACAAAAGTGCGATCTACATTGCCAGTAACAGAACATTCCACGAACGCACCAAACACATCGAAATGGATTGTCACTACGTCAGAGAGGAATATCTACACGGGATAATTGATCTGCCATATGTCACTTCAGAATATCAGTTAGCAGA
This sequence comes from Nuphar pumila, assembly GCF_984573655.1. Lineage (NCBI taxonomy): Eukaryota > Viridiplantae > Streptophyta > Magnoliopsida > Nymphaeales > Nymphaeaceae > Nuphar > Nuphar pumila. The sequence continues at coordinate 178,999,089 of NC_143249.1, read as the reverse complement.
CCTCTTTACAAAGCCTCTCGCTGCTCCCCGGTTTCACTTTCTCTTAGACAAACTTTCGCTCATTGTACCGTAAGTTTGAGGGGGAGTGTTAAAATGTAAAACTGTACATATATGTATATATAATAATATTATATTATTATATATATATAAATACATTTTTAATTTCTTTCTTTTCTGTATTTTTTTTCCTTTATTTTTATTTTTTGTCTTTATGTCATCTAGTTCAGTTTGAACTAGAATGACTGTTGCTAGTCAAGTCCTGTCCAGACTTGACTAGCAATAGAGTTGTTGGACTGTGCCCAACAACTCTATTGAGTCCTCTTTCAGCTGTGTATATAAAGGGGTGCAGCCCCTCTTGTTTTTTACTCCAATGCTTCTTAAGCAATTGGTTTTTCATATCAATAAAGAATACATTTTTATTTTTATTTTGTTTCCAGTTATACCCTTTTTAAGGGTTATGCTTTAGTGTCATTCTTGACACTTGCCCTTTGTTAATCTAAGCTCGTGTTTCGAAGATCCTCATTTCATTTCATTAGCAAAGAAGAGGAAAGTACAAACGCCAGGTAAGTTGATTTAATTTTATATAACTTTCGCTTTACATTATTTTTATAACTTATATATTTTAATTACATCTAATTTGATGTTTTTTTTATAGTGGATTGGTAGATTTCCTTTGGCATTGGTTGTACCCAGCTCCAGACCTTTATTGTTCGAGTCTTAGGCCTCACATGCAATGCATCTAGTTGTGAACGTAACTAGAGTACTTTTGAAGTGATAAACTATTATTTACTACTAAATAATATTTGTCAATTGTATATATTTTAACTTTATATTTCTTTTTGTAAATTTATACAAAGAAAAAAAACTGACTTTTGAACAAGTTGAATGATTTGGTTTATGTGCAATATAATCATAGATTGAAGCGAAGGTATGAAGGGCGAATAAGCAAAGGATATATCCTCGACCCCATCATCTTAAGAAAAGTTGAAGGAGCATCGAGGCATAAGGTGGGGGCAAAAACGCATCTTACCCAAGACCCAAGGAAGAAAAGATCTGACAATGAAAGAAGATAGTGAGGGTGAAAGAAGAAGATGAAGAATCAAGCTTTGCAGAAAAGATAATTCATATGATGATGGACTTTTAAGTTCATCAACTAAGGATTAAATTCAATTTGTTATTGCAAACTTATTATAAACCTATTGAGGTTCTTTGACTATTTTAAACTTGAATGCACTTAAAGTGTTGAATGTCTATATATTTGCAAATATATTTGAACATGCTACATATTTGCCACCTTTGACATCTAAGTTGCTTGATTGATTTTTTTTTTACTTAGTTAAGTTTGTTATGTGTGTGTAGACCATAGCTGGCAAACCCGGCGAGTCAACTCAAGAATCGCCCAAGTCGACTAGGATCGAACCCCTAACAAGCCACTGATTCAGGTTACTGATCCTAATGCCTATTATAATTTTTTATCATGTATTTTACGATTTTAATGCACAATTCTTATATAAAGTCGCTTGTTATGAAGAATTGAATATTGTTCAATGTAAAAAGTTAATAATCATATGTTTTTATAACTTAATTGTTGACATATTAGCTTGAAGTTTAGTTGTTTTCATGTGTTATTCATGTGCTTACACTATAAAATAGAGTCCCTCACTCGTTCGAGTAACTGAGTCAACCTGCTGACTCGCGAGTCAAAGATTAGGCGATTCGAACCCGAGTCACGAGTTTGACAACTATGGTGTAGACTTGTTGAATATTTGTATGCCTATATTTTTATTTTATGGTTAATTGATTATGCTTTATTTAAAAAATTTTGATGTCGCCTTCACGAGATGATACTACATGGCAATACTGCAAAAGTGTTGATAATATACCAAGACCAAAGTCATCATTGAGATGGGTGTTTTGTACTTATATTGTTAGAGGTGGACTGCATATGTTTAAGCAATATATTGTAGGTTTTCCTCAAAATCCACATCCATGTCCTTATCCATCTATTTATGTCACTTTTCGTGATACTATTATTGCTGAACTAGAAGGAATTAAAAGAAAACGAAGGTTGCAAAATTGCAAAGAAGACATTCCAACCATTGTTCCAAATTTTGAAGATGATAATGATAACCCATAACAAGCTCAGTTAACTTCACTTGCAAAAAAAAAATGTGAATATGAAGAGATGGTGGTGTGGCACTTGATGCAACAATGAGGATTTTCTATCCTAATTTTTTGCCTATGAAAAAATAGGATCTTTATAGTTTAGACCAAGGTTGTAAGTATCGTATCTTAACTCGTATTGGTCAGGCCCAAAATAAGATATGTATTGTACCATGTCATATCGTAAAAAATTCTAAAAAATCATAACACATGAAACAATGATGAAATGCATAAAATGCAACCATAAAATAACATATGAAGCATTTTTGTCTCTATGAGTTGCATGAAACATCATCAAACATAAACTATATCACAAGAACAAAGCAAAATATTAAATATCTTGCAACTAAGAACATGCCACAAGACTCATACTTTCATATTACATAAGCAAAAATATTATGAAAATAGTTGCACTCGATTTTCAATCAGTTTTCATTCATTACTTGAGTGCTCCATTGTCATGTCGGATAATTTGATGTCATCTTCGTTGGGGAGTGTGAAGCCTGATTTCTACCTTGATATAAATCTTTAATTTTCGCAGATCCAACTTCGTGGTAAGTTGGTAGGGAGTTGTAGAGGTCAACTCCCCCCCGAGGCAAAAAAAAAAATTGAGAGTAGCTTTGTAATTTTACTCATAATAAAGATTTTTTACCTTAACCCATTTTCTTGAATGGAAAAATGGTGCAAATGAACTTTTTTTAACTTAACCCACTTCTTTGGGTGAAAAAATGGTGGAAATACACTCTTGACAAAATCATGAAAGCCCTCTCCCCAGCACAAAGATCGAAACCAAAACGGTCTCACAGTTCCTAGGGTGCATGAGAAGCTCTCCAGTATATGCTATACGAATAAGGGTTTCAGCCCTCAAAAGCTATTTAAAACACAAAAACATAAAAGCACAGTTTTGCCCATTTTTAAGTTTGCATGCACCATATCGTACGATACAACAATGTATCGTACGATACATGCAATACACCTACAATACACACTCATATCGAGATACGAGTGTGTATCGTAGCGATCTTTTGCATTGATACGATAGAGACAACAATGGTTTAGACTTTAGAGATGAAGATTAGTAGATAAGACCAGTGTTGTAAGTGTCGTACCGTATCGTATGATACGGTACGATACGTATCGTAACTTTGAGACAAACTGATACGATACACACTCGTATTACGATACACCCCTTATCGACCCATATTGTATGATACATGGGCACGCCTCATAAGCTTTAAGGTCAAATAAGGGTCAAAGCATCCATTTGACCCAAAATGGATTCTTTAAAAAAAAGAAAAAGAGGGCCCAATGGGTTACAGCATCCCTCTCTCTTCTTCTTCTTCTTCTCTTTCTTCCATTCTTCTCCTTCTTCTTCCCTCCTCCTTTTCCTTCTTTTTCCCTCCTTGTTCTTTGAGTTTTTCATAATTATTTGGCTTTAAACTTTAGTTTTATATTCTTTTGATTAATCAAAACTCGTAGTAATTATGTTCATGTTTAAAAATTTATTGTGTAGTGTACATTTATAAATTAAACTTTTAAGAGAGACATCATGTCCTCATTTTCATAAAAATCAAGTATTCATGTCTCATGCCCATAGTTTATCTTGGACATAACCTTACCTAGATAGATACTTTATTTGCTGCATTAATGTTATTTTTACATATTATTCTCGTATCTTTCCTTATTTATTTAAGATGTCCTATTTCTTATTGCTTGTTGCTTCATCAATAAAGCATTTCTTTTATTTATTTGTGTTTTTAGATATTTTGTTAAGTTTTTAAAAATGTGTTTTTGAGGCTTACGCTTTATTCCTCGCTTCATATTTTGGTGGAGTGATCGCTATGCCTCAACGCTTTTCACAACATTGCATGCTACTTTTCACATCATTCCTGTAAATAGTCTTGCCTGTTAAGACTAAAACTTAAAATTCATTTTCACATATTTAAACAAAATAGCATTTTTTTCCTACATGATTGAAAGGTTAGCAGCCATGTGATGTCAAAGGAAAATTGCTAGGAGCTTTACAACTGTGGCTGGTCAACATGTAAATTGCTGCCTTCAGCCATCGCTGCAAGATATTTCAGCTTGCACGAATTTAACAAACTCCTGATCAACTCAGCCAACTTGGGTTAAGTTTTCAAAGCAAAGGTAAGATTCAATTTGACAAAACAAATCTTTGAAGATCCATTTGCCAAGCTAGCTGCTTTTGAGCCCAAGCTGATTGAATTGTGACATCCAATCAACAATCCCAAGTAGGGAACTGAGTCTTGACACCACAATCACATCCAAAACATAGCCACAAGATAAATTATAGAACTACATGGAAAACATCGTACAATACCTTCAAAACACTGGGCGTAGCAGTGTCATCACTTCTACCATTTAAACAACCAGCTTCACCTAACAGCGTGTCATGAAAGCTATCACAGGAATCACCAGCAGCATTAACACCATCCACCTTCTCTATAGGGCTGCAAGGTGTCTCATGATCACTATCATCACCAAAAGATTGTGAACGGTCTTGATCCCCACGAGTTCTTTGTGAACTTGTCAACCTTCCAGATTTGTCCAAAGACCCAGATGCACGAGACTTCTTGTAAGGTGATTGTACTGCCTTGCTTAAATAAGCTGGTGTTGAACACTGTGAACTTCCATTACCCAGTCTAGTTGATTTATGTTCATTAGTTTGTTCATTGTCTAAAATCTCTGACGATGTCAAAGGCAAAAGGCCTCTGCTTTTCATATGTTTAGCATTTGACTGAGAATAAGATTTTCCAGAATCAAGAAGTTGGGGTGGACCATGTGACCTACTGACAACAGAAGAAAGAGCTTTATTTCTATGCCTCGATGAGGGAGGTTCAGAAGATGAACTATCTGCAACAAAAAGTACTTGGGTGAGGCATAAGCCATCTTAACATAACAAATCTGAAAGGGACATGATTTGCAAAAGCAAGAGCAACTTTCACAAGTATGGGTCATTTTATATCTGTGACCTCAATGGCATGGGTCAGTTTCAAGATCACTGATTAAGAGAAGAACATCACATGCACTAATCTGGAGATAAAGCTATCAAGAGTCAAGACACACCAATACCTGGGGAAGAATCTTTGATGAATTTCTTATTACGCCTAGGGGCATAACCGATTTTATGGCAGTTGGATGACCTGAGTGAAATGATACATAAACACATGATCAGGCTAAGTGGTTTTAAATACATGGTGAATTCTACTAAGAGACCGAGATGTTAGACAAACCAGTATGTTTTCTGCATCTGAACAAGTCGTGCCTCAAGTCTGGAAAGGACAGTTGTGCGTTCAAAACCTTGCTTATCATGAGCTGGCTCGACAAAATTAGCTTCCAGAATACCTGTATCAGAAAAGACAGTATTCAGTACAAGGCTCATCACAACAGAGAAACAATAATATCATCATGCCATTACCTATGGCTCCACGCCCATCACTTCCCGCAGCATTCCAAACCCTCCAAAATGGCTGAGAGAGAGAGAGAGAGAAGAAGAGTTAAGTCTGGATCATGAAATAAACAAGCATGATAAACTCAATCGCAACTCATCCAAAAAAAAATCAAATGCAGCTAGACAGTAGAAATTGGACCAATTAGATTCAAAGCTAAGGGAAACTTTTGAATCCTCCACGTAGAATATTAATTGCAAGTCATCCACCAGCATCAGAAGATTGATATTAGATCTTCGAAATTAATACGGATGCATAAGAGGGCAATCCATCTAGAAATGAGTTGTACACTTCCCTTACCCTATCTGCATTTCTACCAACTTAACAAAAAACTCAGCGTCCCAATAAAGAAAGATAAAAGAATATGGTTAAATAACAACTGTGAGGACTACATGAAGAGAATGAATATATACACAACTAAGGTTAGACTATGCCAAAGACCACTTTAAAATCATACAAGTTTGCGTTAGTGACAGATGAAGTAAGATGAATAGAAACAGGTCAAATTTAATACAGATGTCAGCATAATTGAATCCCACACAATTTGATATGGCTTAAGTGGATTCAGAATCAAATTTGAATTTGGGTGCAAAAAGCTACCACCAGATCTGGATCCGATTAGCCTAAATAGCAAATTTACATGTAATCAGATTTGAAAGCTAGTCAAATTCGGACTCGGATTCAGATTCTCATATTGTCTCTTTTACTAAATCTTACTAAATGGATTTAGATTTAGTCAAATATCCAAACAATTGAGGTTCAATATCCCTAAACAAGAGATCCCTTGGTGCTTGTAATTTTTAATCAGGACAAAAATAACAATAAAAATAGAAAAAATGGGAGGGGTACATTAGAAAAAAATGATTTAATAATGAGAAGAGTATAACATATGAAATATAAGTTTGGTGAAGAAGCTAGCAAAGAAACTGTCATAATTGATATACTATACAAGATCTTGTGATACAATAATTTCAAAAGTTGTCGACACAGCAGTAGAAACTCCTCCCATGAAAAAAATCAATAATGAAGGCATTAGTGCCTTTCTCTGATGGCGCTGCACAAACACAGGTGATACAGGTACTGCAGGCAAGGGGTTGGCAGTGCATTGCAGACCTCCGTTACCATAAAAGTTTTTCGTCTCAAAAGTTGACACTTAAACTCTATGATACAACAAAAATAGGTTCGATGTGAATAACACTAGTAGGATCAAAGTAGTGACAAGCCAGTCAAATGATCTTTAATAGATGGTGCCTCTATGAAGAATGTATCTACAAGACCACTGTAAGACGGACACTCTTATATGTGGATCAGTGTTGGGCAACTAAAGTAACATAATGTGAGAGAGTGCATGTCATGGAAATGCATGTTAAGATGGATGTATGAAGCAGAGATAAAATATACTAAAAGATGTCTAAGAGTACTGCCAATAAAAACATTAAAGAATGTCATTTAAAAATTATGTCACAGGGACTCGGCAAAACAGATGCCGCACCCGCGTCGACGCGACGCGACGCAGGTGCGCGTGCGGGTGCGGTCAACACGACCCTGAGTGCGGTCAACGCACCCAGGGTCATTTTTGTCCACTATTTGGGCGTAAAAAAAAATCCCCGATGAAAAGGAGGATTAGGGCAAAAAAAAAATTTTTGCCCTAATCTCTCCTCTCTCTCCCCCTGAGCTCGAGCTCTCTCCCATCGCCGCCCCAGCTCTGCCTCCCAGGCTCCTCCTCTCCTTTCGCAGGTATGTACCCTCTCTCACTCTCTTCTTGGGTCGGCAGGGGAAGGGCCGAGCACCCCCCCCCCCCCCTCTCTCGATCTCTTGTTGGGTCGACAGGGGAGGGGCTGAGCCCCCCCTGCTCCCTTGTTTTTCAGCACAGGAGGGGCCGAGCCCCTCCCCCATCTGGCTCTGTTTTTGGGTCGACAGGGGAGGGGCCGAGCCCCTCCCCCATCTGTTTTATTTTTTGGGTCGACAGGGGAGGGGCTGAGCCCCTCCCCCATCTGTTTTTTTTTTTTTGGGTCGACAGGGGAGGGGCTCGGCCCCTCCCCCATCTGTTTTTTTTTTTGGGTCGACACGGGAGGGGCTCGGCCCCTCCCCCATCTGTTTTTTTTTTTGGGTCGACAGGGGAGGGGTCGAGCCCCTCCCCCATCTGTTTTATTTTTTGGGTCGACAGGGGAGGGGCTGAGCCCCTCCCCCATCTGTTTTTTTTTTTTTGGTCGACGGGGGACGGGCCGAGCCCCTCCCCCATCTGTTTTATTTTTTTGGGTCGACAGGGGAGGGGTTGAGCCCCTCCCCCATCTGTTTTTTTTTTGGGATCGACAGGGGAGGGGCCGAGCCCCTCCCCCATCTGGCTTTTTTTTTGGGTCGACAGGGGAGGGGTCGAGCCCCTCCCCCCTCTGGCTCTCTTTTTGGGTCGGCAGGGTAGGGGTTGAGCCCCCCCTGCTCCCTCTATTTTCAGCAGGGGAGGGGCCGAGCCCCCCTCGCTCTCGCTCTCTTGTTGGGTTGGCAGGGGAGGGGCTGAGCCCCCCCTTCTCCCTGTGTTTTTGAATTGATTTGAAAATTTTAATGTATTTTTTTTATGTTTTCAGGATAAAAATGACGGATAAAGGGAAAGGACTTGCGTCATCCTCATCCCAACATGTGAGTTCTGCTGCTAGTTTTGCTGATAGTTGCAGTGGGATTGATGATGTGGGGCCACTATGGGTACATGTAGATAAACTTGCAAAAACTGGAGAAGGAGGTGGTGGAAACAAGAGATTTCGATGCAAGCTCTGTGAAAAAAATTTTGTTGGGTCTTACACAAGAGTGAAGGCTCATTTGTTGAAGATACCAGAACATGGCATTTCAGCTTGCAGAAAAGTTGATGAGGCAATGCGAAGACAATACAAGAAAATACAAGAAGAATATGAAAAGAGAAAGGCAATGGCCGATTCTTTTGCAGTAAGTGTGCCATTTGCAAGCCACCAAGAAGATGCTGAAAAAGAAAAGAAAAGTCAATGTAGGAGGTAGAGGAACGATACAAGCAGCATTCAATACATATGGAAGAGAAGAATTGGATAGAAAAGTTGGAAGGTATTTTTATTCTGGTTCACTCCCATTTAATGCGGCTAGAAATCCTTATTGGAAGGATTTAGTAACATCCTTGGCAAATTGTAATTTGAGTGGTTATGTGCCTCTAAGTTCAGAAAAAATACTAACCACACTTCTTGCAGAAGAGAGGGCAAATGTGGAGAGGTTGCTAGAGATTAAAAAATATTCATGGGAGCAAAATGGAGTTTCTATTGTGTCTGATGGATGGACAAATATTCAAAGGCGTCCATTAATCAATTTCATTGCTTGTTCGCTTAGTGGCCCAATATTCTTAAAAGCAGTTGATGCATCTGGGGAATATAAAAATGCAGAGTATTTGAAGGGATTGTTTATAGAAGTGATAAAAGAAGTGGATTATCATAAAGTGGTACAAATCATTACAGACAACGCTCCTGTTTGTAAAAGTGCAACGTTGAGTTTGGAGAGTGAGTACCCTCATATTTTTTGGACTCTCTGTGTAGCACACAGCTTAAATCTAGCCCTAAAGAGCATCTGCAACCCCAAAGAAGAAGAAAATTCATAAGCATATGCTTTATGTTCATGGATTGAAGATTTAGAAAGAAATGTCAAAAGCATTAGAAATTTTGTTGTTAACCACCATCGTGCTAATGCTATATTTAATAGGCATTCTGATTTGAAATTGTTGAAGGTCGCTGAAACACGTTTTGCGTCCATCATTGTGATGATGAAGATGATTAAAAGAGTGAAGAATGCTTTGATTAACATGGTGACTGATGAAAATTGGACATTCTATCGTGCTGATGATGATATGAAGGCTTAAGAAATTAAGAAATTCATTCTTGATGATGAGTTTGGGGACAAAGTGATATACTTCCTTCAATTTACGCAACCTATTTGGGAAATGTTAAGAAAAGTTGATAAAGATGAGCACATGCTTCACAGAGTTTATGAAATGTGGGATAATATGATTGAAAAAATACAAGTTATAGTTTTGAAGCATGAAGAAAAAAAACCTGCATTGGATGATTCAAAATTTTTTAATCATATTCATTCAATTTTAGTCAGAAGATGGGATAAGAGCAACACTCCTTTGCATTGCATGGCACATTCTCTTAATCCAAAATATTATGCAAATAAGTGGTGGGCTGGTGGTATTGGTCGTGTCCCTCCAAATTTAGATCAAGAGCTATCAAGACATAGAAATATGTATATGACAAGACTTTTTCCAGAAGCATATCTTCTACATCAAGTCACACAAGAGTTTGAAAAATTTTCATCTTCGAGATTATATGGACCGGCATTATTCGCGAGAGAAGAAGATAATATAGATCCTATCACATGGTGATCAACATTTGGATCAGAAACACCTCTTCTGCAATGTCTTGCATTAAGATTGTTATCGCAAACTACTAGTTCATCTTGTTGTGAAAGAAATTGGAGCACATATTCTCAAATCCACAACATGAAGAGAAACAAACTCACCAGCAAGCGTGCAAAGGATTTAGTATATGTTTATTTAAATCTTCGATTACTTTCGCGAAGCAATGATGAATACATGTACTAATTTGCTCTCTTAGTTATTTGATTATTTCTTAGTTTTCATTTAAATATACTTGTATTGTATTTATCATTTTCAAATTGGGTTTATAACGCAGACAAGGAACATCCAAATTTTGGGATGTAAACCCAGAAGAGTGTGACTTCGAGGGAGAACATGAATTCAACGTAACAAACATGGATTTAGCTTAGCCCAGTATTCCTTCTAATGATGCATTTGATGATGAAAAAGAAAATTATTAACATCCATTACTTCATCAGGATATACTTTGGTATGTAATTTAGTTCTTTTATACAATACTTATTTGATTGATAATTTGATATTTAGGTTGATATACTGCATGGATGATGAATCATATTATGAGTTTATGATAATGTTTATTGTTAAATATTAAACTGTTAAAACTTCAAAATTATATATATATATATATTTTACATTTTTGCCCCTGCCGCACCCCCGCACCCGGGTTTTTTGGAAGTGCCGCATCCCCGCACCCGCACCCATGTGACATAGTTTAAAAATGTTTAGACATGATGTAAAAATATGTTGCAACACCAACAAGAAAAGTTGACATGATACAGTAAGAACAAATTAAGAAAAGAGATTAATACCCCTGAACACTTGGAGGGAAGTTATAAGAGATGGGAAAGATGGGCGACTAAGGATTTAGCTTTAAATAAAGGAAGGAATGAAGAAATATGACTCATAAATCCAACCCCATCTAGTTCAAATAAAAATTGGTGATGATGATGTCAATCAAAAGAATATGGTTGAGGGATCAAACTTTAACAAAATGTCCATTTGGAAACCACCTCAATTCAGTCAAGTACTTTAAAAATGTAAAAGAAAAGTAGATTTAGCCATACGTAAGTACATGTAAAAGACTAAAGGTGAAAAAGTTAGCATAACTCACTTTGATAAGCCGATTCTTGTGATACACATTAAATCCTTGAATATCAATATGATCTTTTGCATCTTTTACAAACCCAATTGTCACAACAGCAATCATCTGTTGATTGAAAAAAGGGAAAAACAAAACACAAAGTATATAAGACTTTAAAAGTTGTGATAGCTACAGTCGGACACAATATTTTAAAAATAATAATCATTTCCAATTTCTCTTCTTCAAAGGGCAACTTGCAAATGCTATTAGTGCATAATCACAAGAAGTAATGCATAATTATTTTCCACATTTGGATACACCTGAATGTATTATCCTTTAATCTAAAAATTATTCTTAATGAAAAAACAGAAGGAACCAACTTAAGTTGGATGTAAATTGACAAATAACAACCAGGAAGTTATTACATTAGCATCCTTTGGAATTCCATCAGCTTGTGGCCTGTAAGTGATCTCTTGCCTTAGCATCATATCATTCACTAAGTTATGGTGTTCAACATCTTTTCCACGCAGAACCATCCTGAAGCCAGCTGGAAGTCTAAGATAAATAATTGATGCATAGCTCTGCATTTGTTCAAATAAAACATTAACTGAGAGGGTGGACAAGACAATGATCAACCAGAGAGAGAGAGAGAATAATGGTAAAAGATATAGGCCTCCTTTCTGGAAATAATGAGATGTCTGGTAGTACAAAAAATATACCCTCAAGGAATGCTGATATGTAAGGAAGTGCCTAGAATTGGGAAACTGCTTAGCCATCTGTATCTTCTTCTCATCACGGTTGACGCCTCTTAATTGAATGTCCTGCCAATTTGAATTTCAAATAAAAATAAGATATGCATAGCTCCAGCGCACCAAACTGGTCTAAATCCAGAATTTCCGAGTAGTGTACCTTCCACAAAGTTTCTTACATGCTACTGAATATTTAGTGGAAATTATAGAAGAACATCTAAATGCATATCAAACATTCTATCCTGAAGCTACAGATGATGGAACATTCAGATAGCGTGAGGAATAAACATTACCAGTACCCACTGAAATACTTACATAGGGATCTGTATCAAAATCAAGTTCAAGCTCTCCTTGGTCATCCTCCCATAGGTTGTATATGATAATGCAGGTGCCATGTTCTTTCAAACTACTAAACTGTAACCAAAAGTAATAAGAATAAGAATATTTTTCTTTTGAATATAGACCATGCTTCCACTGCTCAATGGAAGCAATGATCAGGAAAAAGAAAAGAACAGTTATCTTGTATTAGGCAAGTTGTTTATGTAAATCAAAGCAAGTCAAAGTTCTGGTCTCGAAGTGATTTATTTTGCCATCCCCCTGAGCCCCACAGCTCATTTGTGTGAAATCTTATTTTTTATGGAATAGAGAGCTTTCAAAAAGTCTAATCTATACAACAGGTAAACTAATACAAAACATAACTAGGATATCATGGCCAGCTGATCATGGTAGCACAGGGAAAAAAAATACTTGGTAATTCTTGAGCTTGCAATGGCAGGTGGTTCATACTCATTAAGAAAAACAGCAAATTCTATACAAGATTTTCTTCTAAAGCCAATTGACGACCTCATAGTTTTTATGAAAACAAGACAGCCTATTCAATGACCATCAGCAAGCTCCCTAATTTGCATTGAAACATCTTTCTTTTGATAACCAAGCTGACAGTGGCCCTCATGAGCTATGTCACACAGACACTTCACTTAGCACATGTATCCTGTGTCGACACGACATGACACAACACCCGGACACTTCATAGACATGGTCAAACCAGTTTCACACAGTCCACATTGTGTCATTAAATTTATCTATTTTCTTTTATGATCTTATTTACTTATTTCATATTCACTTGAATTATTTTTCTTTTAAAATCCGTTGCCAATTACATTACATTTCATTTTCAACTTAGTTTCATTGTTTGATGATCCTAATTATAGTGATTTAGAATTGTTGTTTTATACATACACATGCATACATAAATGTGCATATACAATCGTGTCCTTGTGTCCTAATTTTTTAAAATTATCGTATCATACCAAGAGTATCAGCATCATGTTCCGCTCCCATATCTGTATCCATGTGACATAGCTCATGGGATTCAAAAATGACACTATGATGTGTTAAAATAGTGTATATTATATATATATATATATATATATATATATATTATAAATGATATGTCTGTAATTTACTTTTTGAGTCAGGGGTATTTTGGTCATTTTTTGTAATAAAATATCCACTAGGGACTACGTGTAGCCTTTTTTATTTTCTTCTTTTTGTCCTTGACCAAATGACCAAGTGCTCTTAGGTTATTGACCAAAGAGCTGTTGGGAGGCTGCCCAACGGTCATATTTGTGACCGTTGGGAGCTCCCAATGGTCTCCCCTTTAAAGGGGGTTTTGTGTACAAATAAGGGTAGAACCCCTCTTGTTTCTTTAATGCTTGTGTTAAGCATTTGATCAATAAAAGGATTACATTTTTTATATTTTGTTCTTGTTATTGTTGCCTTGTTAGACTTTTGTAATGTCCTGTAGTGGACTTGAGCATGCGCACTTGTATGCTTCTACATATTTCGTTGCATGATATCAAAGTCATAGTGCTCTTGGACTTATGGAAGGTTGCCATCAAGTGATCGTGTTCGTGACAAAGTCTCCTAACAAATAGTGCTCTCCTCTTCTCATTTCCACTCTCTTCCTCTTCCTCTCTTGCTCACACAATGGAGACCAAAACTGACTTCTTCTTCAAGCTCAATAGAAAAAAACTACATGATATAGGCTTCCGTTATGGAAAACAATCTCAAAGAAAAAAAACTTTGAGGGTATGTGATGGGCAATATCCCCGAACCTCAACTCAAACTCACAAAACTAGAAGGGGGTCAAGAGAATGCCTTAGAGGGAAATGCTTGTGCCAAGGCTATTGAAGATCATCGTAAGCAAGTGGAAGATTGGGAGAGAACCATGCAAAAATTCTTGCGTGGTTCATAAACAATGTCGAGCTTAAGGTATGTGCAAACATTGCTAAATTTCAAAAAGCCAATGAAGTTTAGTTTTTCATGAAGAGTATGTATACCCAAAATGATCTTGCAAGAGCATATTTTTTGCAAGACAAAGTTAGAACTTGAAGACTTAAGTGTCCAAGACTTTTATAGCGCTTTGAATCCTACTAGCACTTTTGAATCCTAAGTGGGTTGCTATTAAAGATGTGGAACTTAGGCAAAAACAAATAAAACAAGAGAGATTTTTTTAATTCTTGTATGGGCACCATCTCAAATTTGAGCAAGTTAGATCTCATCTCCTACATAGATCTATTCATCTTCCTCTTGAAGATGCTCTTGCCAAAATTGTTCAAGAAGAAACTCGTCTTGGCATGAGTAAAAGTTGTGATGAAGTGTTGGCGGTATTTAAATCCGGCAACCATGTTAAGACCTAACTCCACACTATATGAGGTAAAATAACTATAATAATAATAATAACTATAGTGGTAGAAGAAAAATGATTATTTGTCATCATTGTAATGAGCCGAATCACATTAAATCTATTAAACCTAAGTTGAATGAAACCTTAAGTATAAGGTTTCTTCCGACAAAAGTGGAGAGGATCTTAAAAACACACTTGGCCAAATATCCATGGCACTTCAACAAATTCTTAAAGCAACTTCATCTACATCAGGTGCCGCCATCGCCTCCTCATCTTCACCCGGTATGTATTCTTGGATTCTAGATTTGAGAGCATATTTCCATATGATCGCTCGTGAGAATTTCATATCCAATATATGCACTAACTCAAACTTGTTTTGTGTTTCTACAACCGATGAAACCATTTTGAAAATTAATAGTACAGGAACATTAGATTCTAAAGATTTTCAATAATTTTTTGTCCCAAAAGTTAGAATTCCCAAATTAAATTTACATTTTTTTTCAGTTTCTCAAATTGTTGACCATGGATGTGAAATATCTTTTTCATCTAAGGGTTGCTTTGTGCAGAATCTTTGGTCCGAGAAGCGGATTGGGCAAGGCCATAAGAAGGGAGATCTTTACTTTATGGACTCATTGTCTCTTCCTTTAAAATCTTTTTGTAACTATGTCCAAGATAAAGGTATTGAAACTTGGCATAAAATACTTGAACATTCAAGCTATTCTAAAATTTATCTTTTTGTTTTTGGAAGAAAATTTTGTAACAAAAAAGATATGACTTGCAAACATTGTATTCTTGGAAAAATGAAATCTAACCCATTTCCAAAGAAAACCTTTGTTTCAACAAGACCTTTTGAATTGGTGCATTCGGATGTATGGGGTCCTTCTCCGGTCTTATCTAAAGGTGGTTACTCATATTATGTGACTAACTGATGACTTTACTAGATATATGTGGATTTACTTTCTTAATTTTAAATCGGAAGTTTTTTCCTTCTTTAAAGAATTTCACATCAAAGTTAAAAATCAATTTCAAAGCAATATATCTATTATTAGATCGAATTCGGGTGGGGAATATCTATCCAATGAATTTCAACACTATCTAAAACAAAATGGGATTTGCCATCAAAGATCTTGCCTTAAGACACCTCAACAAAATGGACTAGCAGAAAGAAAACATAGGCATATAATAGAAACCGCTAGAACTCTACTTATTTCAAAAAATATTTCCAAAAGTTTTTGGGCCGAAGCCGTTTTGACTTCCACTTATTTGATAAATAGAATGCCATCATCCACTTTAAAAAATGTTTCCCCATGAAAAACTTCTCAAAATAACACCTGATTTCAATCATTTACGAATTTTTTGTTGTAAATGTTTTGTGCTTTTACACAAAAGAGATAAGTTATCACCAAAAGCAATTGAATGTGTTTTCATTGGATATGGTGCAAATAAAAAAAGATATAGATGCTTTGATTTCAAAAATAATAAACTTTATGTTTCCAAAGATGTGACATTCTTAGAGGATGAAAATGGTTTTGAAGAGCATGATAAAAAGGAGGAAATAGACTATGTTTTTATATGCTCTCTCTCTAAAAGAAGATATGCATACTAATGATGATTATTTGAATAATCATGAAATAAAATTATAGATGATGTCAATCATAAATACCCTAATATTGAGACATCACCGAGTAGTGATGATGTCATTAATAGATCTAAAAATATTCAAGTTTATGTCCAGCGTGAGCAAAATAATCCTACTACTGCCTTAGAAAAAATTTCTCAATATAGTAAGCCTATAGAAGAAACTCCTCTTAGAAGATCCAGTAGAGAATCTATTCCACTAAATAGGTTTGTCCCTTATAAGTCATTATCTCCTACTTATAGGACTTGCCTAATAGCATTACATTCATACCATGAGCCTTAACATTACAATAAAGCTAAAAATGTTCCTCATTGGATTGAAGCTATGAACATAGAACTAGATGCTCTTAAGAAAGCAAAAACTTGAGAAGTAGTTGTGTTACCTTCAAACAAGAAACCTATTGGATGTAGATGAGTCTTTAAGGTTACAACCAGAGTTACCGGAAGCTTCTTAGATAGGTGGGAAGCTCGCTTCTCAAAAACTTGCTTCAGAAGCGCAATACTCGTTTTCGAAACTTAATGAGAAGCTTGATTCCCCCACGTTTCTCCTTTGCTTTCCACACACTTCATCTATTCTTCTTATATGTTCTCTTACTCAACTTTTTTTGTTTTTTATGTGTTTTCTCTCACTCTTCTCAATCAATTCCATGTGCCTTCTCTAAATTGGCAGTCATCATTTTTAGATTTTGCTAAAAAAATAATTCTTACACTAAAAATCATGAAATTTAATATTTGTCACTTTTATTTTTATTTTTATTTGTGTTTCATTTTGAGTCTCATTTAATTCTTATATTTCTTTTTTTTTATTTCTCGCTTCCTGCTTCCTATACATTTTAAAATGCATCTCTTCTCGCTTTCGCTTCCTGTATCATTTCTCGCTTCCGCTTCCTAGTCTGGCAACCTTGGTTAAAACTAAGAGTGATGGAACTCTAGAAAGATATACAGTTAGTTTAGTAGCTAAAGGATACTCCTAAGAATATGGAATTGACTAATGAGAAAACCTTTTCACCTGTAGCTACAATGACTAGTGTTAAAACTCTAATAGTCGTTGCATCAACTAAAAAATAGCTTATATATCAATTAGATAATGGAGAACTAAATGAAGAAGTTTATATGAAAACTCCGCCGGGATTTGATATTAAAAAAGAAAAATCTCTTAAACTTTTAAAAGCCTTGTATGGTCTTAAACAGGTTTCTAAGGCTTGGTATGATAGATTCAATAATGTTATGATTAATTTGGGTTTTCATTCCTACTATACTGACACTGCTCTTTTTGTGAAAAGTACAGGTACGGGCATAGTTATCCTTCTACTTTATGTAGATGACATGATAATAACAGGAAATGACAAACAAGGAGTTAGTAATGTTAAAAATGTTTAAAAGATAATTTTGATACGTCTGACCTAGGATTCTTAAGATATTTCCTAAGAATTGAAGTCGCATATTCTGTCAGAGGGTACATGCTTTTAAATTAAGAGTTGAAGATGTGACTCTTCTTAAAGATCTCACACCTTACATACAGTTATCACCAGACCAGAGATAACACATGCAGTTCACTCTTCTAGTCAATTTCAACATGCTCCAACAATTGCTAAGGATCGTCAGATATATCAAGAACACCATAACTAAATGACTCTTTTTATCCTCGTTATCATCTTTAGATTTATTTGCTTACATTGATTAAGGAGAAAATCCTAATGATAGAATCTCAACTACTGGTTTTTTTGTTTTTCTAGGAGATTCTCAAATTGTTTAGAGATGCAATAAGCAATAGAAAGTCTATTAAAGTCAAATACAGGGTTATGGCAACTACAACTATGAAACTTGTATGGTTAAGAAATCTTCTCAGAGATATGGGTATCGACATCTCCAAACCTTCGAAGAGGTGTTGCGATAATAAAATTGTAATTTACATTGCCAGCAACCACATCTTCCATGAGCGCACCAAGAACATTGAGATGGACTGTCATTATGTTTGTGATGAATTCTTGAGAGGAACTATTGAGTTGCCTTTTGTGACTTCCGAATTCCAACTTGCGGACTTCTTTACTAAAGCTCTTGTTGCTCCACGTTTTTTGTTCCTTCTTAATAAACTTTCAGTGTTTACGTGGTAAGTTTGAGAAGGGGTGTTAAAATAGTATGTATATAATATATATTATAAATGATATGCCTGTAATTTACTTTTTGAGTCTGGGGTATTTTAGTCATTTTTTGTAATAAAATATCCACTAGGGACTGCGTGTAGCCTTTTTTATTTTTTATTTTCTTCTTTTTGTCCTTAACCAAATGACCAAGGGTTCTTTGGTTATTGACCAAAGAGCCGTTGGGAGGCTGCCCAACGGTCATATTTGTGACCAATGGAAGCTCCCAACAGTCTCCCCTTTAAAGGGGGGTTTTGTGTATAAATAAGGGTAGAACCCCTCTTGTTTCTTTAATGCTTGTGTTAAGCATTTGATCAATAAAAGGATTACATTTTTTATATTTTGTTCCTATCATTGTTGCCTTGTTAGGCTTTTGTATCGTCCCATAGTGGATTTGTGGATGTGCACTTGTATGATTGTGATTTTGTAAGCTCTTAGTGGCTAGTGGCATATTTCGTTACATGATGCAGAGCCTACCATTCAGTATCTCATCTGACTCCCAGGTAGTTTAAAGTTTTAAACTTTAAACATCTAGTTTATAGGAAAACCATGAGCTTATGGTTAACAAAAAAAATTTACAGCTCATCACTTTTTTCTCATTCTGTCCAGAGTTGATAACAGCCATTGCAAGCAGTTCTGGCCTATTATTTATATTATGACCAAGTTCAGTTACCAATGAGCAACATGCAAGTAAATTAGCATCACCTGTTGCAGAAGATCTGCTTCACTTGAATATGGAGACCACTGTATAATAGTTTCCAGATTTCTGCTCCAATCAGATTGAGATGAACGAACAAAAGCTTTCCAACTTTGCCGCACTTCTTCATAGTCAACCTTATAAGTTAAAACAACTTAGCAACATTGAAAAAACGATAAATATATCAAACAACATACTCATGTGTAATAGTGCTGGATTAACTTGGAAAAGCATATTCCAGTAAAAAAATTATAAAAATGTATATTCCAGGGAAAACCCCATTCCCACAGGAAAAAGAAGCTACCATGCTCCCAAATAATCACAAATAACCTCCATTTCTTCCACCGAACAAACTACTCAAGAAGGAAGAAACAGAGCGAATACCAACTGATAGCATGTGACAAGATTCACTTCATTGCAATGTCCAAACAGCAGAAAAAATGATAACAGAAACAAAGATGTGCTGTTTGTTATGAACTGATTAATGTATAGTATAGCAACAGCTTGGAAAGGACCAGTTGGCTAACAGCTGTGTTGTAGAGGTCCTAGAGGGTTTTAGTGCTGCTGCTCTTCGGGAAAACTTGGCCTGTCAAGGTCGGCTAGAACCGGCCACAGTTTGGTTCAGGCTGGTTAGAGCTGGTTGAGTGTTAGCTAGGATTCTAAGGCAGCAACGGGACCCTCTAAAACAGCAACTTGATGAAGCATAGGGCTCCTTCCAGGCAGCGTCATGCTGGTGCTCAACAATGAAAAAGTCAAACATGGTTGCTGCGAGCCAACAATGGGAAAGAAACAAAAAACATTTCAGCAGCCTCCAACAAAAGGTGAGAGAGAGAGAGGCATGGAGACAGATTGGATGGTTTTCTTGGGGAAAAAGATAGATTAGGGAAAGAGAGACTTACCCTGGGGGGACGCCGCTCTAAGGATTTACTTCACTTTGAGGGGAACACTCTTAAAATCTCTAGCAAAAATCAAAATTCTCTTTCATAAATTTCAAATTACTAATTCAATAAAATATTTAGGCAAACCTTAGATTCTAGACTCTTCCACAAGGGGGACTCATTCTATATTAGATCTATCACTCAACCCGAACAAGACCCCTACAAAAACCAAAAAAAACCTAAGAACCTAAACCAAAACCAACGTAAGACCTGTACAACCAACTTGATGCCAAACCCAACTCTAGGTTTGCTCGATGTGTACACAAGTGATCCACAAAAGTACAAACCATCCAGGTAAAGGTTCCTAATCCTAGCAACATATAGCAAACTTGGTCATCAACTGTCTAGGCTTTAACAAGACAAAATCATGCTTCCTTAAAAAGCAAGTTCTCTTGAGAAGCCTGAATTGATACTTTTCTATTCAATCATACATGAGATTTCTTCTGCTCTCTTCTTTTTTTTTTGACATGGCTTCCACATTCCTTGTACACTACACAAAGATGTAAGCAGACTTGTAAGTCCACCAGAAATATAGAAATCTCATCCCAAGTTGGCGCCATCCATCTTTAAGCCTTCAAAAAATCTGGTTGTTCAACCATTTCACCCCTCCCCACAAAATGACAAAACATCAGTTTGAGTTGCACTTGACCTTAATAACAGAATAGGTGTAAGAATTGGTGAATGGTACTTCAATAATCCTAGTTCTACAACTGGGTTATCTAATAATGCTAATAGTTTCTGAACCAAAAAAACAAGTGACCACACTTTCTCCTAAAAGAGTGTTCTGAATGAGGATGGTGTAAAGGCTCATTACTAAAATAGAATCAAAATAAACTTCTTCAACACTAGAATATTTCAAGAGTTACAATATTACTAAAAAAGGACAACTAATAAATATAACATGCAAAAGGAAATTGAAGAGAGAGAGAGATAAATGAATTCTTGTACAGTTTGGATTGGATTTGACTAATAGAACACACACACACACACACACACACACACACACACACACACACACACACACACACACATATATATATATACATATATATCATGTCTTTTGAATAAAATTATGTAGAAGGGTCATGACTGCCTTCACTTCTATATA
This sequence comes from Nuphar pumila, assembly GCF_984573655.1. Classification (NCBI taxonomy): domain Eukaryota; kingdom Viridiplantae; phylum Streptophyta; class Magnoliopsida; order Nymphaeales; family Nymphaeaceae; genus Nuphar; species Nuphar pumila. The sequence goes on along the minus strand of NC_143249.1, from coordinate 178,978,010 downwards.
TTGTACGAGAAGCAAAGTTTATATAAAATTCAAAGATCCTAAAAAGAAGATAGATGCTGGAAAAGAACCAACAAATCATTCATTAATGGAGTCAAGATTTTTCATAATTTGCATACAAATTACCACTTCAAGGCATGTTGCTTATTTTCCCAGTCTTTAAACATATAGCATCAAAGACATCCTTTTAGTTGGCCTTCATAATATGGAGATGAGAAAACAGTAAGGAATATCTTACCATAGGAACCATTATATCTTCCTTCCCAGTGCTCCGCAAGAATGTGTAGGAAAGTAACCCAATGCTCTGTGTGGGGCTGCAACACCACAATCAAATTTAAATAAGTGACATACCATTAAAAGCTGAGGAACCATTCAATAAATTCTTTCACAGTATAAAGGCCAATGACAATACATATTAAACGTCTGTCAAAATTCAGATACAACATCAAGCAACAAAAAATGGCAAACCTACAAGCATAAAAAGAAAATCAGATGACATAACAAATCCATTCTTGTGATCGAAGTACCCCTTGCAACATGAGGTAAAAGATTTATTAGTCCAACAACTCCAACCTAGTCAGAATTCAACAACCCACTATAAAGGACAAGCAAGTGGAGGAAATTATGAATATCGCTAAGGACATACAATGGGAAATTCTTGGCATCAACACCAGAAACAAATTGGTTTCATTCATGGCCCATGAAAAGTGGCACACCTAAGATCATTTCTTTCTTGGAACACACCGAAGATCATTTATGAACAGATTGTTTAATACAACTGTTTACATTGACAATGAATTGTCATCTATAAATAAATCTTTTGCATGATAGACTGCAGTTACTCAATGCCTCAACTCAAAGGACAATCTATGTCCAATAAACAACAACAAGATCATGGTTGGAAAAATAACGTTCCTAAAAAATGAAAATGGCTGGGAAAACATGTTTATAAAAAGTAAATTATTTCCCCATAAATAGTAAATGTTAGTGTCCAGAAACATTGATTTTTGTGTGTATATGTGTGTGCATGTGTATGTGTGTTTGAGAGAGAGAGAGAGGGGTAACAACATCTCCAAGCCAAACAAATTGAGGGAGAATCAAAGCCAAGATACAAATATTAGCTGAAAGCATATGTGAAATCAGAGACGATTTTTGCTGCTAGACCTTATCATCCCTTTGGCAGGGACAAAGAACCCATGCATCCTCATCAAGATAGAATAAAAGATGACATAGAAAACCACAATAACATAGAGAGCTTATATCACATGCTTTAGAATCCTAACCTCCTTCCATCTTTCCCAGGATAGCGAGAAAAGACAATCACATCTGCTCCAAGCCTCATGGTACTTGTTTTAAAACCATTTCCATCTATGCATGGCAAGGATAAGACACTTGATCAGCAAACAAATTTAACATACCGAACAGAAATAACAGCACTAAATATGAAACTAAAAGGACGAATGTGAAAGGTCAACCAAAAGACACCCAATGACAAATATTTTTAAAAATCATTTCTTTGTTAAGGCTGTGATGAAATAATTCATTAGTAAAAAGTAGCCATATCACTTAACACTATTCATCAAATGAAAATAGTTCATCACCCAATAGTCAATGATATATGCTCCACTGGATAACAGATAGATATGCAGCCTACATCCAGAAATGATGTCTAAGAACATTCCTCTTCTAACAGTTTGCATAGCATGAGTAATACAAAGAAGAAAATAGCTCACATTGCCCAATAGTATTCGCTAACTTGCTCTTTGCTGAATATCCAAGTGACATGCATTGCCTCATTTTATCCGGATCCATGCCACCACCATCATCTGCACAGAAACGAATATCAGGAAACTATTGTAAAATGAGAATATTAAACAGTTTAGTCAGGCTATATTTGAAATGGTGCAAGTCAGTTGCATAAAGCCAGTCCTCTGCACATCTTTAAACTTTATTGAGCAAAAACTACACTACACAAAAATTGATGCATTTTCTTTCCTACATGTCACATCCATTATAAGTAACCAAATATATGAGATCAAAAGGATGTACCGACAAAAAAAACATAGTTGAAGTTAAAAAAATAGCAAAAAACAAACAAGAATGTCTACCTATGTCACACGGACACTCCATTTTGACCTCCATACCCATGTCAACATGTGTGTCCCCATGTCGACACACATCAACACCTGGACACACCATTTTACCCTCCGTACATACAAGTTTGTATTCAATTTATAATTTATAATAATATTTTAAGTTTATAATTTTATATTTTCAGTATATAATATATATTTTAGATATACCATATATATTTAGATTATATTCAGTTCATTTTGAATTTATTTTGTATTTATGTGATATTTAATATATATAACCATATCCTCATACCCGCACTTTTGAAATTGCCATGTCGTACCCATAACCATGTGACATAGATGTTGTCTACAATCAAAGCATAACAAAGCAATGTCAACCACTGCCAAGTATTCAGATTGCATCTAAGACTCATCTGCTCTTCTAGATAGACAGCAGCAGCAGCAGCAGCAGCATTCAAAAAAAATCATCAATCCAGAACTGTAAGAGGACATGCCCAAAGATGACTAAAAAAAATGCTTCACAAGAAAAGCATGATTCCCTAGAAATTTGATGGAAAATTGGTAGCTGTGAAATGCTTAGGTACTAAATCGGTGGTCAATCGCACTGACTGTTCATCACGTGCATTGATGGACGGTCACATGAAAAAAAAAAAAGCATCAAATTGACGAGTTTTTCTGCCAAAGGGGCATTAGCAGCAACAAATTTGTCACCGCCAATGCTGAATTGAGTATTAGCGGCCACAAAAATTGCCACTAAAGGTCATTCGCGGCGATTTTTGTCGATGCTAGTGCTCATTTTTCCTCCCAGAGCATTAGCGGCGACAATTTTGTCGCTGTTAATGCCCCTTTGGAGGAAAAACTCGTCAAAAACGTGATTTTTTGTTTTGTTTTGAGCTGGTCGTCCATCAACGCGTGCGATGGACGGTCAGCGTGTTTGACCACGGATTCAGTACCTATGGATTTTGCAGCTACCAATCACTCGAAATTTGATTGCATATAAGGTAACAGTCAGAAACAACTTTAATCTTTGATACCATCACCAAGAGCACACATATGATGAAAGTCACATCTAAGTAAAGCCAAACACCAGGAAATTTGCAGACAACAACAGATCTAAGTAGGCAATGAAAAACAGGTCTCTACCTTCAACCAGTAGCATCTTACTTCCATCCTTCTTGTTTATCAACATATCCACTTTAACATATGTAGCTCCATTGCATACCTAGGAAATAGGGAAATATGTGAGAATAGAAAACTGCCAACATATGAGTGATGAAGAAACAATTGCAAAATATGTATAGTTAGATTACCTCATCAAGAGAATTGTCCAAAAGCTCTGCAAAAGCTGTGGAAGCAACACGTAGGTGAGAGACATAACTCTAAATGTGGAAAGACTATGAAACCATTTTATAAGAGCAAGACAAGCTTCCAAAAATTATTCTAAATGATAATGATGTACCTCCCAAAGCCCATTTGTGACTAGTAGCATTTGAATGTAAAAACTTCGGGTGAACCCTAACATGATCCATGCCAACTACAACAAAGAATTATCAAATAGAAAGGTTAGACATATATAATGTGCGAACAAAACAGTAGAGAATCCCACGGAATAGATTTCCTATATAACCAAAGAGAAAGTGTCGCTACACCAGTAGAATTATATATGACAAAAGCATAAGTCCATATCTATAACGTCAACTACCACTTTGTTTGAAAAATAGATACTCGCACCAGTGTCATAATTTTCTTAGAGAGACAGCTTACAAGTATGACAAGGTGACGCATTAGAGGCCCCACGTTGTAAGCCTCAAACAAATAACTAAATAATTAGGAAACCATAAAACCTTAGAATAATAGGAACAAACAAGAGAGCTTTGAGAGGAATTTAGAATTGTAATAAGACTAATACTTTAAGAAGACACAACTAACTACTGGGGTCTGGACACAACAGCATGATAAAGTAACAAAATCTAATTCAAGAGATCTTGTTTCATGTTATTAAGATAATAACGGGGCTTCAGCCTTCACCACACTATACACAATATACAGGGAAGAACAAACAATAGGGTCGGTTGTTAAAATGTATCTTATATATATATATTCTGTTTATTACATCAATACCCGATAGGGGTATTTTTGTAATTTCACTAGTTGTTTTAGAAAACAACTATTTTCAGATTTTGTTAAAATGTATTTTTTCTTTTTTCTTTTTTTCATTTATTTTTTGTATTTTTTATATCACAAAAGGGGCTCCAACCATAGAGTCGTTGGAGCCCCCAACGATCACAAATGTGACCGTTGGGGGCTCCCAACGACTCCATGGGAGCCCCCTTTTGGGCTCTCCTTTTTAGGCATTTTGCCTCCCCTTCTCTCCTCTCCCTTTTGTATAAATAGGGGTGATCCCCTTGTATGTGATTCATTCTTGAGAGCTCTCTCTCTTCTCAATAAGAGGCTTTTATATTGTTGCCTTCTTTAAGGCTTGTGCTTGTATTGTCCCTTTGTGGACTTGTGATATTGTCTCTTTTTCATTGTTGTAAGTGCTTGTATGCACTCTTTATATTTCCGCAATATCTCATTACATGGTATCAGAGCCACTCGATTCTTGAAGGAAAAGTGTGGTTCGTGTATTTCATATTTAGTGGATATCTTCTCACTTCTTGGCATCATCATGGAGACAAAGATTGACCTATCTTTCAAGCTCAATGGAAAGAACTATATGATGTGGGCATCGGCAATGGAAAATAATCTCAAAGGAAAGAAGCTTTGGGGTTTTGTCATGGGTACCGTTCCGGAACCTAAGCTTATGCTCACAAAGATGGAAGAAGGTCAAGAAAAGGCTCTTGAAGGAGATGCTCGCCTCAAGGCCATTGAAAGTCATCAAAAGGAAGTGGAAGATTGGGAAAGCAATCACGCAAAAATCCTTGCGTGGTTTATGAACAATGTGGAGCTTAAGGTATGTGCTAATATAGCTAAATTTCGTAGAGCCAATGAGGCTTGGTCCTTTATGAAGGGTATGTATACCCAAAAGGATCTTGCAAGGGCTTATTTCTTGCAAGAAAAGATTAGAACCACCAAGCAAGGTGATTCTAGCATTCAAGACTATTATAGTGCTTTAAACCCACTATGGGATGAATTGGCTCTCTTGGAGCCAAAATGGGTTTCTATGGAAGATATTGATTTAAGGCAAAAACAAATGGAACAAGAGCGATTGTTCCAATTTCTTTTTGGGCTACGTCCCGAATTTGAGCAAGTGAGATCTTCACTTCTCCATAGATCTATTTTTCCTCCTATTGAGGATGCTATTGCCGAAATCACTCAAGAGGAGACAAGGCTTGGCATGAGTAAGCATGTCGATGAAGTTCTTGCCGTATCAAAACCGGGTAATAATGTTAGAACCTATAAACCTCCTCATTTTGGGAAACAAGGAAACTACAATGGAGGAAGAAAAATGATTATTTGCCATTATTGCAATGAGCCGGGTCACATTAGACCCACTTGTCCAAAGCTTATTGGAACCTTCAAGCCTAAAGTGGCTTCTCTTGAGGAAACCACCACCAAAGAAGATGAAGGCAAGAACAATGACATCAAAGAAACTCTTGGACAAATATCCATGGCTCTCCAACAAATGCTAAAAGTTTCTTCCTCCACATCGGGTGCGGCTATTGCTTCATCATCTTCACCCGGTACGTATTCTTGGATCCTTGACTCCGGAGCTTCCTTTCATATGACCCCTCGTGAAGATGCACTTGTTGATGTTTGCACCAATTCAAAGGACTCTTGTGTTTCTACGGCCGATGGAACCTTTTTGAAAATTTCAAGTATTGACTCTTTTAAAGACTCACAAAATTTTTGTGTTCCAAAAGTAAGAGTTGTTCCCAAACTAAATTTAAACCTATTTTCGGTTTCTCAAATTGCCGACCATGGATGTGAAATATCTTTCTCATCTAATGGTTGCTTTGTGCAGGATCTCCGGTCCGGGAAGCGGATTGGGCAAGGCCATAGAAAGGGAGACCTCTATTATATGGACCATCTTGATCTCCCTACAAATTTTTTTTTTTCTTATGTCCAAGAGAAAAGCATGGAAACTTGGCATAAAAGACTTGGTCATCCAAGTTATTCTAAAATGTATCTCTTTCCTTTTGGAAACAAATTTTGTAAGGAAAAAGAAATTAATCGCAAAGATTGCATTTTTGGAAAAATTAAGTCTACTCCTTTTCCAAATAGAACTTTTTTTTCATCAAGGCCTTTTGAATTGGTGCATTCGGATGTGTGGGGGCCCTCTCCGGTTATGTCTAAAGGGGGTTATTCGTATTATGTTACATTTATTGATGACTTTACTCGATATGTTTGGATTTATTTCCTTAGTCATAAATCGAAAGTATTTGCTTTCTTTAAAGATTTTCATAAAAAAGTTCAAAACCAATTCCAAAGTAACATATCCATGTTAAGATCCGATTCCGGTGGCGAGTACTTGTCTCATGAATTCCAAAACTATTTAACCCAAAATGGCATTTGCCATCAAAAGTCATGTCCTAGGACTCCCCAACAAAATGGCCTAGCGGAAAGGAAACATAGGCACATTATAGAAACCACTAGAACATTACTTATTTCTAGAAATATTCCAAAGAAGTTTTGGGCCGAAGCCGTTCTAACCTCAACCTATCTAATCAATAGAATGCCCTCTTCTAAGTTAAAAAATGTTTCTCCCTATGAAAAACTCTTTAAATTTTCACCCGATTTCAATCGTCTTCGTATTTTTGGTTGCAAATGTTTTGTCCTATTACATAAAAGAGATAAGTTATCTCCAAAAGCAATTGAATGTGTTTTTTTAGGATATGGTGAAAATCAAAAAGGGTATAGATGTTATGATTTTAAGAATGATAAACTATATATTTCAAAAAAATGTAACATTTCTAGAAGAAGAAAACAGTTTTGATAAACTAGAAGAAACAAATGAAATTGACTATATATTCTTACATGACCTTATTGATGACATACAAGAAGATTTTCTTGAAAACATTGATCATTCTCATGAGGTATCCCCTCTTGACATAACTCCCTCAAATGATAGTGATTTGAATATAAATGTTTACTCAAGAAGAAATCAAGAAAATCCTATTAGTGCCCTCGAAAAATACTCTCAAATTTCGAAATCCACTGAGGAACCACAAGTTAGGCATTCTTCTAGAATATCAATACCCCCAAATAGGTTTGTATCCTATGATTCCTTAACTCCCAACTATCGGGCATGTTTGATAACCCTACATTCTTATTTTGAACCAACACACTATAATCAAGCTAAATCGATACCTCATTGGGTTGAAGCAATGCAAGTTGAACTTAATGCATTAAAAAAGGCCAATACTTGGGAAATAGTTACTCTACCCTCACACAAAAAACCTATTGGTTGTCGCTGGGTCTTCAAAGTTAAAACAAAAAGCGATGGCTCTTTAGAACGATATAAAGCTAGATTAGTGGCTAAGGGATACTCCCAAGAATATGGCATTGATTACGAAGAAACATTCGCTCCCGTAGCTCGAATGACTAGTGTCAGGACCTTAATAGTTGTTGCATCAACCAAAAAATTGCCTATTTATCAACTTGACGTAAAAAATGCTTTTTTAAATGGAAGTTTAAGTGAAGAAGTTTATATTGACCCGCCACCCGGAATAAATATTAAGCAAGGTCAAACTCTTCGGCTTTTGAAGGCATTGTATGGCCTTAAACAAGCGCCTAAGGCTTGGTATGATCGTTTCAGTGATATCATGATAAAGTTAGGATTTCACTCTTGTTATACTGACACTGCTCTTTTTGTTAAACATGCAGGTTCTAGTATCGTAATTTTGTTGCTTTATGTTGATGATATGATTATCACTGGGAATGATCAAAATAGTATTATTGATGTTAAAAATATGTTAAAAAATAATTTTGATATGTCTGACTTAGGATTTCTCAGATATTTTCTTGGAATTGAAGTTGCATATTCTCCTAGAGGATATATTTTGTCACAGATGAAGCTTGCTGCGGATATATGTTCTAAGTCTGGGATTTCTGATGATAAGAAAGTAGAGACTCCCGAGGTTATTAATGCCAAATTGCGGTTGGAGGATGGGGTTCTTCTGGAAGATCCCACACCTTACAGACAACTCATTGGGTCTCTTACCTATTTAACCATCACCAGACCAGATATCACTCATGCGGTTCACTCTGTTAGCCAATTTCAGCATGCTCCTACAACTGTGCATATGAGTGCCATTCTCCGAATCATCCGCTACATTCGAAATACCATCAATAAAGGGCTATTTCTATCCTCCTCTTCTTCCTTGAATCTTCTTGCTTACACTGATGCAGATTGGGGAGGTAATCCCAATGATCGAGTCTCAACTACTGGTTTTTGTGTTTTTTTAGGAGACTCTTTGATTGCCTGGCGATGCAAGAAGCAGCAGAAAGTTTCACTATCATCCACTGAAGCTGAGTACCGGGCTATGATAACCACGACAATAGAACTTGTGTGGCTTCGCAGTTTGCTTAAAGACATGGGAGTTGATATTACCGAAGCCTCAAAGCTATGTTGCGACAACAAGAGTGTCATCTATATTGCGAGCAATCATACTTTTCATGAGCGTACAAAACATATCGAAATGGATTGCCACTATGTTCGTGACGAATTCTTGTGAGGAACTATTGCTCTTCCCTATGTCACTTCCGAATATCAGTTGGCGGACTTCTTCACTAAAGCTCTTCCGGCTCCTCGCTTCATGTTTCTTCTTGGCAAACTTTCCGTTATTTCCCCGTAAAGTTTGAGGGGGGGTGTTAAAATGTATCTTATATATATATATATATATATATATATATATATATATATTCTGTTTATTACATCAATACCCGATAGGGGTATTTTTGTCATTTCACTAGTTGTTTTAGAAAACAACTATTTTCAGATTTTGTTAAAATGTATTTTTTCTTTTTTCTTTTTTTCATTTATTTTTTGTATTTTTTATATCACAAAAGGGGCTCCAACCATAGAGTCGTTGGAGCCCCCAACGGTCACAAATGTGACCGTTGGGGGCTCCCAACGACTCCATGGGAGCCCCCTTTTGGGCTCTCCTTTTTAGGCATTTTGCCTCCCCTTCTCTCCTCTCCCTTTTGTATAAATAGGGGTGATCCCCTTGTATGTGATTCATTCTTGAGAGCTCTCTCTCTTCTCAATAAGAGGCTTTTATATTGTTGCCTTCTTTAAGGCTTGTGCTTGTATTGTCCCTTTGTGGACTTGTGATATTGTCTCTTTTTCATTGTTGTAAGTGCTTGTATGCACTCTTTATATTTCTGCAATATCTCATTACATCGGTATATGTACAACTGTAGTGACTGATAAATTATAAAAGGTAAGTAAAAAATAATATTAGTCATATTTTCTTTGTGCGAACTCTGTATATTTTCCCTCTGAAAAGTAATATCAACCGGACCTGGACTCTAGAGGTCCCGGATCGGGGTGTTACTATTAAAGTCAGGTTTACACAGAAGATACATCATTCATAACAAGTTCAATGACATAAAATATAGTATAAGTCTTTGTTCGCTAAAAACATAATAGTGACTATGTTGTTTTATAATTAGGAATGGCTAACGAGCACGATAACCACAGAGACCCTAGGACGTAAGGACTTCCTGAACCGTCAATACTAAGGAGAGAAGAATTTATCGCAGTGATGGGATTGGCTACTGGAGTCATGGCAAGCATAACTCAAATTGTACGAGAGTTGACACCACGGCCCCCGCCAGTCTATATCATAGCCGAGCAAGGAGACGTGTACCGGCAAAACGACCCTCCGGTACACCACCTTGACACTACTCAAGGGCGACAGTTAGAGTCCTACGGGCGAGGGACTCAGCAGTCCTACCGTTAGAGAAATCGGTCAGTACGTGGGCGAACGGTGAGGGACTTGATGACGGTTTGAGGAGGAGTCGGAAGGAGAGCATCCCCAGGTGCGTACTCTGTGTCTCGTGGAAAGTCCAGGATGGCTAGTGCAGGGGGACGACACATGTCTCAGACTAGCCATGCGACCTTGGTACCTGCATTGAGGGTTTGAGGAGGAGCCGGAAGGAGAGCATCCCCAGGTGTGTACTTTGTGTCTCGTGGAAAGTCCAAGATGGCTAGTGCAGGGGGTCGACACATGTCTCGGACTAGCCATGCGACCTTGGTACCTGCATTGAGAAAACGAGAGAGAGACGAAGAAAGGATTACGAGAAGGGGGTTGCGGCTCACGATTTCTTCATAACAGAAATCGTGACCTAATGCCTATATTAATACACTTAAGTGTACTCAGTGGGTCGGGTTAGGTCTGGTGTATTATCCGAACCCGGATACAAATAAAAAAAAAACATACAAATAAAAACAGACTTATACAGGAATGGAATTCGGGTCTGGTACAGGATCCAGACCCGAAACACTATTCACCTTTTTCACCCCCCCCCCTCAAGTTGATCATGGTTATGGACCATGCACAACTTGCCTTTAAGCGTCCAAAAACGATCCTTGGTTAACCCTTTCGTAAATAGGTCCGCAACTTGTCTTTCAGTATTGACGAACTCAGGCTCAATCTCTTTTTCTTCAACTTTCTGTCTCACAAAGTGTTGGTCAATCTCAATGTGCTTAGCACGACTGTGATGTACTGGATTGAATGACATGTTTATAGCACTTTGGTTGTCACATAGCAAGATAGTGTGGGAGATCTTTTCTCCTACTTCAGTCAGTAGATGTCTGATCCATGTGACTTCGGCAGTAGCAGCAGGCATAGATCTATACTCAGCCTCAGTACTTGATCTAGCGATAGCCTTTTGTTTTCTACTGCTCCAAGAGACTAAATTTCTTTCAATGAAGACACAATGTCCTGATATAGATCTTCGTTCATCAGGATCTCCTGCCCAGTCTGCATCACAATATACAGTGAATCTATGATCATCTTTGCCATATGACTGTGGTGAGTATGTCAATCCATCCCCAATAGTCCCTTTCAGATATCTAAGGATTCTCTTGGCAGCTTCCATATGTCCAGTACGTGGCGCATGCATAAATTAAGACACTTGATTGACTGAATAAACAATATCAGGTCTAGTGAATGCGAGGTACTGTAACATTCCTATTATGCTTCGATACCTGGTGGGGTCATCACACAGATTTTCATCATGAGCGCTAAGTTTTTGATGAAGCACGCTCGGAGTTCCCAGAGGTTTGCAGTCTTTCATGCCTGCCTTGCTGAGAACATCTACGGTATACTTGTGCTGAGTGAGTGTCAAGCCATGAGCCTGATTATCAACTTCTACACCAAGAAAATAGCGTAGAGCTCCAAGATCTTTCATTTTGAACCTCTGACCTAGTAAGTCTTTTACTTCTTGGATGTGGGCCGCAGAGTTTCCTGTGATAACAATATCATCGACATATATTAATAACAGAGTGGTCACAGTCTGACTTCTGAAAATAAACAATGAGTGGTCCAGCATGGAACGTGAAAATCCATGTTTCTGAATCTCTAGTGAGAAGCTGTCAAACCAAGAGCGAGATGCTTGCTTCAGACCATAGATAGCTCTTTTTAACCTGCACATATGAGTTTTACAATTTTGTTCTTGATATCCAGGAGGTTGCTCCATGTACACTTCCTCCTTCAAGTCCCCATGCAAGAAAGCATTTTTTACATCAAGCTGACTCAACTTCCATCCATGTTCAATAGCCAGAGAAATAATAATTTGAATTGTTCCCATTCTTACAACTGGACTAAAAGTCTCATCATAGTCTTGCCCTGCTTCTTGAGTGAATCCTTTTGCCACGAGCCTTGCCTTGTATCGTTTAATGGTTTCATCTGGCTTGTACTTTATCTTGTAGACCCATTTACATCCAACAACATTTTTGTCAGGTGGTCTGGAAACAACTACCTAGGTTCCACATTCATGCAAAGCTTGCATTTCATCATTCATGGCTTCTACCCACTTGGTAGAAGTGGCTGCCTGATAGTACATAGTGGGCTCATCTTCCTTATTGAGAGCAGTTAAAAAGAGTTGAAGATCCAAGGAGAAGTTGTTATAGCTAACCCACCTGTCAATGGGATGTCGTATGCAGCTTGATTTTCTGACCTCAAGAGTGTGAGAAGGAGTCGGATTGCTGACTGAGACATGATCTGAATGGCTTAATGTTGTTGGTCTCTGTCTAGAATAGACAATGCTTTGTATCTGCCCGGTACTTTCTCTGAATTCTGTGGCCCCGACGTCTCAGTGTTCTCAGACATCTCTTATTCTTGTTGCACGCAATCTGATGAACATGCTTCATTGGAGCCAGCAAAAAGTTCTGAACTCAACCAAGGATAGTAAACTTCAGTTGGTATATTCGTTGCATCAGCTTTGTCATCAAAATTTTGTTCATCAAAGACAACATTTCTTGAGATTCTGATGCGTTTGTTGGTGGGATCATAACAACGATATCCTTTGTAGTCATCTATGTATCCCACAAACCTACACTTCTGGGCCTTGTCCTGAAACTTGTTTCTCAGGGACCGATCAATATGCATATAGCAAACACATCCAAAAACACGCAGATCATGATAACTAGGATGAGATCCAAAGAGACAGTGATAAGGAGACTTACTTTCCAGAACGACCATGGGCAATGTATTTATCACATGCACGGCAGAATGAAAAGCTTATGTCCATAGGTTGATGGGAAGATTGCTGTCATGAAGCATACTCATGACACTTTCAACAATATGTCTATGTTTTCGTTCAACAATGTCATTTTGTTGAGGAGTGTGAGGGCAGGACCAGGGTTACCGGAAGCGCCTAGCTAAAAGGGGAAGCGCGCTTCGGAAGCGCGAAACGTCGCGCTTCGGAAGCGCGAAACGTCGCGCTTCCGAAGCGTGGGGGGAAGCATCCCCTTTTTTGGGAAGCGTGTTTTCCTTTAATGGGGGACGCGTTTCCCTTTAATGGGGGACGCGCTTCCCTTTAATGGGAAGCGCGCTTCCCATCACGCTTCCCCCACGCTTCCTCCTCGCTTCCCCCATGCTTCCCTTGTTTTTTTCAATTTTTTTGTATTTTTTATTTTTTATTTTTATTTTTTTCGCTTCCCCCTCGCTTTCGAGGCGCTTCCGAGGTCGCTTCCGAGACACTTCCCGAATCGGTCCTAAGTGGTCCCACGCTTCCCCGCTTCCTAAAATTTTGAAAGTGCCTCGCTTCCCGCTTCCCGCTTCCCGCTCCCGCTTCCCGTATCGCTTCCCGCTCCCACTTCCTCAACTGACAACCATGGGCAGGACACCCTTCTTCCTATTCCGTTATTTCGAAAAAAAGAAATAAAATCACGGGATGAGAATTCTCCACCTCCATGACATTGGAAAAATTGAATGGACTCAAAAAATTGATTTTTGACCAAGGAAAGGAAGTTTTGAAACAAAGAGAAGACTTCTGACTTATTTTTTATGAAATATATCCAAGTGTATCGAGAATAACTATCAACAAAGATTAGATAATATCTGCTTCCAGACCCAGAGACAATTGGGGCAGGTCCCCACACATCAGAACAAATAATTTCAAAAGGTTTTAAAGCTCTCTTATTAATAGAATGGAAAGGCAATACATGACTCTTACATGAAAGACAACTAGAACATTTATGACTACTCTCATCCCCATTAAGACTTTCTTTTGGAATGAGATTATTAGAAACAAGTTTCTCAATAAAATGACTCCCACAATGTCCTAACCGACTATGACATAAGAATGGCTTATTACATTCAGAGATACTAAAAACACTGGAAGAAGAGGATGAACACGACTCTAACGAAGGCTTCGAAATCAGGTGAGCAGGGCGAACATCATGACATGGAGCTTCTTCAAAGACATACATGTTGCCTCGTCTCTTTCCTTTAGCGAATGTTTCCCTCGTGCGTAGGTCCTTGACCTGCACAGAGAAGAGAGTGAATTCAACTGAAGCATTATTATCATCAATAAATTTAGAGACAGAGACAATATTTTTCTTAATGTCAGGAGCATGAAGAACGTCAGAAAGAGTAAGAGTGGAATGTGACATGGGAATGACAGTCTTTCCAACATGAGAAACAGGATGGTGGAATCCGTCTCCAGTGACAATCTTACTTTTTCCGAAATAAGGAATAGGGTTAGAAATTTTACCTGCATCGCCGGTTACATGAGTTGCTGCCCCTGAATCGACAAACCATGTGCCTTCATCACTCTGCTTCAATTTTAACTCTGACAAGGCAGATATCAACAAATCTTTAATTTCTTCATTGTCTCTGGTATTTGTTGTTAAAATGTAAAACTGTACATATATGTATATATAATAATATTATATTATTGTATATATATAAATACATTTTTAATTTCTTTCTTTTCTGTATTTTTTTTCCTTTATTTTTATTTTTTGTCTTTATGTCATCTAGTTCAGTTTGAACTAGAATGACTGTTGCTAGTCAAGTCCTGTCCAGACTTGACTAGCAATAGAGCTGTTGGACTGTGCCCAACAGCTCTATTGAGTCCTCTTTCAGCTGTGTATATAAAGGGGTGCAGACCCTCTTGTATTTTACTCCAATGCTTCTTAAGCAATTGGTTTTTCATATCAATAAAGAATACATTTTTATTTTTATTTTTTCAGTTATACCCTTTTTAAGGGTTATGCTTTAGTGTCATTCTTGACACTTGCTCTTGTTAATCAAAGCTCGTGTTTCGAAGATCCCCATTTCATTTCATGGTATCAGAGCCGCGGAAGTACTAAATCTTGAGGAAAAGCTGCCTCGGTTTCCGTGCCCGTTTGCAAAAGTGTTCGCCACTTGAAGAGAAGTGTTTTATCGCTTCATTGGAGAAGATTTCACATCTTGTTGTATTGTTTTTTTTTCTTTCTTTCTCATTTTCCTTCTTGTTTCTCTTCTATCCCTATTCTTTCTCTCCTTGTAATCGATGGATGACAATGATAAAGTCACCATCATGCCTATGAAACTAAGCGATACGAACTATGTAACATGGGCTTCAATCATGAAGCACCATATATGGGGAAAAGGCTTATGGGGGATTGTGGATGGTTCCGATTCGGAACCTAAGCTATCTCTTACTAAAAAGGAGGGAGATAAAGACGTCCCTCTATCGGAAGAAGAGAAAATCAAGGCTATTGCCTCATACGAGAAGAAATGGAAAGAATGGAGAATATCTCATGCGAAGATAATGTCATGGCTTATCAATAGCGTTGACATTAAAAAATGCTCAAGTCTTGCCAAATTTGATCATGCCGATAAGGCATGGGAATACCTTAAGAATATGTATTCCCTTAAAGATATTGCACACGTGTGCAACCTCCAAGAAAAAGTTCGAAAGATGACACAAGGAGACAAAACTATTCGTGAATATTACAATGGGTTGTCCGAACTTTGGGAAGAACTTTCCCTTTTAGAACCAAAGTGGCATTGTGCCGAAGACATCGAGCTTCGTCAGAAACAACTCGATGTTGAACATTTTTACCAGTTTATCACTGGATTAAGGCCGGAATTTGAAACCACTAAATCGGCCCTACTTCACCGGAAAAAAAATTCCTTCTATTGTTGAAACTATTGAAGAGTTAACAATGGAAGAAAATCGTCTCCGGAAAGGTTCTTTAAAAATTGAAGATGATTCTGTTTTAGCCGTGTCTAGACCAGGGAATCATGTTCGATCATATAGGCCTCCTCACTTTAACCGACAAAATGGTGACTATGATAAGAAGAAAGTTATTTGTCATCACTGTCATGAACCGGGACACTACAGGCCACAATGTCCCAAACTTAAGGAGCTGAGAGAAAAAAGAGCTACAATTGCTGGATCGGAGCCTAAAGATCAGGATGCACCAGTTTCCCTGGCCCAACTAATGGAGATCCTTCAGCCTCTCATCAAAGGTGCCTCTTCCTCATCTGAAGCTTCAACCGGCGCAGCAGCCTCATCTTTTTCTGATTTAGGTAAAATTTCTTGGCTTCTTGACTCTGGTGCATCTTTTCATATGACCCCAAATAATCAAAGTCTATCCAAATGTGTTAAAAATAAAACAAGTGTGTCAAAGGTCTTTACTGCTGATGGGACTTCTCTTGAAATAGAAGGAATAGGAGATTTTGAAAAAATTTATAAAACAAAAAATTTTTTTATTCCAGAAATTAGACATGTTCCCAAATTAAATTTAAATCTTTTATCTGTATCTCAAATTTCTGATTATGGGTGTAATATTTCTTTTTCTTCTCATGGTTGTTGGGTACAGGATCGCCAGTCAGGCAAGCTGATTGGGGAAGGCCATAGAGAAGGAGGACTCTATTACATGGATTTTTTGGAAATGCCGAAGAAAGCTTTTTGTTATAATATTCAAAAAATAGAGTTGGAACTGTGGCATAAGAGACTTGGTCACCCACATATAGCCAAAATCCAACATTTTCCAAATCTAGGGAAATTTTGTAACTCTGAATCATTTGATTGTAAAGATTGTATTCTCGGCAAAATGAAAAGATTACCATTTCAGAACAGAACCTTTTTCTCTTCAAGACCACTTGAATTAATACACTCGGATGTTTGGGGTTCTCCACCAGTAATTTCTAAAGGAGGATTTGTTTACTATGTTATTTTTGTCGATGATTTCTCTCGACATACGTGGATGTACTTTCTTAAACATAAGTCTGAAGTATTTTCATACTTTCAAACTTTTCATAATATGGTTAAAAACAAATTTCAAAATGATATTACTATTTTTCGCACAGATTCAGGGGGAGAGTTTTTATCCACAGATTTTCAAAATTATCTTAAATTGCATGGCATCACACATCAAAGATCTTGTCCTTATACACCTCAACAAAATGGACTGGCAGAACGAAAACATCGCCATATTATAGAAACCACTAGAACTTTATTAATAGCAAATCAAGTCCCTAAAGACTTTTGGGCAGAAGCTGCCTTAACTGCCACCTATCTCATTAATAGGATGTCATCTTCTTCGTTACAAAATATCACTCCCATTGAAAAACTTATGAACATTTCTCCAGACTACTCTAGATTAAGAATATTTGGGTGCAAATGTTTCATATTTACTGACAAAAATGATAAACTTTCCCCTCGTGCGATTCCCTGTGCCTTTTTAGGATATGCTGAAAACCAGAAAGGTTATAGATGTTTTGACTTCAAAAATAATAAACTATATGTGTCTAGAAATGTTTCCTTTCTTGAAAAGGAGAGCTTCTTTGATTTTAGAAAATTAAAAGACGTCACTGAGTACTCCTTTTTGCTAGATCTAACATCAACATCTGATGAATATGACCTTGATTGTAACTTTGATGATGATCCAAGAATTATTGATCTTAATGTTGAAAATGAAAAAGTTCATAGAGATACTAGTATTCAATATTCCAGGCGACAAGAGTCTAATACTCCATGTGCACTTGAGAAATATTCTAACATTCCAACTAGACAATCATCCCGAATCTCGAGGCCTCCAGAAAAGTTTGTATCATACGAGTCTTTCTCACCCACATATAGGGCAGTTATTGCATTAATTCACTCATATGAAGAACCATCCACATATTTTCAAGCAAAAAATGATATCAAATGGATAGAAGCCATGAAAGTTGAATTAGATGCACTTGAAAAGGCTTCTACATGGAATATTCAAGATCTTCCTCCAGGGAAGAAAACTATAGGATGTCGATGGGTTTATAAAATTAAAACCAAGAGTGATGGTACGCTTGAAAGATATAAAGCCCGTTTAGTAGCCAAAGGTTATGCCCAAGAATATGGGATTGATTATGAAGAAACCTTTGCTCCGGTGGCTCGTATGACTACTGTCCGAACCTTAATTGCCTTAGCTTCTATCAAAAAATGGTCTATTTTTCAAATGGATGTCAAAAATGCTTTTTTAAATGGAAAGCTAGTTGAAGAAGTATATATGGAACCCCCTCCTGGTCTAAGTATTCCTAAGGGTAAAGTCCTTCGCTTAGAAAAAGCTCTTTATGGACTTAAACAAGCACCAAAAGCTTGGTATGATAGGTTTAGTCGTGTTATGATTGATATTGGTTTTCAATTCTGTTTAACTGACACTGCTTTGTTTATTAAGAATTCTGATGCAGGGATCATTGTGCTTCTTCTCTATGTGGATGATATGATCATCACCGGAAGCGATAAACAGGGAGTTGAAACAATCAAAACACTTCTTAAATCTCATTTTGAAATGACTGATTTGGGCTTGTTGAGATATTTTTTAGGCATTGAAGTTGCTTATTCTCCTAGAGGATATTTATTATCTCAGACTAAATTTGCTTTTGATATTGTTTTCAGGTCTGGTATTACTGATGATAAGAAAGTTGACACTCCAGAAGTTGTTAATGTTAAAATGAAGATTGATGATGGAGAACTTCTTGCAGACCCTACTCCTTACAGACAGCTTGTCGGGGCACTTTCCTATCTATCCATTACCAGACCAGATATAGCACATGTTGTTCATACAGCAAGTCAATTTTAACATGCTCCTACTTCTGTTCATATGGGAGCAGTCATGCGTATTATCAGATACATCAAGTCCTCTCTTTCACGAGGACTTTTCTTATCTTCCTCCTCTTCTCTTGATTTAATTGCATATACTGATGCTGATTGGGGAGGTGATCCCAATAACAGACACTCAACCACTGGCTTTTGTGTCTTTTTAGGGGAATCATTAATCTCGTGGAGGTGTAAAAAGCAGCAGAAGGTATCTCTCTCATCCACCGAAGCTGAATACAGAGTCATGGCAACCACGACCATGGAAGTAGTTTGGCTCCGACGACTGCTTGCTGACATGGGAGTTGAAGCAACAAAGGCTTCACAAATGTGTTGTAACAACAAAAGTGCGATCTACATTGCCAGTAACAGAACATTCCACGAACGCACCAAACACATCGAAATGGATTGTCACTACGTCAGAGAGGAATATCTACACGGGATAATTGATCTGCCATATGTCACTTCAGAATATCAGTTAGCAGACCTCTTTACAAAGCCTCTCGCTGCTCCCCGGTTTCACTTTCTCTTAGACAAACTTTCGCTCATTGTACCGTAAGTTTGAGGGGGAGTGTTAAAATGTAAAACTGTACATATATGTATATATAATAATATTATATTATTATATATATATAAATACATTTTTAATTTCTTTCTTTTCTATATTTTTTTTCCTTTATTTTTATTTTTTGTCTTTATGTCATCTAGTTCAGTTTGAACTAGAATGACTGTTGCTAGTCAAGTCCTGTCCAGACTTGACTAGCAATAGAGTTGTTGGACTGACACAGTCCAACAGCTCTTAATAGAGCTGTTGGACTGACACATTCCAACAGCTCTAAATAGAGCTGTTGGACTGTGCCCAACAGCTCTATTGAGTCCTCTTTCAGCTGTGTATATAAAGGGGTGCAGCCCCTCTTGTATTTTACTCCAATGCTTCTTAAGCAATTGGTTTTTCATATCAATAAAGAATACATTTTTATTTTTATTTTTCCAGTTATACCCTTTTTAAGGGTTATGCTTTAGTGTCATTCTTGACACTTGCTCTTGTTAATCAAAGCTCGTGTTTCGAAGATCCCCATTTCATTTCATTTGTGAACTTTCTTTTGGTTTCTGTTTGCGGACCCTTTTCTTTATTCTCTGGATTATGCCAACAATTCGCCTTGATATGCCCCTTCTTGTTACAAAAGAAGCAAGTATGAATGGATCTTGGTCCCTGCGCATGAGGTGACATGTTTGGAGTGGAAAACAAACCACGCCCTCCGTGTCCACTTCGCCCTTGTCCTTCTCGTCCCCATCCTCTACCATAAGTCACTCCTGTGGTCAAAACTTCTTGAGTATTTGGATGATTATGAGTTTCTTCAAAGAATCCCTTCAGAGTCATTTCATACTGGATCAATTTGGCTCGTAACTCATCGAAGGTGTGAAGAACAGGAAGGCACAGTAGTGATGTAACTATAATATTGTAGTCAGATCCCAATCCACTCAGAGTTTGTTGCACCATGTCATTATCACTAACGGCACACCCTATAACTGCAAGCTGGTATGTGATAATCTTTATCGTGTTCAAATATTCCATGATGGTCATAGAATCTTTTCTTAGCAACTGAAATTCCTTTTTTAGAAAAACCACTCTTGCTTGAGAAACCTGCGAATACGTCTGAACCAGTCGTTCCCAGAGTTATAGCGTTGTACAGTTGTCAGGAATGTCAATGAGAATCTCTTGAGACAGAGTTGATGTGATGTATGCAACAACTGATTGATCTTTTCTTTCCCAACTGAGAAATTCAACATTTTTGACATACACGATTGAACTCGCCCCTTGGTCATCTTTTTCTTCTCTCGGGATAAATTCTGGTGGGACTAAAGTGGTTCCATCCAGGTGACCTAAGAGGCCTTAACTCCTTATGAAAGGAATAATTTGTCTCTTCCAAATCAAGAAATTTGAGATGTTTAACTTTTCAGAAACAAGCTGGTTGAGAAAACTTAAAGAAAGGTTTGATTGAGAGTGATAAGAATCCATTGAGAATTAGAATCAACAGAAGTATCCACAAAAAATTCTAACCTTTTTTTGTTTTTGTTTTTTTTTTTTGGGGGGGGGGGGGGGCAGAGGGTCGTAAATTGACAGAATCAGAGGATGCAGGAACTCAGGTTCAACTTGTGAAAACTGTTATTCAACGATGTGTGAAAAACACCTTCACACGTTAAATATATTTGCAGAAATAAGAATCAGGAAGGGAACTATACAGTAAACATATATTTGAATGTGCAAGTACGAGGAGAAGGGTGGTCCTAAGAAGATCGAACAGACAAGCAATAAAGAAATGTCAAACAGGCAATATCAATAAAAGAAACAGGAATCGTGATTGGTCTGGTGTTTCACATGAGTCGATTTTAGCGATTCACGTGAAACACAACCACTCCTTTTACGGTTTGGGTTCGCGTGAACAGAATTCACGTGAGCCTCAGATCCAAGAGAGAAACAGACCCACTTGAGGTGTGGGTGCACAGAATAATTCAGGAAAGAGAAGAAGAATGAGGAAAGAAGAAGAGAAAAGAAGAAGAGTAGATAAGGGGTGAAAAAAAAAATTTAAATTTCGATTGGATGTCAGAACCTGTTTAGAAGAGATGAGGGCTTCAGATTGGCTGTTGATGGGTTCGGCTGAAGGAGATGGAGAGGACTCGCTGAAGGAGTTGTTGATGGGTTCGGCTGAAGGAGATGGAGAGGACTCGCTGAAGGAGTTGTTGATGGGTTCGACTGAAGGAGATGAAGGTGGCTCGCTGAAGGAAGAAGATTAAGACGTGTTGCACCTGACGAGAACCTTTTCCGGCCCTTAGACAGATCTCCGCTCTGATACCATCTTAGAATTCCACCTTGGTACCTGCATTGAGAAAACGAGAGAGAGAGAGAGAGACGAAGAAAGGATTACGAGAAGGGGGCTGCGACTGACGATTTCTTCATAACAGAAATCGTGACCTAATGCCTATATTAATACACTTAAGTGTACACAGTGGGTCGGGTCGGGTCTGGTGTATTATCCGAACCCGGATACAAATAAAAAAAAACATACAAATAAAAACAGACTTACACAGGAATAGAATTCGGATCTGGTACAGGATCCAGACCCGAAACACTATTCACCTTTTTCACCATAGAGTTTTTTGTTGAAGAGACAAGGAGAGCGGCAATTCAGACCGCAAAGATAGCATGAAACGTTGCACAAGTTAATAGAGGCGGCTCAGGGTTGGCCCAAGGACAGGCAACTTATAGGAGTTTGTGGGAAGAAGGTAAGAATGATGATCGCACTATTACCTTCGCCTCACCCACCTATACTCCAGCTTCGCCCCAATACAATATAAGTGTCCCTCATGTGCCACACCCTCAGCAGACGCAAAGGGATTCAGGGAGAGAAGCAAGCTTCAAATGAATTGAGGAGTGATACAATGTTGTTGTGTCTCTAGATGTTTAATCCTGTTTGGTCTTGTCTAGTTATGTCATGTCTTGTCTTGTTCTGTTTCATTCTCATTTCGTCTGGTTTTGTTTCTTTCATATGTACTGGGATGCTATTAATGAAATAAAATGATGCAGGAATGTGATGGAATTTGGTGCAAAAATAACCTAACTCAATTAATAATAAATCAATTATGTGGTGATTTCAACGCAGTACATAATGATTACTTGAAGAGAAACGTCCTACCTGCCTAAAGACACCTTAGCTGCCAGATGCGAGATGGGACAACCAGAGGCAGTGACTGGTGATGGCGAGCGCATTGGCAGACGATCTCGGAGGGTGCCTTCATCGTCCCGCACTTTGAGAGGTTTGATGCGTTGGATTCGTATCACAGAGAAGAATCTTCTTGTCCTATGGTTTTTACCAAACCATGGACACAAAAATCGAGATATGCCAGATCACCTCAAAAGGGGTATTTTATCAAAATATAAATAATGTATATATTAATATGAACATGCTTGTGTGATTATCAGATTCTATTGTTAGAGTCACTTGAGACTTGATTGCGACTAGAATGCAGCATTCACATTCAAGGTAAGAGATATTATAAGTAACCTTAGTTATAAACATGGTTGTCAGTTGAGGAAGTGGGAGCAAGAAACGATACAGGAAGCGAGAGTGGGAAGCGAGGCACTTTCAAAAACTTAGGAAACGGGAGACCACTTAGGAGTGATTCGGGAAGCGCCTCGGAAGCGACCTAGGAAGCGTCTCGGAAGCGAGGGGGAAGCGAAAAAAATAAAAATAAAAAATAAAAAATACAAAAAATAAAAAAAAAACAGGGAAAGCATGATAGGAAGCGTGTTTCCCATTAAAGGGAAGTGTGTTTCCCATTAAAGGGAAGTGCGCTTCCAATAAAAGGGAAGCACGCTTCCCAAAAAAAGGGACGCTTCCCCGCACGCTTCGGAAGCGTGACGTTTCGCGCTTCCGAAGCGCGCTTCCCCTTTTAGCTAAGCACTTTCGGTAACCCTGGTTATAAATAAATCATGTTACATTGTATGTTAGCATTGTTTGTTACATGTTTAGAAATGTATCTCTTGAGTGTGAACATGATTGCAATGAGATGAATGTGTACACATGTCGATTGTGATATGTCATGCATACTAGAAAGAAAGATTATTTTTTGACAATATATCTATGTTATACGCTCCGAATGACATGCATTGTAACGAGAATTGTGATTAGCCTTGAGTCTCTTGAGTTTAGTCATGTTGTTTGAATTTAAATTGAGATTAGCATGCTTAACCCCTTAAAAAAATGGCGACCTGTAAAAAGAGCTACCTGGTTCGCGACCAGAGTGCAACCACCATGGAGAGTGGGCCGCCGGCGATTTAACGATAAAGAGACTTTATCTCGTTACATGTTTACTATGATACAAAGCATGAACCCTAGTACAATTTTGAGAATGAGACCTGTCGTAATTATTTTACAATGGCACTCGTGGGAAAACGAGTGAAACACGAGCTTGAGAGTAAGGTTCAAGGTAATGAACTTAAGATATGACTTAGAGTTTTATATTAACACAGTATCATTGATGGTTGAAAGTTATTTATAGTTATGATGTAGCATGCACCATGCCGAGTTTTAAAGTGAGCTCTCGGCTAGCTACTGGTAGAGTCCCCCTTGTTGTTTCACTGCAGTGTCTAGTGATCTGGTGATCATTGAGAGCATATGGTTCATAGTATAACGAACAATGTAGAATTGGGGTATTTTATATGGATTGCTACACCCATAGACAGCTATGACCGGTATAGCCGACCTAGTATTATAGTCTGTTGTGAGTGAGAGTTAAATTGAGAGAGTTAAAGAGAGAAATTTAAAATATACAAACCTTGTGCGGTGTATCGAAAACTAAACTCAGATTAAGAGCTTAGATTCCAACACAGTTGTAAGTTAAAGTCATTTATTGCTTATAAATATTAAACTCACCCTCTAAATAATTACAATTGTAGGTTCCAGGTACACTAGCGAAGGCAGGACATGATCAACTACTGTGCAGATGAGTTATTTGTTAGTTTTATTTTTTGTCATTAAACATTCAAGCAATCTTTATTTTCGTATATTATAAATGATGAACCATGTTAAAGAATTTGAGTCTATTAAAGAAAAAAAATTAGTCAGATTTTCTTTGTGTAAACTGAGAAGTAATACCAACTGGACCTGGACTCTAGAGGTCCCAGGGGTGTTAAAGAAATCTAATGTAAAAGCAAAAGAGGAAGGTCTCACATGGAACCAACCACCAGCCATCCTCATATGACACTACTTAGATGACAAAGAGTTACCCATTTACAACCATTGATTCCAGAGTTCTGAACAATGGAGTCAAGAAAAGCAAGTCCGTTTGATCCCAAAAGAACATAAACCAATTCACCCAGTATTGACAGGTTCTAGTTTCCACTCAGGCTCCTGCATAATCCAACAATTCCATGCATTCAATTCAGACAAAAACGAACCTATAGAAGATTCCCTACCCGCCACATTCCCCCACCCAAAACACTGTAACAAAACTGCCACTAGGGGTGGCAATTTCTGACACGACCCGCCAACCCGACCCGCCAACCCGCCTCTTAGGCGGGTTCGGGTTGGGCTTAAGCCAACCCGTTTAATAAACGGGTCGACCCGCGTAACCCGTTTATTAAACAGGTCGGGTTCGGGTTGGGGGTATGCCAACCCGCCAAACCGGCTGGCCCGTTTAATAAACGGGTTAGGCGGGTGGGTCAACCCGCCAACCCGCCTGCCAACCCGTCAACCCGACCCGCCAACCCGTCTGCCAACCCGATCCGCCAACCCGACCCGCGAACCTGAAAACCTGTTTACCCGACCCAACACATTTATTAAATGGGTTGGCGAGTCGTGTCGGGTTACCCGTTTATTAAACGGGTCGGGTTCATGTTTGCCACAGCCGACCCGTTTACCGTTTAATAAACGGGTCGGGTTCGGGTTCGGGTTGAGGTATGCTGACCCGCCAACCCGACCCGATTGCCACCCCTAACTGCCACTAACGAATCCGCAGCAATCGATTCTATAGCTTTAATCCCTATAGAATCCGAAAACATTTTCTTTAGCAGTAAGGACACTGAACCAATAATCTCTTCCCTATCATTACGTTTACCGAAACCGACTGCTGCTCCTTCTTTCTTATTGCATCTTCTAACACAAATTCAAGCATTACCTGAATTCGGTACATTGCTAAAACCATCTTTCTCATCATTGCAGGCGATACATAGAGGGGAAAAACTATGATAAATCCAATATTATGCAGAGTTAAAAAACAATGAATACGGTTCTAACCAACAGAAACTCTCAAAATCGAAACAGGAAAGAAAGCAAACAACATAAGCACGTCCTTAGAAGCAATCCATAAAGAAAGAAAATCCGATAAACAAACTCGAGCGTAATCCTTACCCGAAGACGCCTCCGCATGCACCATCTCATGCCCCTCATAATCCCCGGCCTTCCAAAACTGCCTGAAAGGCTTCGGCTTCGCTGGCGTGGCCTGCGATACGGGCGTCGCCGCGACCACGGGACCGCTCACCTCTATCGCCGGAGAACCCAACACGGCAGAGTCCGGCGGCAGAGGATCCAGGAACCCGGCAGGGAGGACGACGCCCAATCCGTTGTGCTTCTGCCTCTTCCGGCCGCCGGGCTCATCGTGAGACCAAGATCTCTTGCCACCGGCGAAACAGTCGTCGTCGCTATCGCTGCTGGTGCTGAGATCGATGAAGGAGTCTGCCAGGCTGGCATCCCCGGGTCGCCTGAAATCCGCCGGGAAGTCGCCGGAGACCGGAAGTTCTTTCTTGACAATTGAACTCATGGGGCCAGAGAGAGAGGCAGTGAAGGAGAGGAGGAGGTTGGGAAATCTATCTTCTTTTCTCTTGCTTCCGATTTGGAGTTTGGCGCTATAAATTTCTCTCTCACTTCTGGATGCTTGTATGTCCTGTCCGCCGCCTCAGTTTCTAACTTTGAAATGTTAAGGTTGTCAAGTAGCCAAACAGGAAACAAGATTTTCCTAGGTTCATCTAAAATAAAAAACGTTTATATATATATATAAATGGGTAAAAGATTGGTAATGACATCATTATTACAAACGAGTTTGGATCTTTTGGATGTGTAAGTGCAAGCTGTTTTGATCCAAACCAACCTCATGGATGGATTTAGCATGTTCAAAATAGTGACAACCTGCTTTTGGATCATGTTTTTTTTATGAAAAAAAGATTTTATGGCTCATTGGATTTATGAAAAAAAAACAGTTTGTAAGTCATGGCGACCAAGTATATATATATATATATATAAAAGGTGGTAGCTGCTAACTTTTTTTTTTAGCAAACCAACTAGCTAATGGGGTTTTTCATGTTTTCCTTAAATATGACCGATACGCAGATAAGATTTTAGAAGGTTTAAAAAAATTAACTAAGAATTTTTTAAATATTCAAAGCTTAAAAATCGTGTTTTCCAAACAAAAAATACAATCCGAGTATTGTTTTCTAGTAAATCAACAATGACAAATGCATTTGTATGATCAGATTTAAGTAATACATGGGAAAAACCCTTGAAAACTAGACTAGTTAGAAAAGTTGTAGTAGCTACCACTTAGCCTCTGTTTGGGATCGGTAGCTGAGATGGTTGTTCATGGAGTTATGCAGTTGTTGCTTTGGCAGCTGCTTTGACTGTCAAATCCATCTTTTAGTGTAAATACAGAGGAGAAAGCGCCTCACTTCCTATCCCAAATGCATAAACGCTCATCCTAGCATCGAGATTCCAAACAGGACCACCATGGGCATTTGACCAAGTTTTTGCCTCAAGAACACCAAATGCATAACTCTATCCCAGCGTCGCGATTCAAAACAGACCCTTATAGTATGTGGTAGCTGCCCACCACTTTTCTAGTTTATTAGCTTTTGAAGTGTTTTCATGCTCTCCTTAAATTTGGCTATAGATATGTGCTCTACATGCTTGATTTTATAGGAATTAACTCTTGGATAGTCTGATTTCAACAGGTTTTTACAAAGTTTGAAAAATGATGTATGATTTTTATTAATATTTAAGGCTAAAAATCATAATTTCATTGAAAAACATGATCCAAGTTTTGTTTACTAGCAAATTAACCATGCCTAACACATCTCATGGTCAGATTTGTGAAAAACAACTTCAAAACACCTGTGTGCTCATGGTAGTGTCATGTGGTGTGTTATATGATAAAACCTTCTAACATAAGTAATTAATGTTAAAACACATATTTTTGGTTAGATGTAACATTTGGTAGTTATATTCATTCAAACAAGTGTACTACAATATAGTTTCATGGTACAAAAGTAACAAAACCACTATAAATATATACATACATGTGTGTAAAATTTCAAAAAGCTATAAAAATTTTAGGCTTAATTCATATATATACACTAAAAGTTGGGGGTTTGAGAGTTATACAAAAGTGTTATTGTTAATCAAATTTCTTCAATCATAAACTGTGGTTAGTTTGTCCTTCAGTTAACAGACTCATATTTTTACATTATGAGTTTGCCCTTGTAATGTTGAACAACATGCAAGAGATTTTTCTCATTGTTAAAATTATTAGTTTACCTTTAAGTAAATTTTCAAAAAAAAAAAACTGACAGACATGGGGGTACGAACGTCAAAACAATGTGTGAGGGTATAAAGAAAATAGTGTAATTTTTTTTATAAGGACTCATATTTTATTTGATATTTATGTTGAGTACCACTGTTTCTAAAATTCCTAATGCAGACCATTTTTTCTGAAAATTGTCAAACAGTTCAGGTTACGTAGCAAACTTTATAAAGTGCAAGTTGTTTGGCCTTCAGTTAAAAAAAAGAAAAACACATAACTATCATTAAAAACAAACAAAAATATTGCAACAGGAAGTGAAGTAGGCTCAGGCTCAACTTGACCTCGTTCAAAAAATAAATGAGCCTAGCTAGAACAATGGTTGAAGCTCGGTACACATAAAAGAGCCAAACTTGAGCAATCAATCAAGCTCAAATAAGTTCAGTAAGCTCGATTAGACTCAATTCACATAATTATATAAAAAAACTACATTTATATATGTATATATTTTGTTCATGAGTTTAAATCCCACCATCTACATCTCTTTTAAAAAGGTATTTTACATGATTTTTAGAAAAATTAAGAACATTTTTTAAATCAAAGGTTTTAAGCCGTGCTCGAACAACCTGTTTTCCTTCACTAGTCGAGCAGAGCCAGCCCAAGCTCGGCTCGAACCCTACACCCTAAAGAGAAGAATGGCATGGACAGGGAGGAAAAGAAAATGAGTGAAGGGTATTTGCAAGATCTTAAGATAGGTAAATTATTTCGCGATTAACTATAAAAATACATGAATGCCCTTTGAGTTTACCAATAAATTACAACAGGTTTGTCTTTGACCATTGTGAGGAAAAGTTGGGTCTGTATTAGGAATTTGAAAAAAAAGTGGCACATGAAACGAAATATCAGGTAAGAGGTGGTCTGTGTCAGATAATTATCTAGCATAATGTTAAATAATCCTGCCACTTGGCCTTTGACGCAGTTAAAAGATTAGTGTATACGTGGCAACAAAAATTTTCAACAGGCATTTGAATCACCTTGGGCCCCACTTTGAGTTTTTTTTTTATTTTTGATCCCTCACATGCATGTGAATCCGGACAGTGATTTGAGTGAAAAAAAATAAGTACCCGGTCCCAAATATTTATGTATTATGACCTGTACACGCAGGGCTGAGAAGCGAGTTCGGCTCGGTTAAAAATTGAGCTCGGCAAGCTGAGAAGTACTAACATTGCAAGCTCGGCTCAGCTAATATATTATATACTTTTATATTGTATATTATATATTATATATATCATATACAAATTATATATGTTTTATATATTTATTATATATATGTGAAAGACCCAGAATGATTTTCTTTGTTGGTTCATATCGCCGACCCCAATTGTTTTGGTAAGAAGGCCTAGTTGTAGTTGTAGTTGTAGTATGTATTATATATATTATATATTATCAAACTTTAAAAATACTTTAAAAAAAATAAAAAAAAATGAGAACTCGTGATTGGCTGGTAATGAGATTGGGCTTGGTTCAACTCATGATGAGCTCACCAAAGCTTGGGTGTACCCTTAACGAGCTGAGTCTGAACAACCTAATATTGATTTATTCAGCTCGTTTACCAGCCTTATATACAAGTGACAAGGATTCATTAAGAAAAACTACGGGTTGGTCGATCACTCTTTGTCTCTCCTAACATCCTCACTTTATCATAATCTCTGCATAATCGAAACTAACTTAGCTTATCTAGATTACTTCAAGCTTGCATCAAGCCTAGACTAGGACCCACATCCTCAATTTTATACCTATTTTGAGCTCATACCAAGCCAAAGTATTGTCGATGCTCTCGCACTTGTCAAACATATAAATGGTTGCATAAGCTTGAAGTGAGATTTGGTTATTCTAATATTTTAATTTAATTTTTTTTTGTATTTTTTTAAGTTTTGACAGCCCTAATAATAATATATTGTTTGTGTTTTTATGTTTTCTTGAGTTTTGGTGGCTCCCGCCATCGAACTCATCCTTTTTGTAAGTTTGCACCCGAGGTACTATTATGGTTCAAGATTTAGGAAGAACAATAAATTCATTGTTTCAGGATCGGATGTTACCTTATCAAGTCAAAGTGGAGCCCAAGAAGGTAATGTGGCTGCTGATGTAATTTCTCTTCATATACATGTTCACACCACAATAAAGGAGAGGTAAGCAATTGAGGCCATAAGGGAGTACACTTGGAAGGAAGAGATAAAAGGCAAGAGAGCCCCCTCCCCCCCCCCCCTTTCAAAAAATGTTTCCCCCTCTTTCCAAACCTTTCAAATTATGAGAATTTGTAAGAATAGTCTAACAAGTCAAAATTTTTTATTTATTATTTTATAATAAAGTCAAGGTAATTAGGATCCGATTAGAAACTCTAGTCAGAATAACTGACCCCCTTCCTAGTCTAATTCTAAATGTCAGTTAGGACCACATTTTTGTGGTTAGAAAGTGTATGAGTTAAATGAGTTAGATTTACCTTTTAGATTGGAGTTGACTTAAACTCAGTCAAAATACTATAAATAGAGGTTTGGAAACCCTATTTGAAAGTTATGCAATTTGGATTTCAAAGTCTCTCTATCTCTTCTCTTGCTCTTTTCTCTCTTTGGTTCATGTGAGGATCATGCCATAGAAGTTGGTCGATCACCCCTTTTGAAGAACCCAAGCTCATGTGATCTTGATTCTCTAATGAGTCGGCCCATGTTTCTTCGTTGCAAATCATGTGTTCATGCTCCATTAGGTGTGAGGCACTTCCCTAACCTGCTACAGACTCATAAGTGCACCCTAGACTCATATATCAACCTTAGCCCAACCCCTTCCTATTTTTTGGAATTAAAATCCCGAAATTGCATCACACTATTAGACCAACCTACCTGTGAGACAGATTTGATATATTCGGACTGTCAAATGGCCACTTCAGCCATACATTGTCCAAACCTTAAATCATACCCTAAGCCTTCGTCACCAACCTCGAGAAACCTTGATAAACCCCGGTGATAGCCCCTTATCCTGAACTCCCTAAGCCAACCCAAAACGGTCTTGCCGATTAGAAAATCTTGTGAGGTATGACAGTTTGACCTCACCAGCCCACACTGAAGCCTTACCTGCTATCCTAGACCCTATGTATGTCCCAATATAGACCTAGACCCTCTATACCAAGTCCTGCAAGTTCTAGACCTAGACTCTAACCCAAACTGCACATACCCGGCTAGCCGTTTGAACTAGCTCCTTTTCGTTCAAAACAATAAGGAACCTCTGACCTCTCCCCCACCATGTCGACAAGGGTGCTGACTCCAAGACACGTAACCCACAGGCTCCAAGGCCTAAGTCCAACATGTTTGATCTACTTCAGTCCACTGAACTCAGATTGACGTAGCCATCGATAGCGAATCAGATCTTTCAATTGGGCCCAATTTCAGTTTCAACTCCAAAATTATAGAGGGTGCAATAGGTACATACTTCACAACATCTTTGTCCCAAAAAAGAATATCGAAGGTCCTGGTTTGCCTGATCCTTGCTCAACGGAGGAGAAAATGCGTGAGATTTTAAAGAACAATCTCCATATCTCAAGCTTGGATCCAGGTTTTTTAATTCATTTTCTAATAAAACTATAATTTTTATGAAAACCTTGTTATACTTTTTTCCAAAAATATGAAGAAATTCATAAAATGTCGATCACAGTGAGATTATGCGTTTGACTTGAAGCTCCAAGTAAGGGTTGGCATTAGGTTGATCAATCAATGATGGGTCAAGCCAAAGGCCCGGTTTGGGTTGGCCCATTGGGAAAACCTTAGCCCATAGCCCTCCCATTAGGCCCATGGGCCTAATCGGGTTGGACCAGACCAATTATATAATATATAATATAATATATATTATTTATATAATATATTATGTTATATACAATGTATTATATATATAATATATAATAATGGGATGGATCGGGCCCGCCCATGTTGGCTCGTTTCGGGCCGAACCAGGGCCAAATATACCAGCCCAAGCCTGACCCATGGTGGCTGAGCTGGGCCAGTCTATAGGCTACCCAACCCAGTGCCCACCTCTAGCTCCAAGTTTCTAGGATTTGGCGCGGCGAGGTTATTAGCTTCTATGTTTTTTTTAGATTTTTAGATTTTGGATACACTTTGGCTCTAAATCCTGTTTTTTTGTGTTGTCTTCTCTGATACTATCATATTGACAAGGTCATATCTCCCTGACCGTAAGTTATTTTTTGATGTTCTAGGACTCATTGGAAAGCAGATGGTTGGCTCTTTGATTATCATGTTCAACATATTTTTAGATTTTAGCTCTACGGTCTCTAAACATGCAACGTGCAAAAAAAAAAACAATTAGTTTTCTGATTGTTTCTACAAAAAGTTTTCAGATCTCAAACCTATATCTCTGCAATATGATGACAAAAATTCACGTTTTTACATTCATTAGAAAGCTGAGAAATAGATATGAAACTTTTTAGTTTTGACCTAAAATCGAAAACCCCTCTAGGGTTCTCATTTGTGAGATAAAAAATTAAAACTGAAAAAACATTTTGCAGAATTTGTTAGTCGGCTTGTCTGCCCTCCTATAGGTGTTTCTATCTAATCGTTCATTAGATCGAGGTGATCTTAGTGGTGTTGGAAAGCTAATTTCTTCATATTCCCCTATTATTTTTGTTGTTTCTTCAAATTTCTAGTGCAAGTGACTAAAAAATAGAACAGATCAAACAGAATAGCCGCAATAGTACATGTTCACCACCTGTTTAAGGAGCATTCCCATGGTTGTAGCTCCCTATTAGTTGGATTCCAATGAGTAAAGTATTGTTGGAAAAATCCTTTAATTTAGAATCTATGTCCTATTTTGTGTTTTTCCATATTCCTCTATTTTCTAGGTCAAAAATTGATAGCAAAATTTGTTGTTGGTCTTCGACTTAGGCACAATCATCAAACCCTCTTTCTTTGGTTGGATTCCTATACCCATGCATGCATCTTGATTCTGAGTGGTATTGCTGCATTTGGATATGGGTAGAACTTTCAACTAAGATTTTATTTTGGATCCATTTTTAGTGATCATTTTCTCATAAAAACCATAATGTTTTTTATATGTTTTTTTACTATTTTAATAACTATAAACCCTAGGTAGATTGGGTGTTTAGTTTCTCATTTTAATTTAGGAAAAATTAACTTAGAAATCTTTGTTAGAGAATTACACCTCACTTAGATTTTCTTAGAAAAATATAAACTTCCAACAAGTTAGAAAATCACTTTACTTGAGACATTGTTTGCTTATTGGTTGTTCTTCAGTTCTTTATTCTCATTTTTTATGATTTGGATTGTAGAGTCACATTCTTCTCGTGTGAATTTTCAAAACCCCACCCTCTCCTACATTTTTTATATATAAATCCCCCTGGTAGTACGAGAAGCCATCAACTTAGGTATATCAGTGGAGAACCAAAGAGACTGATAACTCGCTTGCAATACCAAGAACTATAGTCAGGGTATATCACGAAAGGTCTGCCATCTAAAACATCATGCATTCATCCTTATGTTAACATCACTCATATCACAAGTCATATCATTAACATTTAAGCATTCATTCGTATCAAGTGCAAAATCATGTACAATCATCAAAGTCATCAATGCATATGATATTTTGTACAAGAGAGACAACAAAGTAAACTAGGGAGTCATCCCCTGACTATCTCCGACCCCTTTGACTCATTAACAACAAGTGGATTCTTGCTCGCTGCCCTCTAGGTAGTGTCTCGAGTCGAGGATGGCTGCACCTCTGGCCGATCCACTCCGCTTCGTGCAGGTATCTGTAGCCTACCCCGAGAAGTGCTCACTCCGAGTATGGGAATCTGGATCCCATGAATCTCCAACTTCTCCTGATAGAATGTCATTGACACCTTTGTCTGAGCATGCAATTCCTTAATCAGTGTCAACTCCTTCAGAAGGATCCACGATTTCTCACGATACTACCTGTGTTTTCCTTTCTAAAAAAAAAAAAAATCGATGTCAGCATCTAAAAAAAAGTGGATCTATGAGCATAGACAGGGTATGTGATGCAGATCATCCTGAAGATTCAAACTTTGAAGATGAATTGGATCCAAATCTAATTCTCAAGATCCAATCCAGGATGCGATCCAAGGCAGATCCAATCGAGCAGGACTATCAAGGTCCAATTAGATCTTTGTCAACCCAGACCCATTTTGATTATCGTGCTACAATATCTGAGATATTTTGCATCTTTCTTAAAGATTGTATTTTTATTATTCGATTTCATTTTGGCATGTGTGGAATCGCGTTAAATATGTTTTCATTTGTAATCTTTTTTTTTTAGGAGCCAGATTCTACGGATCCGGATAGTTCTGGTGCCTTGGTAGGATCTTTTTTGTGGTACTAGAGGGTGTATGGAAAATGCAGGTAGTTTTTATTTTTCGTATTTGCATTTTTCTAATGTGTTTTTTGTGCAAGATCCAATTCGCTGCACGATCCGAATTTGGATCTCGATCCATCTCAATGGAGCTCTAGTTGGCGCCACTTTGGAGTAAACCAATTTGGGCCTGGTTCAAATACAGTTTTGACTATTTCAAGTCAAAAATAGTTGTTAGCCCTTGTTAATGCTTATAGCCAGAAATAGGCTAATCAAGCTCGTTTTTTGAGCATGGCTTGGGAAGGCCATTTGGCTTTTTAATGTGGCAATTTCCCAAGCCCCAAGCCTTTTAATGTGTGGAGGTCGACCAAGGGGGGAGGAGTTTCTTCATTTTTGTTTTTTGTGTGTGGCTGGTTCTAGAGTGAGGGAAAATTCTGTTTTGGTGGCTGGTTTTAAGAAAAAAAAAGCTCATTTTGTGAAGGTGGAACTCAAAGTCATTTTTAGTGTGACAGTGATCTTGTCAAGATCGACCTTGCGAGTTGATGCTAATGTTCGTGGTTCGAGTTGGCGGCTGATTCAAGTGGTTGTTCGTGAATCGTCGTTCCGATGTCGGCTACTTCCCCGCGACATCCATTGCCTTCTTCATCCGGATATCATATTCCCGGGTTCATTTGTTCTTATATTATTGTTAGTTTATCATTTGTTTTTGTTTTTTTCTATCAAAGTATATTGCCTGTGAGTTGCAATAGATTATGTATTATTTTTCTAGTGAATAAATAGCAGTCTTTTATGCTACGGAGTGATTCTATTGTTCAAAATTATCCAGTTTTATTGGTTAATACATAACTCAGATTTTCCTGTTAAAACCCGATTCCCGAATCCTGAGTTGTCTGGAACGACTCTGAAGAATCACCTATATCGACTTCGATACTAATCAGATTCTTGCGTTCTTTAGCTTCCTGAAAAGCTAAAACATCTTCCTACAACTTTGTAGTTGAGGTCATTTCGTGAATCGACCGTCTGAGTCCCTGAAAAGTGTTGTTAAAGTTTCGGACTGACAGAACTCCACTGTTACCAGTTTGGTTCAGAACACTCCTAGTGGTGTTCGGTATTTCTTCGTTATCTGGAGATTTCCTGCATGAAAATTCAAGTTTTTTGATTACGTGGAAAGCTAGAACCTAGATCTATAATGTTCATGTTTTGAGTTTTAATTGAATCTTCGTTTAAGTACCTCAAAAATATCAATCTCTGTTGCTGTGAAATAGTGGAAAATTTTGTTCTTTATTCAATAACTCATATCATTTTCTAGAATTAAAAAATCTGTAGAGTCTTGTAGAAAACTCAAAAAAATCCGAATTTTAGTTCGTTGAAAAGGTCTGGACCTGACCTTCGATTTCTCAGTTGGGAGTTTTTGCAAACTCCACTGTTTGCAGGGTCAAAAACCCCATCGAGCAGACTATCCGTAGAATTCGAAAGTCTGTCATAACCATGTTCATCAGTCCCAGTTTCGAGTTCGTGGAATGGACACCATGATTTTGGATTCGTTGGAAAGCTGTGTGAGTCGCACACAACTTTTATTTGGGCTGTATCTATCAAAGCGGAGTGCACGGGTCCTGAAATTTCATTTTTCCAGAGTCTTGTTCGAACTCATTGTCATATAAGCTTCTGCGCGTGTCAAGATCTGTTAGGATCATAGATCGATGCATACTGAGTCCACATCATGTTAATCTCTATCATTATTCTAAGTGTTAAAGACCTACATTCCCTAATCACAAAAAGCAACAAAAAAAGTGAAACAAAAAGAGAAAAAGGTACCCTGTACGCCAAGCTAGCCCAAAGCTTTATCAGCTCAGCCTGAGCCACTACTCGACCCTCGGCAAAGGCTACATCTTGTGCCTGCTCATACTCCTCCAAGGTAGCTCTCAACTCCTCCATAGTGGACCTCAGCTCTGCTACCATTGAGCCTTTTCTAGCTCAGCTTGCACCCTCTTTAAAGTAGTGGTTTGCTCCAGACTCCCCGGTTTGCACCTCACTCATCTGCCTTTCTTGTTATTGAAAAAAAAATAACAAAGTCTAGACGGTCAGATCATATACACCAAAACAAAAAAGAAAAGAAGGAAGTGACAAGAGCAGTACCTTTGGAACTGGGACAAACTCAGTTTGTAAATGTCGACGGGGTGACTCCTCCTCGGGATGCTTTGGATCATGATAAAGACCCCAAAACTCGCCCACCAACTATGAGTAGAAAAGCATGGAAGGCTCGTCGCCCACCCTTGGTTCCTCCTCTGTGGGGGTCTCGCCAGAAGCCGTTGTGTATTGCTTGGGGACCTCTGTTGTCTCTACGCCTGGCTCTAATGAACCTCCATCCTAATCCAACCTGCAACAAAGTGGGCCTAGCTGCACAGAATTGTACCACCACAAGTACTCTACGTCGTCCTCAGGTGTCTCCCAAGGTGTCGCGTGCAGTATCTGAGTGCCTCGCCCCTTCCAAACGTTCCCAGCAGCAAGCATCTTTGTAGCTCCAGACTTGTACCAAGGGGCAGTGAACAATCTCTCTCTCTCTGTGGTGCAGCAGGGACACCTTGTCGAAGACCAAATCGCCTCATCACCCGATTTGGGTAGTAAGGCTCTCCGATCCGATCAAACAGGAGGGTGCAAGGAGCACGATCCAGCAAAATTGCAGCTCCTAGTGACTGCTCCTCCTCTGGAGTGTAAGGCCTCCATTGTACCTGAAAGCAGAAATACCAAGTGGCAAAAAAAGGTAGAGAAAAGCAAAGCCAGAAGGAAAAGAAGAAGAAGAAATCCTCACCATGGAATGGTCCAGTGTATCGAGTGTCATCCTGAGCACCGACTATGAGTACTCATCTCTCGCAAGGACTACAAGAAGAAGCTGGAAGAGCCATCTTACTGATAGGGATCCACATATATCCCCACAACAGTGGCGGAGCCAGGGGTGGGCATGGGTGGGCGGTCGCCCACCCCAAAATTAGAAACCGAAAAAAAATATTTTCGAACAAGTGTCAGGTTAATATCAGTAATAGTTTTTTGCACATTATCCAATAATTCTGTTACTTTACCTTATATTTTTACATACATTAGCTTAAAAGAGTCTTTGATTAGCCCATAAATGAATTGATTGGGACCTAAATTCACACGGGTCTGGACTGTAGTCCGACCTGTATGCAGCCTTAGACTCTCTATTTCTCTCTTTCTGTATGTCTCTCTCCCTCTGCCGCCAAGGCCGAAATAGAACAGGAGAAGACGACCGTCTCTCTCTCTGAAACCGATGGCCTGCACCATCAATTTTGGGCGTCTAAATAAAAGGCTGGGAGACCAGAACATCAACAAGCGGAAGAGATCGGCTGCCGACGACGGTGTTCAGCCCCTCGCCATGGAGATCGATGACCACCCATCTTCGAAGAGGGCAGCCCTCCCTTCCGCCGAGTACCCGGACAGTCCCACCTTCAGCAATCCCACCTACGATGGAGTCATCGCCGGGAACTTCTGGCATTGTCCCTGAGACCCGAAGTCTGCCCACCCAACGAAAAACTTCTGGCTCCGCCACTGCCACTAATAGATCCAAAAAGCAAAAGTTAGGAGCAGTAAGAGAAAGAAATCATAATGATAATGATAGGTATAAATTCAAAAAAAGAAAGTTTTGTACCTCCAGAAGAAGGCCTAGCAAATGGCAAACTTCTGGTGGATCGATGGTCATCTCACCCCAAAGAAAATGACCATCGATCCACCAAGTTCGTATCAGCTCCAAGTGCTCTCGCACTCTCTTCTCCGGGATATCCTGAAATTTATAAGTCGAGTCAGTGAAATGCGAAAAAAAATAGAAACAAAAAGTCATAAGCGCACCACTCCCACGAGAGCCAAGCCGGTTTCTTCCTACAAAGCAAAAACCCTCATCTAGTGTGGTGGTGAAGATCGTGTCCTGCAGAACCACTGGTTTCTTCCTACAAAGCAAAGAAATGCCCCCAAGTAAGTATTTCTCACCATGTTCGTCATCCTTTTTGTTACACAAGATAGTGTCGTCAGTTGAGCTTTAATAACAAATTGTCTTCTTGTTAATGGACGCTGATGACAAATGAATTTGTCATCAACTTTCTGGCGAGAAGTGTTGATGACAATTCAAATCGTTTGAATTGTCTTTAAAACCCTCGGATTGTTGTCAACACCTTGACGCTAGTGATGAAGTATCATTAACGTTTGTTTTTGTTTTTTTTACAAAACTTTGACCCATTTTTGGCCGATTTTCACCGTTTAAATCCTATTTTTGAGTTTCTAATCATGCCTGAAACTACTCTAAATTGATTTTCGAATAATTTAAGCTTAAAACCCCAGTTTTTTGTGCGGATTTGGCCCAAAATTGAATTTGGAAAATTTTTCAAAAAACCGAAGGGTCACCCTTCGATTTCGGTTGTTGTTCAATGTTTTAACATTGGGAAAATCTCCCGGCCTCGCTCTTTTTGCGATAGAAAGTTTTTGCATCGATCAAATCGGGTGTTCAGACACCAAAAAAACGAGAATCAAAATTGAGAAAAGAGTTTTTTTTTTCTCGTACCTTATTTTTAATTGATTTCAGGGCAAAGAACCTACCGATGTTGTCGAATCGAACAATCTTTCTCTTGTCGATGTCATCAATTTCAAAATCTTGCTAAACAATCAGAGAATCACAAAGAAATGTTGGCCCACTAATGACATTTCTTGCCCAAGGATTGTCGTTACCAGTTGGAGATTATCGTTATTGGTTTTCCACTTATTATCATGCCTTCGCTTCTGAGACCTTCAGACCGCTTCCAAGGCCTCCAAAACGAAATTTTCTCATGTATTCATATAATTTTCTTTGAGTTTTGCACACGCAAAAAACATAAAAATTGCATTTGTTCATAAAAAAGTTGTATCTTTGTTCATTAGATAAACAAAAAAATTAGCATTATCCATCATTTATCACTATTCATGTATCTTTGCATTGGATCACTATGAGTTTCCTTCATAAAATCATTTTGTGCATTCGATGCATATCCTAACCTGATTTCTTGGATGAACTCAACCAAATCCCAAAGAAAAGCTTACCCATGTCTTAATTTTAAGATCATAGATCCTTAGGGTGCCCCACAGATTGATGAGGTAATCAGAAACCTCTGATGAGCATATAAACTATCCTAAACCCAATCCTTAAATAAAATTATTTCACACCATTCCATGTCTTTTAAAAAAGCCCACAAATATATCTTAAAAAGGCCCTCTTGATGCTTTTGCCCCAAAGTTTGTGTTTGTCTCTGTCTTTCTAAAAAAAAGTTTTTGACTTTGTCAAAATCATCAAGTCTTTTATGTGATTTTCAAGCAACACTTCACACTTGTCGTACATAGTTCAAGGGAATGCCCTCTATGAGACAAGGTACTAGCTTAGCTTGTTGTCCAACTTTGTTTGGCCAAATATTCCAGCTTATATGACATGCATCACAAAGAGACCCTCACGTTGAGCTATATGCACATCTTTAGCCATTGTCTTGTGCCATCAAGACATCCTTGTCAAGATCTCTTCTTTTTTGAACAAACTTTGTCTGAGCCAATCTTTCACTCTTTTTAGCTTGGTGTGTCTACTTCTTTGTTATCAATTGAGTTTCGCACACTCGATAACAAAGAGGGGCATTTTGTAGACACTTAATTTTGGACTGAAATATTTGGCATACAAAAAAACTTTATTTTTTCTACTAGTGTTTGTTTCAATACGATTTTGGACCATCAAAACTTTTTTTAAAGGTTTTTAACCAAAATAAAAGTTGAAGAGGACGCTTTTAGCTTTCCAACGCACCAAAAATCAAGTTGATTCAACACCAAGATCAAAAGTTATAGACAAAGCAAGCGGTAGAAAATTATGACGATGAACTTTTTTCCTGAATTGTCGTTATCGCGGCCATGAATTGTTGTGAATCCCTCAGTGTCGACGACAAATTGGCATCAATTGTTGTGGGTTTCTAGCGACAGCCCAACCCTTTTTCGATCAATTTTCGTCCTTCAATCTCAGTTTTTTGAGTTTCTAAAAAGGCCTGGACTTATCCTAAACTAGTTTTTGAATTATTTAAGCCTAAAAATCTAAGTTTTTCATGTGGATTTGGCCTCAAATGAATTTGAGAAAAAATTCAGGAAAACGAAGGGTCACCCTATGATTCCCACCAATTTTCAAAGTTCTAAACCATAGAAAGGGTCCTCATGACATTGTTTTTGTCCTAAAAAACATTCACACCAATAAAATTGGGCATTTATGTACCAAAAAGCAATATTAAAAATTTATGAGAAAAGAGTTTTTTTGTGCACCTTATTTCAAAGTGATTTTTGGACAAAACGGTCGATGTCATTGAATCAGATGTCCTTCCACTCGTGGATGCCATGGATTTCAAAATTCTTTCAAAAACTACAAAAAGTCATTTTTTTAAAAAAAAATGGTAAAAACTGAGTCCCAAATGAGTTTTTACCCATCGCAAGGCAGACGACTCAGCATCAACTTTCTAGTTTGTCAAGATGTGTGGCCCAAGTCCAGACCCAATTCGCTAACGACACATTTATTTATCATCAACATTTTTAGTTTGGCCTTTGCATTTGTCAGATCAAGGGACCCATATCCACATTGTCCGCTAACGACACATCTCTTTCCAAGAATTATCGTTAGCAAGTGAAGAATTGTCATTAATAGTTCTTCATTTGTCGTTAGCATCTTTTCCTTTCTGAAGCCTACAGACCACTTTTGCGACCCCAGAACACAAATTTTCATGAATTACATTCATTCACAAAAAATAGATTTATTCATAAAAACATCTTTATTCACATTAAAAACCCAAAAAATTGCATTATTCATGCATCATTGCATAAGATCACTAATGAGCTCTCTTAGTGATCATTTCACACATTTGAGAAATTGTTCTCTTGCATTTCATGTATTTCATGGCATTTTCTATATTTTCTCATGCATTTGAGCATTTTCTAATGTGCTTGTTCACACATTTCACATATTATTTCCTCGTACATTTCATGCATCTTCTAACATATTTTCTTGTAAGAGACCAGTCAAAACACTTAGAAAAGCCAACTCATGTCTCAATTTTAGGACCATCATATGGATAGATGAACATTATGTTCTTAGAAAGTCCTAAAGAATGATGGAGCAATCCAAAACCCTTAATGAGTGCATAAATCATCATAATTCTAAGCCTTGTCCTAAGAGGCTTCTTTATGAAGCAAAATGATTTCATGTCTTTGAAAAAGTTCAAAATATCTCAAGTTCTTTTTTATGCTTTTACCCCAAAAGTT
Organism: Nuphar pumila; assembly: GCF_984573655.1. NCBI lineage: Eukaryota > Viridiplantae > Streptophyta > Magnoliopsida > Nymphaeales > Nymphaeaceae > Nuphar > Nuphar pumila. Next base: position 178,936,626 of record NC_143249.1, on the reverse strand, counting down.
TGTCTGTCTTTGTCTTTTCAAAAAAAAGTCTTTGACTTTGTCAAAATCATCAGCCATCTTTTGTGTGATTTTCAAGTGACAAGACAGGTGTTTCATTTTTGTTTGACCTTATTCAACAAGACTTCTCACTCATAATCATCGAGTTTAAGGTAAAGCCCTCATGTGAAATAATGTACTAGCTTAGTCCGCAGACTAACATTGTTAGACCAAACCTCTATGACTATATAAACATGCATCACATAAAGACTCTCATGTTAAGCTGTGTATACGCTCATAAAAATCATCTTGCATTGTCAAGTAATTTATGTTTTTGTCTTTGTCAAAATCTTTTTTCTCGAAAATACTTTGTCCGAGCCAACCTTTAGCTCTTTTCAAAGCTTGTGTATCTACTTTTTTGTTATCGATCATGTTTTGCACACTCGACAACAAAGAGAGGCATTCTGTAGACATCCCATTTTGCATCAAGATATTTTCATGTTAAAATTCTCATATTTTATCATCAAGACTGATTTCAATCTGGTTTTTTATCGTCAAAATGACATTTTTAAGTTTTTTGACTAAAAAAAAGTTAAAGAGACGGTTTTCAGCTTTCCAACGAGTCAAAAATGAGGTCAAAACGACACAAAAAAAAAGTTATGACAAAAATGAGTTTTAGGTGATAACGACAATCGACACATTCAAGTGTCGTTATCACACCTTGAAATGTCACCATCATACTTTGAATTGTTATCAACTCTTTCTAATTGTCATCAACATCAATAATCTTTGAGTCGTGATGTCTACATCCCTTAAGAACACATTTCACTATTGCCAAGAGCTGGCACTCCCCCATAAATTATTGTCAACAACTGTAACTTCCTCATGATTTGTCATCACTAGATGAGTTAACAACACATTTATTTGTCGTTAATGCAAAAAGTGTCATCAACACTATTTGACATTTTTTCATAAAGCACATTCACCAACATTTGCGCCAGCCATCCAAAATTAAATTGTGATATCCTCTATCTTAAATTTCATTTACAAAAATAAATTTCTATCCTAGGCAACAATCTCTATATCTAATTATAGCCCTTTATTTCAAACCTATCAAATAGGAACCATCCATTTGATTGGATCTCGAATACGCAGAAAAAGTATCTACTCGTGCTCGTCAAACTTAGAAAGGGTTAACAAAGCCCAAGATGAGATTTGTTCATTCTAATCTTTTATTTTGTTTTTTTTATGTGTTCTCTTAAGTTTTCATAGCCCCAACATTAGTACATTATTTGTGTTTTCATGTTTTTTTTGAGTTTTGGTGGCTCCCACCATCGAATCCGTCTTCTTTCGTAGGTTTGTACTCATGGTACATACTTCAGCAACACCGTCGCCTAAACGAAGATCAAAAGTACCTGATCCGGCTGATCTATACTCAACGGAGAAAAGCAGCTAAATCTTGAAGACCCCCACATCTCAAGCTCAAATCCAGTTTTTTTTAATCAATCTTATAAAAAACTATATTTTTAGTACAAAACCTTGTTATTTTTGTTTTAAAAAATCCCAAGGGATCCACACCCCTATCATCCCTTTGGCAGGGACAAAGAACTCATGTCAAGATAGAATAATAAAAGATGACAGAAAACCACAATAACATAGATAACTTATATCACATGCTTTAGAATCCTAACCTCCTTCCATCTTTCCCAGGATAGCGAGAAAAGACAATCGCATCTGCTCCAAGCCTCATGGTACTTGTTTTAAAACCATTTCCATCTATGCATGGCAAGGATAAGGCACTTGATCAACAAACAAATTTAAGACATCGAAAAGAAAAAACAGCACAGTATGAAACTAAAATGACAGATATGAAGTCAACCAAAAGACACCCAATGACAAATAGTTTTAAAAATCATTTCTTTTTTGAAGATGTAATGAAATAATTCATTAGTAAAAAGTAGCCATTATCACCCAACACTATTCATCAAATGAAAATACTTCATCACTCCATAGTCACTGCTATATGCTCCACTGGTTAACAGATAGATATGAGCTATAAATAATCTCTTCCCTTTCATCAAGTTTATAGAAACCGACTGCTGCTCCTTTCTTATCGTGGTTTTTAACAGGAAACTGATCCCCATCATTTGAAATAGGATTGGTTTCATCATACACTCAATCCTAGCCAACCAGAAGACCCATCTAGCCATTGATTGGATGGTTAGGATTGAATGTATGAAGCTATTTCAAATGATGGGATCCGTGTTCCTTCTAACTTGAATTTGGCACACTGCTAAAACCATCCTTCTCATCATAGCAGGCGATACATAGAGGGGACAAACTATGATAAATCCAATGTTATGCAGGGTTAAAAACCAATGAATAGGGTTCTAACAAACAGAAACTCTCAAAACCAAAACAGGAAAGAAAGCAAACAACATAAGCAAGTCCCTGGAAGCAATCCATAAAGAAAGAAAATCCGATAAATGAACTCGAGGGGAATCCTTACCCGGAAACACATCTTGATAAGCCAAACAGGAAACAAGATTTTTCTATGTTTTATCACACACATATATATATATATATATATATATATATATATACAATAAGTTTGGATCTTGTATGTGCAAGTTGTTTTGATCCAAACAGACGTCGTGGATGGATTCAGCTGGTTCAAAATAGTGGGAACCTGATTTTGGAGGAGGTATTTTTCAATGAAAAAACACGATTTTAAGACCTAGGAAAGTATCACATTGTATGCGATCCATTTCTTACCTACATGTCTTAATCGGATGATTCAAAGGCCTATCACCACTAAATGAAACAAGTATATCACAGTTGGTTTTATGAAAAACAATCGAATTAAAAAAAGATACATTTGTAAGTATGGCGTCATTACCAAGTATATATATATATATATATATATATATATATATATATATATATATATATATATATATATATATGGTAGTTGCCTAACACTTTTTGAGCTTATTGAGATCCTATAGAGCTTTGGAAGGATTTTTCTATTTTTTAAAAAATTTGACCTGCATGATTTTATAGGAATCAACTTTTGAATCATCCAATTCCATTACACAATTAGGTTTTTATAATATTTAAAAATCAATGGTGAATTTTTTTTAAAAAATATTCAATGTTTAAAAAATCACACTTTTATTGAAAAACATGATCCAAGTGTCATTCCTTAGCTAATCGACCAGGTTGAACACATCTGCAAGGAGATTTGCAAAAAACAACACAAAAACCTTAACCTTGAGTAGTAGGTTGGCGGTAAGCTCAAAAAGTGTTAGGCAGCTACCAGTTTTTACACACACACACATATATATATAAGATGGTAGCTGCTAAACACTTTTGTATCAAACACCTAGCTGGCTAGACTTTCCAAGGATTTTTTCATGTTTTCCTTAAAGGCACATTTATATGTCACGAAACGTGGGTTGTTTTCCTTAGAAATGCGTCTATGGGCATGTGTTTCCACGAGGCCCACAATGACAACACAAATACTGGAATCATGTATTTGCGCAAAAAACCCTTGACAGGTGTGCCATTTTTATATGTTGGAGGTGGATTTTTCGTGAAAACGGTTCTTGTGGGACGGGATCCGATTCCAGTTCCACAGCAGTGGAATGCATGGAAGGGGGTGCGACAGCACCCCATTCCGTGACATGCAAACACCCCCTAAATCTGTCAGTACAGATGCAGCCTACATGCTTGATTTTATAGGAATCAATTCTAGGATCATCTAATTTCGTTACACAGGTAAGATTTTATAAGGTTTAAAATTTTGACGATCTAAAATTTTTTAAAATATTCAAGACTTAAAAAATCATATTTTTCATGAAAAAAAATACACAATTCAAGTATCATTTCTTAATAAACCGACAATATCAAAGACATTTGTATGGTCACATTTAAGTAATACATACCTTTAGAAAGCCTGGTTAACTAAAAAAGTTGTAGCAACTACCACTCTCTCTCTCTCTATGTATATATATAATCACTAGAATATGAGAACTGAAAATATAAGAATTTTTAACACTTTTTTTGCAAATCCAATAACGTGAATGTGCTCGGTGTGATGAATTTGCTAGGAATCAACCATTGGATAGTGTATTTTCGATGAAAAATATGTTTTTTGAATGCTTAAATATTTATGAAGAATATGAGACAATCGATTTTAAAGCCTTAAAAAATTCTCATTTATGTATCAAAATCGGATGATTCAAGAGCATGTTCTTATGAAACCAAGCATGTAGATCATATTGGTACAGTTAGATTCAAGAGAAAAAAATAAAAAAATTGTAAAAATTGTGGTTCACACATTAGTTCTTATATTCTAGTGACTACATATATATACTCGCTTTTGAAGTGATTGATTTTTTCCTTAAATTTGACCATAGATATGTGCTCTACATGCTTGATTTTATAAGAATCACATCGTCTGATTCCAACAGGAAAATAGGTTTTTATAAGGTTTGAAAATTGATGGTCTATGGTTTTTATTAATATTTAAGGCTAAAAAATCGTATTTTTATCAAAGAAAACATGATCCAAGTTTAGTTTACTAGCAAATTAACCATGACTAACACATCTTAGTAGTCAGATTTACGAAAAAGAACTTAAAAACACTTGTTTGCTCGTGGTAGTGTCATGTGGTGTGTTATATGATAAAACCTTTTATCATAATAAGTAATTTCTCATGGTTAGTGAAACATGAGACAAAAGTTGTGAATATTGTTTTGTGATATTTCAAAAAATATGGTTTTTAGAGAAAATCTCAAGAAAATATCTGTATATAAAACAATAGAGTGAACCTAGAAACAATCTAAATTTTGCAAAAAATAACTGCAAATTTAACATAATATTAATGCATTAAAAACATAATATATCACGACTTTAACAGCAAAACAGCACTTGAAAATATCATGTTAAATCCGTGATGCTTTTCAAAATATCAGCGATATTTGTGACTATGTTTTCGACGAGAGCTTGGTCAAAGCATATCCTGTGCAACATGTTGCATCTTAGACAAGCCAGAAAATCCTGTGAAGAACTTCGCCATCTGGGAAAGTGGACATCTTTTCCCAAGTGATCAGGCACTCCACAAAGTTTACAAACGTTTGAATCGTTTTCCCACGAGTAAATGCTCTATATCCTCACTTGTGAGAAAGCTTCTCATGACAAATTTTCCCCATCCACAGGCGGAAGATTAATTTGCATGCCCTTTTCAAGAAATTGCAGGATAACATTTTATTGGTAGCTGAGTTCTCCAATTTCAATATTCACCGCCACCTTTTTGCTATGACAATTTAAATCAGGTCAATCGTCAAGCTGAATTGGATATTGACTATGGATCTGTATCTCTTGTACTATTGTGCATTAGGAACCGGTTCATAGCCCCGGTATTGTTGACCCAATCCAAAACAAGAATCTAGAGTAGCTCTCCTTACGGGGGGGCGTTTGCATGTCACTAAAGGGGGTGCCCCTTCCGTGGAAACCCTTGTTGCAGAAACGGAATCGGACCCCCCTCACATGTGTACCGTTTTCACGGAAAACTCACCTTGAGCGTGTATTTCGGCACCAGCCGAGGGTTTTCTGCAGAAACGGTCATTTTCACTGTTTGTGTTGTCACGGTGGGCCCAATGAAAATGCATGGTAGTTGATGCGTTTCTGCTGAAAACAGCCATTTTCCGTGACACACAAACATGCCCTTAGAGAAATCTGGTGTGATTTCTTTGCAATAGAAAGTCTACAACCGACCACCGACCATTGGGGGTTCCGCTTGTTTGGTATGGGCTGTTAGTGCATGTCACTAAGTGTTGGGATGTTGCAAGTTCAAAACCCAATGGTATATTGTGTAACTAGTGGGGGTCTGCTTAACCCAGCTTGCCTATAAAAAAACTAAAACAAAAAAAAAAGTCTACAACTGGTTGTGCAGCATTTATCAGTCCTATTTACTTGGAGCTCTAAGAAAACGATGAGCTGTAGTTATTCCAAGCCACTAAATAGTTTAGATCAACTAATTATACAAGAACTTAGCATTTTCCGGTGAACATGGGCCTCAAAGGTTTTACCAACCAGAGGCCAACCAAGTTCCCTTTTTTTATGATAATCCAAGAGAAAACCCTCAAAAACCACTATAAAAAAAGTAGCAATAGCAGCGATTCCAAAAAATGGTTGCTATTGGGTGAAAAATAGGAGCCACATTAGCAGACACTATAGTGGTTGTTATTGAATAAGAAGTAACGCCCATACTTTTAGTGGTTGCTCTAATATACATGTATTAGTAGAGATTTTTTAAATTGGCCAATAATAATTTATGAAGGTCACAAAAGTGATTGTTATTGTTCGATGGACAATAGTGGTGACAAGGGATACACAGATAGTAATAGTCACTTTTTCAAGTGTCCTTTGATAATTTACTATAGCTATATTAGTGGCTGCTTTTGATTAAGAAATAATGACCACATTTTTAGTGGTTGATAATACACATATATTAGTAAGGTTTTTTAAATTAGCTTCTAATAATCTTTGTTGAGTGGGCAATAGCGATGACATTAAGGGTGGTGGCTAATACACAAGTATTATCAACCACTTTTCTCAAGTAGCTTTTTATATTCTACTACAACCAGTGGCGGAGCCACAAGTTTCTCGTTGGGTGGGCAGACTTCGGGTCTCAGGGACAACGCTATGGTCTTGAAGGACGATCCATTTATTTGGACCAGTGGCGGACCAAAAATTTTTCATTTAAGGAACAATCGTTCGTGGAGAGATAAAACTTAAATAAGCCTTTGAATTAAAATAATAATTGTTACAAACACAAACAACTAAATTTATGAACATAATAAGATAAAATCTTAAATTGTACTTTTAGACTAAAATAAAGATTGTTTACTTAAGAAAATACAAACGACTAAATTCATGAAAATTTTACAATTGGCATATTCTATTTTTCATATTTTAAAAATAATTCATAATTGCATCATCACTGATGGTATCAAATGTCTCCTTCTCTATATAAGTAACCAAAGCATCATTATTCCATTCATCTCTCATTCTATTATCTGGATGACTTTTGATATTGTTTATAGTTGAAAATGCTCTCTCAACACTTGTTGCAACTGACAAAGTTAATGTCAACTTAATCAATAGATACACATGAGAAAATACAATGTGCTTTTGAGTTGCTATCATCATCTTTGTTAGCTCTGCTAAAGATTTTAAACTTGAAAATTGATCATTGTTTCACATTTCTGTAATATATATATATATATATATATATATATATATATATATATATATATATATATATCCAATTGATTTTCAAGTCTAATTATGTTTACTCTAAAAAAGTCCTTAGGATAAAGCTCAGCAAGATTAATCAACTTATCTTTATCAAAAGCAGAAAATGAATTCTTTTGACTCAAGCATGCCATTGAAAGGAGGAGCTCTATATTTACTTCAGTGAAACGATCATTCAACTCTTGAAGTTGCAAATCAATAACAACATAAAATACATCAATACGATAATAATGCAATATGGTGATCTTTTTAACCTTACATCTTGGTCGTCCTTAAGGTGTATATGAGTCCCCTAGATCAGGAATCAGAATATCAAAACTCTTACAAAATATGGATACTTTGTTTATGAGAAAGTCTCATTCATTGTCACTCAGACCTTAAAGGCATTGTTTTGATGTAGTAACTAAACTCATAGCATTCACAATGTCTTGATCTTTTCGCAGAAGTGCTTGTGAAAGGTCATCAGTTATTCCTAAAACTTTACACATCAAACATAAGCAAAAAACAAATTCAAAATCTTGCAACTAATGATATAAAATAATTGCATCTGAATTTTTTCCTGAATATGTATCTTCTGCAATGAAATCTACCACTTGAATAACAGAAGAATACATATTGAGTAAATTAACCAAAGCATCGTAATGAGAACCCCACCGAGTATTACCAGGTCGTTTGAAACTTATTTCTTGATTTAATCCTGGTCCTGCTTCAAGTTCACCCAATGCAAGTGCTTCAACAATTCACATAAATTTTGCTTCTCGAATAAGCTCAGATCTCTTGCATGAAGTGGAGAAAAAAGTTGACAACCTGCCTAATATATTGAAAAACACATCAAGCAATGATTTTTTTTTAGCAACACCAACTAATATCAATTGAAGTTGATGTGCAAAACAATGAATATAATATACAGATGCATTTTCATGTAATATGAGACTTTTCAATCCATTAAACTCCCCTCTCATATTACTTGCTCCATCATAACCTTGTCCACGCAAACTTGATATGCTTGATTTATTCTTACAAAATGCTTCTTCAACTACTTGTTTGAGTGATATAAAACTTGTTTTAAGAGCATGCACAAGAGTAAGAAATCACTCAACCACTCAACCTTTTTCATTAACAAACCGTAAAACAATAACCATTTGTTCTTTAGTTGATACATCATGAGAACCATCAAGTAAAATAGAAAAAAAAAAGTATCTTTAAGTTCCATGAAAATAGCATTGTAATTTGTATAGAAGTAGCCTTGACAATATCTTTTTATATGTCAGGAGATATCAATTTGTTATTTTTCTGGAGCACTTTTCAATACAACTTTATTTATGTCATCATTGATCTTTGCAAATATCTTCAAAAACTCAATAAAATTTCTTATATTAAGAGATTATTTAGTTTCATCACACCCTCAAAATGTCAATCCTTGACTTAACAAATATCTGATTACATTAACAGATGCCCAAAGGCGAAGTCTATATTCATCTTTCTTTCAAACACTTTGTTTATAAAGTATAACATCAATATATTGTTTTTGTTGCATCAAGTTTGGACACTTCATTCGTGCTGAATTGTGAAAACTGCTAGAGCTTACAACACTAATATTCTTTGTGCTTTTTAGCCTAAAAAGATAACACTGCAAACAATATGCTTACTTATACTATACTCCAATCAATCCTTATATTCATCATACAAAGCTGAAATAAACCTTCATTTTTTGTGGTTTGGTTGAAACGTACAATCTCGAGGTTGACAAGGACCTCAGATCATATATGCTCTACGAACATTATCTTGGATATTAGGATAATAACTAGAAATAGAAGGACGAAGTGCAGGGTCAACAAGTAACTCTGATTCATCAAATTCTGTTTTTCTTATTTTCTGACTTGGTTCTCCTTCTCGAGTTACAAAAGATTTATCAAAGATTGACATTCTCATTATAAACTTATTCATTTATATACAAAGAAAAAAATAAGATAATGTTCTATGAGCCAAATCTCATTGCAAAAAAAGATCGAGCAAAATGAAAATGACAATTTTCTATGAGGCTAGTAATATGTCGCTATGCTTAAAACATTAGTAATATGCAGCTAAAAGAATAAACACACAAGCATAAGTTGAGCCTTAACCCATTATCGTATAATCATGCGAAGGGGCTCCGTTCCCCGCTTGCAGGCAGTAGAGGCTTCCTGTCTGCAAGCTGTAGAGATAGGGGCAGAGACACTGCACCCTACCTGCAAGGGTGCCAGGGGCAAGAGCTTCACCCCTGTCTGGCAAAGAGCAGCAGAGGCAAGGAGCAAGAGCTCCTTGCTTGTCAGGAAAAGAAAGGCAAGGGAGGGAGAAGGGACTCCCTACCGAGCCTGCCACAACAGAACAGGGGGGCATACCCCCCCCCCCTCCCCCGTTAGAAAGGAGAAAGGCAGAGGCTTCACCCTTGCTGACAATCAGAGGAGGTAGGGGGAGCAAAGCCTCTGCCGACAATCGAGGAACAGGGGGGCAAAGCCCCCTATTGGGAAGGGCTTGCAGAGGCAAGGGGGGTGAAGCCCTTTGCCGGAAACACCAACAGAGGCAGGGGGTCGCCCCCCCCCCCTGCCGAGAAACAACAAAAGGGGGGGGGGGGCACCCCCTACCGGGAACCAAAAATAGGACAGGGGAGGCTTCGTCGTTTGCCTCCCTATTGGAAAAACATCATGGAGGCAGGAGGCAGAGCCCTTGCCATAAAACATAAGAGGGAAGAGGGGGCCTCACCCCCCGTCGGGAAACAAGGGGACCGGGGGAGAACCCCCTTGTCGAGAAACAACACAAGGCAGGGGGAGCAAAGCTCCCTGCCGAACAACATCAAGAGGCAGCCCCCCCAAAGCCCCTATCAACCACACCTGTCGACAGACCGCACCATATCGAAAAATGGAGCGACATGCAGGGGCTTTAGCCCCTGCTGATTGACTAGAAAAGCAAGAGAGAGAGGGGTGGGGAGGTTACCTGCGATGGCCGAGAGCTAGCGATGGTCACCGATGAAAGGAAGATGATGAAGGAGGAGGAAGGTTTGACACTGGTGGCTCGCATCGTCGGAGCTTGCAACAAAGAGGGAGAAGCTCAGAGGGGGGCATCGCGGGTTCACCGAAGGAAGGCCGACGATGCAGTTGCCGATGGCTACAGAGCACAGGGGAGGAGAGTCGATGAATGTGGTCGTCGACTCGCTGGTGACAGATGGGGAACGAAGGGGCAAAGCAGAGGAGTGAGGAAAAGTGGCGAGGGTTTTACCCCTCACCCCTTTCGGTCTGCGTCTTTTAAAGACGCAGGCTCTCGAATGATCGAGAGCCCGGGTCCTGGTCTGGCTTGGATCCGATCCGGGTCCGACTTAAGGGAGCACCCTCGATACATGTCCAGTTTTTTTTTTTTTTCCGACTCGGTTTCTAATTTTGGGGTGGGCGACCGCCCACCTCTGGCTCTGCCACTAACTACAACTACATTGGTGGTTGTTATTGGGTACGCAATATCGACCATACTTTTAATGCTTGCTAATACACAAGTATTAGTAAGGATTTTTTAAATTGGCCTTTAATAATCTATTGCAACTACAAAATTGGGTGTTGTTGGGTGAGTAACAAAGGTGACAGCTGATACACATGTATTAGCAACCACTGTCTCAACTAACCTTTGATAATGCTATAACAATCATACTTTTAGTGGCTGCTAATACACAAGATTTTTTAAATTTGCCTCTAATAATCTATTGCATTCATAAAAGCTGCACTAAGAATATGGCTGTTGGGTTTATATCTATAAATTTACAACATTTTACTCATATTTTTCAACTCATCACTCTCCCCTTAGGAAGAAAGAACATAGTGGTGTTCAACTTCCCCTCTACCTGTTACACAAATAGTCATTGGATATGGATAACTCTTCGAGCAAGCTAAAGAAAGACCGTACAAGTAAATCGAGTTTTGCAATATAATCTAAAACTGCCGATAATTATCATCGTCAATATTATATCACCGGTGATATTTATCATCGTCAATATGCTGATTATTTGTGTATTAATCCAATCTAAAATTGACAATAATGATGGTCAGACTTAAATATATCTTTGATGATATTTACCGTCATTAATATGATGATTATTTGTGTATTAATTTGATCTAAAACTCATTGTCAATGGTATATTTCCGATGATATTTATTATCTCAATATGTTGATGGTATCGAGTTGGGTTTGATTCGGACCCATGTGGAATCAGACCCAAACTTCATTTGAGATAATGATACCGGGTCTGGACCCGAGTGTATTCGGACACACCGTAAGAGAAACCATACCCGGATCCTCACCCTTTCCCTCCTTTGTTTCCCCAAAAAGTAAGTTCATTTCTTTTGCCGCGTCCTTTCCCTCCTCTATTTCGGCTCCTTCTCCCTGGAGGCCACGCTGCTTTGTGTCTCTCTCAAACACCGGACGCTCTCCCTCTCGCAGAGCGATTCTCCTCCTCTCGCCAGAAATTTTGGGTTTTTGGTATTATGTCGGCCTTTGAGATTACTGCGGCAAAAGCACGATATTTTCAAAATATTCAGTGATACAAGTGACATAGGTTTCTTCTTCATCATCTCTCTTCTTCTTTCATATATGCCGATTGTTGTGCTTGTAATGCCTATGCCATTAGCATGATTGATCCACTGGACCACATTATTGGAAAATAAAAACTCATTTCTTTAATGCTGTAACTTGAAAGGAGTGCTATGATCAATTAGATTTATGGGCTGCAGTCTGATCTCCACGACAACGATTCTCTAGTTTTCTTCTAATCTTTGAATGAAAAGATCGAAAAGTATAGCTGCTCTCATTTTCTGTTTTTTTGGTAATAATGTGGTATTGTATAGGCGATTTACTTTATTTTTTTGGTAATAATGTATGTTGGTTTCAGATTACAATTGAAGATTTATAGTCTGGAAACTAACTTGTAATAGGTGCTTCATCCGTTATCTTGGTTCTTGTGTGAAACTGCTATTCCATATGATTCAGATAGTTGGCACCATGTATCTTCGATGAAAGTTTATGTTTCTTTCTCTAATCACGGTTATCCATGATACTAAACATATGATTATAAAGATTTTTCAAATCAGTATGCATTTAGTTTTTCAAGTACGGTTATGTTTGTTAAATACTCTTGCTCATTCCATTCTCTCTATAAATACCAGTATTTTTATTGGATAACTGGTGCATGTTTGTGGTGATCCTGGTCTAGATTGAAGATCTATATTATTTTTTCTATCAATTTGAAGATCTATAGCATTTTTTCTATCTTTTTTCTTGCGTTATTCATTGTAAGATTCTGGATATTTTGCTGCATTTTAATGTAGAATTCTGGATATATGCTTCTTAACTTGTGTATATGCTTATGCATTATACTTTTGATTAACTGATCGGTAGTATCATATCTCATGTAAGGATGCTGGTTTTCGCAATAATTCACGACTATTCTCTGAATGTGATTTTTCTCAGGTTCATTCTGTTTACAGGTGCCCAACTGGTTTCAAGTGTGGAATCAATTACCAACCGCCAATGGTTGTTCCCGGAGGGGATCTTGCCAAGGTCCAGAGGGCCGTGTGCAGGATCAGCAACAACACTGCTGTTGCGAAAGTTATCTCCCACATCGACCACAAGTTCGACCTCATGTATGCTAAGAGGGTCTTCATTCATTGCAACCTGATTACTGAACATGATCGTGTTTGGTGGTTGTTAAGTTCCCATCTCTCCCCTTTTCGTGATCTTTGTATCTTGTGCTTTTGCTCCCGAGTGTTGTAGGAGCTTTATATAGACATAAAACTCTACTGCGCTTCTAATATGCTGATTATATCCTACCTTTTGCAACTGTTATTATCTTCTAGATCTTGATGGATTTGAAAGAGCGTTAGTTTTGCAACGTTTGATTTTGATGGGGTATGGTGGAATATATCTTTTAGTAAAACTCGAATTTCTTGTAGTGAGACCTGCTAGCTGTTTCATCATTTGCATCTTATCTAGCTGTTTCATGTTCTTTCTGCTCTCCATTCTCTAGATTCCAAGTCATTCTTTTAGTTGAACTCATTTTCTCCTCATTCAGTGCACAAACGACCTGCAATAGTAACTTGTATGGTTTGTTCAACTCAGCATGATTTGTGCCAACACTTTGTCTTAAAAGACTTGAGTCCTAACTGTTTTTTGAGCTTTTCATCAGCTTGAATGACTTAATTAGACAAAAACTGTCATGATTCATGCTGGATAAAAGGACATCAGCATTGTGTTATTTAGCATGAGTGACACTGCAATTAGAACACAGTTGTTGGTTGGCCATTAGGTGCTGATAATAATTATGGACTTCAGACAACATCTTCTTGGTCATTTGGTGGAAATAATATATAGTGGTGGATATGTCAACAATACGAACCATCTTCTTGTGGTTCCTAAAGGATGGCGTAATGGGGACTGGATTTGGAACTGTGGCTTCCATGACTACTCTTCTCGTGCTGAGGTAATTAGGTTGTGTTAGTATATCCTCTTATTTATTTATGAGCTATTTGAACTGGATATAGTGTTTATATTCTTTATCATGTTAAGGTTTGTAGATTGGTGTTCTATTTCTGATTTCAAGCTAAATGCTGTTTGTCTTGTTTCTTATGAGGTTTGATGGTGTTTGCAACTCAGTTCATGTGTAGGAAGAAAACACTAGATTTTTTCTTTTTTTAAATTCAAGTTTTTGTTCTAGGCCCTCCACTGCTTGCGGTATTATAAAACTGGATGATGTATTTATATTTTCTGGTACAGACATTAGGTCTCAAACTTCTCTCGCAATGCCAATTTTTCTGAGTTAGCCTTCAACTTGTGAGTTCAAAAGAAAGGAAAAACAGTTACTGAACCATGTCCAAGTTTTTCTTTCAGAATGAGTTGATAGTGCCTTTAGCTGAGCCACAATTGAGTTTTTCAAGTTCAGCCAACACCTGAAAGGGTTGGATACTGTTCTGTTAAATAAATTATTCTGTTTTTTCAGCTCAGTTTACAAAAGTTCCTTTTACGTCACTGTGTGATAAAGGCTTTTACTTATGTTGAACTGTATATTGTATAGGATGTTCCGTTATTTTGCGTATATGCTCAGTCATTTGGTTTTACATTCTGTCCATTTCATCTGTCTGAACTCATGTCATGCTTGTTTAGTGATAATTTGCTTTACCTCTCATACAAGCTTTAGTCTCTCTCAACCTTTATCAAGTCTAGGGCTTCCAAGAAAAAAATTTACTGGCTAAGTTCGGCCGTTATTTGGTCTTATGTTCTTTGTACATGCAGGTTTTGATTTGTACCTTTTGTTTTTTAGGTATATGGTCAGCGACACTTTTGTGTGGCTGCTATTGCTAATAGAAACAGCAGCCACTTCTGGTGTGGTTGTTATAGACAGCAATTGCGGCAACCCTTTTGTCCCATCTATTACTTTATAGCAGCCACATTAACATTGCTGCTATTGTTAAAGTGGTGGCCTTGCTATTGCTAACAATATCAGCCAAGCAGCCACTTATAAAGTCGCCCTGATTACTTAAAAAGTCACTGTTGTTGGCTGAATCAATAAGAGCAACTGGAAAAGTGGCTGCTAATAATGGTACCAATAGCAGCGACCCAATTTTCTACCTGCTTAAGAACAACAAAAGCCAGGTATATTTAGCCATATTTGTCACTACTATTGACTTGATAGGAGCGGCATTTTTTTACTAATAGCAGCCACAAATGTCGCTGCTAAAACTCCTTATCCTTGTGGTGCACCGACCACACATTGACTGGCTTCCTGTTGGTAAAACCCTTGAGGTCCCCTTGCCCACTAGGGAGTACATCAGCTTCCACCTTGCTGCAAGGGACCCCTTGCTCACCAGGGAGTACATCTGCTTCGACCTTGCGGCAAGGGGCGCCAACCTTGGGGTTTAAAATAAAAGAACTTAGTACTCCTCAATGGGGTATACCCATCTTTCAATACCGAATTACCCCTTATATTCTTCAAAAAAATAATATTAGTACCACTTTAATATTTCACAATCGAGTAAGCATATAGAGATCAAGTTTTATATTGAGACTTGAGAGATGATTATGTATATTAATAACTTTTTATTTTATAATGGTAATTATCTCATTGTCAATATATATCACTAACCCATAGATCACGTTTTCTTTTCTTTTTTTAAATGCAAGCTGGGGTTAGGCAGACCCCTACCAGATATCTCTTACGCCCCTTGTGGCAGAGGGATTCGAACCTGGGCCTTCAGCTTGGCACAGGACCCTGCCTACCACATGGTCATAGATCACGTTTTCTCCTGAGAGTTCTTCTGTATAATCTTCTTTTTGGATTGGGTCAATGACACCGGGACCATGAACTGGTCCCTTGGCCAAAACGGATAATCTTCTGTAGAATCTTCTTGTACCTGAGTGACATTATATAGATTGAAAATGGACAAACAGATTGTTTTTCATGTGAAAAATATGAAGTGGTCAGGTTATACCCAAATTCATTGCGGACCCGATCTGACTAGACCAGATCATATGTTTTTACGAATCTGGTTTGGATTCGGATATATACCTATCCAATATAGGTTTTGCAAAAGAATGGGTACAAGAAGAATGGTGGCAGTGCAAGATAGTGGTGAGCAATGAGCTAACCAATGGATTTGTTAATGGTTTGCACCCTGGTCTGACCCGGCATGTCGAAAGCTGGGGCTGGGCCTAATCCTGGGTTGGGCAGGGCTAATGGCATAAAGTCCAGTCCATACGAGTTAGGCCGTGAAGCTGAACTTCGTCATCGCTGATCAAGCCAGGCCTAAACCCTTTTTTGGGTTCATTCACCTCACGAGAGAATTACCAATTCCATTTTGGTAAAGGTAAGAATTTCTGAATCCTTATTCCATGAGAGGATCCGTTTCACAATGGAGACCACCGCCTAGATGTTACCAAACCCCTCTCGGTGATTCCTCCTTTATAGCAGAGATTGAATCGGATGATTTAAATCGAATTGGACATGTCAATTCACTCTAGGGTCTAACTAGGTCCTACTCAAAAAATTTGACCCATTCAACCCGAACAGGCCCAATTAGGCTGAATTGGCCTAATTAAAGCTGAATCAGGATCGAATCAACCCTTTTTATTTGTTATATTTTGTGAATTTTGTGGAATTAAAAAAAATTAATCGACATATTCAGTCTGACTCGATTTGAGTCTGAAACAGCCGATTCTTTGAATCATTTTGAAAACTGATTCGGGCTGGCAACTGATTCGACAAAACATTTGGGGCCTGTTTGGAATCTCGGTGCTGGGATGGGCGTTTATGCATTTGGTGGTCCTGAGGTAAAATCTTGGTCAAACTACCTTGGTGGTCTTGTTTGGAATCTGGACACTGGGATGGGCGTTTATGCATTTGAGATGGGAAGTGAGGCTCTTTCTCCTTTGTATTTACACTAAATCATGGATTTGGCAGCTGCCACTTCTTTAAATGCGTAAAAAATGAGTGATATTTTTCAAATACCACTCATTTTTTTTGTTTTTTTGGATAACGAGAAACCCTTAGAAAGAGTTTGGTCACTTAATAGGCCTGCTTTCCTGCGAGGTAAATCTCAGGTGGGTTGACCGACACCTATGTCCTTACAGAACCCACTAATTAAAGGTACCCACAGACTCTTTGCGAGTCGAACATGAGACAAAAGGTGATGTTCACTAACTGTTCCAGCCAGACAAGCTGAGCCCCCCTTGGATGCTTCTTCTAAAATTGTTTGGTGAAATATCACCTTTTTCTTTTTTTTTGACAGAGAAAGCTAGGGTTAGGCGGACCTCTACCAGTTATACAACCATATACCATTGAGATTTGAACTTGCAATGTCCCAAACACAAGGTGATCATCCTTCAAAAAGATTTAAGAAACCATTAACATTCAAAGAATAGATCAGAGTTACCAGAAGCGTCATATGCAGTGGGGAAGTGAGCTTCCATGAAGCGCATTTCAGAAGCGTGAAACATCGTGCTTTCGAAATGCACTAGGAACACAAATTTTTTTGGGAAGCGCGCTTCCCCTTTGTTTCTCCCTTTTTTTTTCATTTTTTTGTATTTTTATTTTTATTTTTTTCTCTTTTTCGCTTCTCCCTTGCTTCCTAGGTCGCTTTCGGTTCACTTCATAAGTTGCTTCTGGTTCGCTTTCTAGGTCTGTTATGAGACGATTCCTGATTCACTTTTAAGTCGTCCAACGCTTCTCGCTTCCTAAAACTTTGAAAGTGTCTCGCTTCTTGCTTTCGCTTTTTGTATCACTTCCCGCTCCCGCTTCCTTGACTGGCAACTCTGGGATAGAATCTTGTCCTCTCTTAGGCCTTCATTTCTCCTTGTCTGCCTCGTATTCAGTAACAGTCCCCGTACAAACAATATTTAGTTGTCTTCCATCTCAATCAACAGATCTTTCTCTTCTAATCTTAATGCATTGTTCTCTTCATGGATGAGACAAATCCACAGACAGCTCTCTAAGAGCAAGCCTCCTAACTGAATCGTATAACAAAAAAATTGATACGATACTGACCTGAATTGACATTTTTTTAATAAATGTAAAAATTCTAAGGATGTGATGTGTGTTGAGAGAAAATCCAAGGAGTCCTACCAAGCTCATGTAACATCTCTTGATGCTAGAGATAAAATCAAAGTGACTCCCTATGTTCAAAGTCCTCTATTCAATCTTTGTAATATTTTCTCTATAAATAAAGAACCTTTGTCTCACGTTAAGGTGTAAGAGAGATAGAGGTATCGTGGGCGTAAGTTGTTAAGATATAACCACATTAAAAACTTGGCTCCTTGTTTTCTTGAGTGTGCGTGAGTTCCTTCTTCATGTGGGAAAGAATATCTTATTCATGTGTTCGTCGATTTTTTTATGGTATTAGAGCTTAATCTTGGCAGTAGTCATAGCAAGAATCTTCTTTGTTTTAGTTGCTTGCATGATTTAGGATAGAGTCGTCATCATCTGAGATAAGTTCCTCCATCTCATCTTTGCATGTTTTACCTACTCTGAGCTCTCTTCAATATTTGCTCTCCACTAAATTAACTGCAGAAAAATATATGATATGAGAGTCTTAATTCACTCCTCTTCTTATATCACATGATCTGAAAGGATTAGATGGATCGAACCCGTTTCCAAATCAATATACTGCTTATGATATAATTTAAAAACTGAATCCTGAGTATGTTTCATGGAAGAGATAAGACCAAACCTTGCTAAGGTGAATTATCTCATCTCTTACCGAACCTATGCACACGCAGGTGATCGGTTTAAGAATATCTTTTGACATCTGAAAAGTCCTAAAAGAGGGATATGCTACTTACTCTCAATCAAAGATCATGTAGTTGAACTACCAACTACAAACTGTGTAAGGGTGACAAGTCCATTGAAGACTATATCCAAAAGGCCAAGTCAATCGGTCACCAACTGACTATGGTCACTAAGCTGGTTGGTGATAAGGGGTTTACCACATGAATATGCATCATTTTTGTACATCATTGATAACTCGTGTTGAACCCATCATCATGAGTGAATTGCACCATCTATTATTGTTCGAGGAGGCTCAACTTTTCGATGGGCAAGAGAAGTCAAGCCTTATTGAGGTTATGCCCATATTTGTTTGGACCCTACGTCCAATAAAACGATCATCTCCCGGCATGTTGTCTTTGATCAAGAAGGTTTCTCTTGCGGACTACACTGGTCTCCACCTCAGACCCCCTAAACCATCTCATGTCCAATATGTAGTTCTTCCAGCCCCACTGGTGTGAGTTTTATGAAAACCCTTTTTAAAACAATATTTTTAATGAAAATCCATTGAAAGCCAGACACCAAAAATATAAAAACCGGCTCGCACGAGTGGTGGAGTCCGGGTCGATCTCAGGGAACAGGATATACTCGTATTCAAACACACAACTATGCTACTCTTTATTGCCAAAATAAAAAGAATTAATTAAATAATTAACTAACTAAGGGAGTACGGCCCTACGCAGAGGGCTTAAACAAAATAAATAAATGGTTTTATTACAAACCCAATTAATAAAATAAAATAAAACCCTAATCTAAAAAGAAAAGAAAAGGCTTCAGTGCTTCGAGTCTTCTTGTCCCTTCTTGAGGTAATGTATGTTTTCTTGAACTTTTGCTTTTCTAAGGGCTCCCTGAGGGTCTAAGGGCTCGACCGCACGTTCCAATGCTCCCCTGCAAAACACAAAAACACAAAAACAAAGCAGTACGACAAAAACTAACACACATTTACTAACTATGATAACAGAAATCAGCAAAACAAGAGTTGAATTAAGTAACTAAACTAAACATGAACAATTAATCTATCCTAACACTAAAAGACAAAAATTCAAAACTACCTAAACACTAACAATTAAACTATGTTGCTTATGTAAACAAAACAACATAACTAAGAACTAACATTGACTATTCTGCCTATGCAATGAAATACTTAATAAACAACTAATGGAATTATCTAACGTAGGTGATAAACAAATGCTGAACAAAAACTATGACAGAAACATTACTAAATGAGAACTACACAAACGATGAACCTAAATGTTACACAACGCTGAAACTAAATAACACAAAACGACTAAACCTAACAAAAAAAATTTGCTGACTGAAGAACCGACTGAAAGTAAATATTAAACAGAGTGAAAAACTAATAACTTACAGACCTATGCTGTTCAAACATGTAATTGTTATCTAATTAAAAACTTACAGTCCTCAATTAACGTCAATCACTAAATAACAGAACACAAAACACATTAACTCATATGACTCACTAAAGAATCAACATATAACAACTTTACAAGAAGCGTTGAATCACAAAGATAAAGCTGGAAAATTTTATTTAACTACTTAACTTAAACTAAATTAACAATAACATCAACTAATGCTAAACTATTAGATGACTCGGTGCTAACAAGGAAAGATCGTAAACTATACTATGGATTAATCAATCATGCAACAATATAAATCTAATGACACCTAACATGCTATCACTAATGGAAGAGATCTAATGCACTAACACATGAACGAAGGATAGATGTCTAATTAATTTAAAGCTGAAACAAAACTTATTATGAAAACTAAAACAACTAAGTACAATAAAAAAAACTATCATAACAAATCCCATAACCTACAGCGTAAGTGAAATAAACTAAACTAAGAAATCTACCTATTAACGTCAATTGCTAGAATCTAAACACTTACTGCATCAATGAACTAATAACGACTAATGCTAATAAAAGAACATTGCAGCTAATAACAAACAAGAACGTTGCAGCTAAAGAAAGTGCTGAAGCTAAAGTCGACTGAGTAAAAAAAATTTAACATGCAGTTTGACACAAAAACAAAAATGACAAAACCTAAATGGGAAAAACGCTGAAGCTGAACAAAGGAATATGCAGATTACTGAATAGGATGCTAAAAACGACTGAATAATAATAATAAAACGCTGAGATTCAAGAAAAACAACATGCATTGACTAAACTATTATATATATATATATATTTATATTTCAGATGTTAAACCTAAACTAAATGTGATAAACAAATCTAATATACCCTACTATGCCACTGTATCTACAGAAAACAGGCTCAAAGAAACAAACCGTTGAGGGTTGCCTCCACAGAGGGGTTGAGGAGAGAGCGGCCTCTCACGATCTATGCCCGTCACGCTGCACCCCTTGATGATAGACGATGAAGAAGATGTTGGTGAAGGGAAAGGGTAGAGGAAGGAAAGAAAAAGAAGAAGAAACCGGTTGGGAAGAGAGAGAGAGAGAGAGAGAGAGAGAGAGAGAGAGAGAGAGAGAGAGAGAGAGAGGGGAGAGGGAGGGGGCGTGAGTTTCCAAGAGAGAGTCGTCCCTTTTTTCTGCTGTAGAAGACTACTTATAATATTAAATTAGGGTAAAACAAAAAAAATTTCAAAACAAGTCCACAATTTTCAATATTTTTCAAAAGACCCATTTTAGTAAAACATGTTTTATTGTCTAAAAACAAACAAACAAACTTCCTAAACTGATTAAAAATTAGCTAATAAAAACCTAAGCAAACTAAACTATGATTAAGACATTCTAACTATAATAGAAACACTAAAAAAATATATGCAGGGAAAGCTTTGAAAAATACGATTTTCTGATAAAATTCAATTCAATGCAATTTCTCAGAACTAACAATAAAAATGGGTTTTTAGAGCGATTTTAACACGGATCATGCATAAATAATGATTAATAAAATGCAAATATTATGCATGATCACCCACCCACCCTTGCTCTATACCTATTGCGCCTTAGATGTATGCTGGTCCTTCCTATGATAGTCTCGTGTCTTCTTCCACTGCGTCTCTCCCACTGGCTTATGTATTACCGCCTCCCTCTCCCTTGCCAAGCGTATTGTCGGCCATTGACCTCCCCACCCCCTATCCGGTGTCGACACCTCCTCCCTATTCACACCCATCATATGGTTACTCGTGCCAGGACAATACTCTCAAACCTCAACTGTTTCTTGCTATAGTTCATTCTCTGCCTACTCTTCTTGTTTAATTGTCGTCTGACCTTGAACTTGCAACCTACAAACAAGTGTCATGTGACCCTATGTGGCATCACACCATGCATATTGAATATCAACTCTTATTCATAACAACACTTGGTCACTTGTACTTCCACACCCCAATCAGAATGTTGTTGGTTGAAAATGAGTTTACAAAATCAAATGACATGCCGATGGGTGCATTGAGTGTTATAAGGCATGCCTTATTGCAAATGGTTTTCATCAAGAAGAGGGACTAGACTTCTTTGAGACTTTCAATCATATTGTCAAGCCTTACACCATTCGCATGGTGCTTGTAACATCATAAAATTTTAACTCAAAAACATAATATTTTTTTTTAAATCAATCATTTATTGTAAAAAATGAAGATACAATAGAAACCCTATTTGGTTAACAATCTTGGGTGGTTTACCTGTATGTAACCAAACTAAACTAATATTAATTTAAAATCATGATTCACAAGTTTATAAATCAAAGTTTAAACCATTTAAACAACCTAAATAATAACAATTATCAAAATAAATTCAGAACTCAAACAGTTGGCCCTTGGCACATCTGCCATCTTTCCAGTATGTTTACTCATCACCTCTATAGTTATAACATAAGGTTTAGACTCTAACCGAGTCTACAGTAAGATAACACTACCAATGGATCGCATACAAAACAACATACTCATGCTTAACATTTACTTACTCAAGGTATATTTGCAATCCACATGCATATACATACAAAACCAAGTATACACAACCAGTTATGCATGAACAATTAATCATTATATGAACCTACCTAATAAACTAAACCACCCCTGTATGCATGGGCATCTTCTTATATTTAATTGACTTTCTTTTCTTTTTTTAAGTGATGCATGCAATATTCTAACTCACATGCACAACACAAGTTTTGTTCCTCTTTCTGAATAGTTTCTGGGTACAACACAAACGCCAACACAATGACAAGAGGCCCAGAGTGTACAATTAACAACTTATACTTTATTAACGTGGCATTGCACACTGTCCAACTACAAAACTGGGTGATCCAATATCGAGAAAAAATCTCAAAATGCAATCCTTGATATATCAGTACTCATTCAGCTGAAGTCAATTCGCTAAACACTCTGTGGTACTAAGTGAGGCATCTTTTCTCAACTTCGAGGTTGGAGAGAGGCACCTTCCCGGCTTAAAGTAAACCCCAGAGCACATTTGTATCACTTACACTCTCCTTGTAAGTTCAAGAGAATTAATTTAACTCATATTTAATTATTATCTCTTTGTTCATTTATTTCATTCCATATATATAACCATACATGGTTAAAAGCCTCCAACTTGGGCGTGAACATCACCTTTATTAGGGCAAAACATTGGTTATCGATAAACCACATGCTACTTGTTGAGACTTTCAATATGCATGCATTTTTTCAAGACTTACAATACAAATATATCATTTAATCATATCATGATGCAAACTACATAGCATGTTGTACATAGTCATATCATTCAATACATTAAAGCATCATGCATAAGAAATATTCATGCAATGTAAATAAACTACAAATCTTATGAATCATGCACAAAAGCCATTATATGCCATACTAAGTTCATATATAGTGCATAAACAAGTCAATTTCAGACCAGGTTCACCTCTAAAATCATGCCATAACTGTGGGACCCACTTTTGGTACACAAATAAGCAAGCATGCATGAGTTCAAATTTTGGACAGCTTGGACATGATTTTACCCGGATTGTAAAATTTGTCAAAATATAGATATAACAAATTTGATTCTCAAAAAAATTCAATGTAAGCACACATGTCTTACCTGAACACAGACACAAACCTAATGTTTTCAGACACTATGACCTATTTTTCTGTTAAGAACAGGCTTGTTCGGACTTGTCCATCCATTGGACACTTAATCAGGGCATCTTAAACATTAAAATAATTTTAGGTAATGTTTTTTGAACAAATATTGACATGTCCATAATTAGTATACCAAAATTTTGAGTAAAATACATTACCAATATTTAATTAAAAATTTTGTACAACATGCAGTTTTTGTCCTTGGACAAAACATAATTCGAGATCGAACTGTTCCTTGGCCAAATAACATGATTTTTAATTCATAAAATACAATGAAATAGAACACAAGATTTTCACCTCAGATTCTTCGTCATGTCAACTATCATCCATAAAAAATTTAGATCAAAATAATACACTATCGTGGGGATATGATTTTTCTAATACATGCTTGTCGAACTAGGTTCACCGTTCCAAATAGATTTCCCGTCTCACTTTGCGGAAGTCATAACTCCCTCAACTGGAATATGATGAATACAAGGTTTAAGCCAAAAACTTCATCTACGTGAGTAGAATGTTCTCAGAAATTTTATAATTTTCCCACGGTTAGATTTGGAGAAATCGATTTTACAAGAACACTGCTCGGAATAAAATTCATAGATAATAGCATGCTATTCTAGAAATATATCATGAATTTAATATACATCAATATCCACAATAGAAAAAATCCAAAAGCAACTTTGAATCATTAATATATTATCTAATCATGCTACACATACATATCTATAAATCTAATCATGCTTTATATATGAAACATATCAAGAAAATTATATGGAACATAGGTTTTCCAAAACTGATATTCTGAAAGCCTATTTTAGATTTTAAGAAAATGAAAACAATTTAAAATTGCATCACATATCAGATCTTACTTAGATCTAGATTGTTATTCGGTCGTAGGATGCATAAGAAACTCGTATCCAAGCATGGATCGTGTACCCTAGCTCGTACGCACATCCAAGGTTAGTGAAACCCTACCTCGATCAAGTCGAGTCTATGTACCCTTCATCTTCAAAGGATACAAATCATCCTTCCTACACCACGAATGAAGGTACAACTCCAAACACGAACAAACAATGGAGGATCTTCACCTAGGGCATGTGATGGAAAAGAGAATAGAAGGAGAGAGGGTCGGTCAAGAGAAGAAAGAGAGAAAGATCTTGAAAATCATGCAAGGGTCTTTCACTTTCTCTTTATAGATTTTCTAAAACCTAGTCTCACCTCTACTTCAATCCTAACCCTACATCTCACTCTAAACCCTGTAATCCAATGTCACATGTCATTTTATTACTTTAATTAATTTAGTAAAATCCATGTTGGAGGGGTTATGCCACGTGGCATTCCCATGTTAAACCCTACACTAACTATGGGTCCCCTCTCCAAAATCATATAGAGTGATTGGGATCTATCATAATCTCCTAATTAGGTAGAATATTTCCTAATTGATCTCATTAAATCCTTAATTAAAACAATTATTAATTAATAAAATATATTACATAAGGGGTTATGCCACTTGGCATTCCCAGATATCATTTACAAAGTGATTGTGACTCCTCTCTCAAAATCATGTAGAGGAGAAGCGAGTTCAACAAATTTTAACCAAATCATTTGTTATGGTTAGATTATGATATATTTGCTTTAGTAATTAAATTAACTTAATTAAGAAACTCTCAAGAAAATCATGTCACCTAAGCAATCCCTAGCTCCAAGATGGATCCTTCTCCAAAATCGTGTTAGAGGGGATAGAGTCTAAAAGATTTTCCTCATTTCTATCCCTTTTACCTCAATAACCTACTTTAAATTTTTGAATGAAATTTTACCTCAGTAAGTGGTTTAACTTTCAAATGCAACTTTACCTCCTTGATGACTGGGCAAGGTGGTTATGGATAATCCACCTCCTTACTAAATTAATCAATTAACCTTAATTCCACCTAGGAGATAGAGTGGGGGACGTCCCACTCTTACTGGAATTCTAATTAAAATATTAATTAAATCCATGTGTTGCCACCTGGCAATTTGGATCCAAGTGGGGCCCAATAGAGGGCCATCCCACCCTATGAACTCCAAATCTTAATTGAATTCATTCAATATCAAATTTAGATCCAAATATGACCTAATTGGGTACTAATTAAATTCTAACTAAACTCAAGTTAAATTTAACTTAAATTCACTCTAAAATTCAAATTACAATCGGAGTACACATTCACAACAAAATTAAACTTCGCTTTCACTTTAAATTCGACTTAGGTATAAATTCAACCTCAAATTTAATATTAAGATAAACTAGATTACTAGATTAGCTTCAGTATTAAATCAAGATTAATTAAGAACTAAATTCAAGTTATAAATGCACATAAAATTCATATTCATTTTATTTATAATTGTAAAAAAATTGTGGGTATTACAGTGCTTGCTACTACTGTTGGTAATCATTGGCTTGTCCAACAACTTAGTGTGAATAACACATTTCTAAATGCCGGTCTTCAGGAATCGGTTTTAATGGCTCAACCATTCGGATTTTAGTATCCCCAACATCCGCATTATGTTCTCATGCGGCACAAGGCTCTCTATGGCCTACGTGAGCCCCCACGTGTTTGGTTATAAAAGGTCGGCCAAGATCTTGTTGAACATAGGTTTCACAACTCTCACATTGATCCTTTCTTGTTTATTCTTAATCGTTGCAATCTTTGTTTATATGTCTTAGTATATGTGGATGATATTCTTGTCACAGGTAGCATCAACCAACTCCTTTATCAACTATTTGGGTCACAAGTTTGCATTTAAGGATATTGGAGATTTACATTATTTCTTGGGTATTCAAGTTATTATCTCCTCTCGACGGCTACATCTATCTCAGCAGAAGTACATCTTTGAACTCCTACGCACCAATATACTCAATGCCAAGCCCATATCTACCCCAATGGCTTTCTCCACTCGCCTTTTTGCCTTTTTTTGAACGCCTCTGGACAATCTATGTACCAAAGTGTGCTCAGCGTCCTCCAAGACGTCACCCTTACTCGCCTAGACTTGTCTTTTTTTGGTCAATCATGTGTGTTAGTTGATGTATGCTCCCACCACTGACCAATGGGCTTCCATCAAGCACATTCTTCATTATCTCAAGTACACCATTCAACATGGCTTGCACTTCTCTATGAATTTCTCTCAATGGTATTCCATTTATGTTGTTGCTGACAGGTTTGACTCTCCTGACGATTGTAAGTCTACCTCTGCATATGCGGCATGCCTCGAATCCAATCTTATTTCGCGGAGCTCCAAGAAACAGTCTGTTCTCCCGCTTAAGTACCGAGGCAGAATATCAACCAAGTGCATGTGGCTTCAATATCTTCTTTGTGAACTCAGTTATCAAATTTTTGCATCTCTCATCATATATTGTGACAATGTTTCTGCTACATATCTCGTTGTTCACTTGGCCTTTCACAATCCTTGCAAGCACATTGAACTTGATGTCCACTTTGTGCGGGACAAGGTTGCTGCTCACGCTCTTGTTGTTCAACATGTGTCAACCAACGATCAACTCATCGATATTCTCACCAAGCCTTTTGTTGTTCCGCAGTTCAACTATTTATGGTCCAAGCTCAATGTCCACCCAAGACCATTGCACTTATGGGGGATGTCAAGACACATGATTCAGATCCATGATCCGTGATCCAAGTCCATCATAGATCAATGACTAAAGTTATCATGTTTATGAAGAACTCTTATGATGAGAGCAAAGAATGCCAATCCAAGGAGGCGATGTGTGTTGAAGGCAAATCCAAAGAGTCCTACCAAGCTCATGTAACGTCTCTTGATGTTGGAGATGAAATCAAAGAGACTTCCTATGTTCAAGAAACCACATATGTTCAAAGTCCTCTATTTAATCTTTGTATATCTATAGAGAACCTCTGTCTCACGTTAAGGTGTGAGTCACAGAGATGTAGGTCGTTATTAAAAACTTGGTTCTTTGTTTTTTTTTAGTGTGCATGAGGTCATTCTTCACGTGGAAATCAATATCTTAGTCGTGTGATTGTTATTCGTGCATCCGTCAATTTCTTTAAAATATGAAGATTTTTTAAGAGCTACGAAATCCAATAATATACAATGCACCAAAATTTCAGAATTGTGAAAATCATCTCTACCGCGAAACTGTCAGATCTAATGTATGTTTTGTAATAAATGTAAAGGAGTAAATATTGGCTACTATAGAACTAAAAAGCTAAAAATCATAGGTGCAAGTTGCATCGACTCAATCTAACCACACAAATGTGTTCATTTGCTAAGGATCAAGCCTTTGATCATGCTTTTCTAATGTAAAAATGCAATCTTTTGAGCCCTTGCATCTGACAGCTACCCATCTTTGCATTTCTCGATATGGGTGCATGGACGCGGTCTCCATCTCAAGAAATGTTGAGAGGAGTATGAAGGGAAGCTACCATGCACGGGGCCAAAATTGCAGCAAGATGAAGGCCTTACAGTTATGCTTGAAATCGTCAAGGAGTCCAAACTCTCAACTCTCTTCTTTTTTGAATGCTATGAATTATTGTGTATCATGTGCTGTTCTTCCATACATTGTTTCACTTGCATTTATAGACTATGAAGAGAGTTCAAGCTTTGGGACACAACCTCTGGGAAAAATCCCTTCATCCCTCAAGAGACTCTGCTCTTAAAATGTGTTTGTTGAAATGACTTTCAATCTCAAGAGACACTTCTCTTAGAATGTGACGGTTGGAATAACCACTCTAACAATCACTTATGGCTATATAAACTTACATCTCCCACTTGGCCATAAGAGACTTCTTGTGTTTATATGCTTGTTCTCAACCGGAACCTTGCATACACACTTTCTGAGTAGTCTTTACTCATTTACCACTTACACATATTTGAGTCCCATCTGTCTTACATGTCTAGTGAAAACATTCTCAGTGACTGCCTTGGTTAGCAGGTCTGCTATCATGTCACTTAAAGGAACATAGTCCATTGCTATTTCCTTTTTCATAAGCATATCATGAATATATTGATACTTAACTTAAATATGCTTACTTTTAGAGTTATTTGCTCCTGTTTGTATTAGTCTTATAGCAGCTTTATTGTCACAATATAGTTGAACTGGATCTTATGGAATGTTCAATTTTAACTCATTTAAGAAATGATTTATCCACACACCAAATGTGGCTGCCATGTTACAAGCTATATACTCAGCTTCCTGGGTATGTTGTGCCACACACCCTTGTTTTTTGCAAGACCATGCAATTGCCCCACCTCCTAACATAAATACATAACCAGAGGTGGACTTTGATTCATCCCTATCACTAGCAAAGTCAGCATCTGAGTATTCTACAAGCTTTAAACTATCTGATTGATATCATAGCTTAAGTTCCTTAGTTCCCTTGAGATATCAAAAAATTCTCTTCACTGCTTCCCAGTGAGAGAGCCCAGGGTTATTTTGATATCTATTTACTAGACTTAAAGCAAAGCTTAACTCAGGTCTAGTACAAAGCATTGCATACATCAGGCTTCCGATTGCCTGAACATAGGGAACATTCAACTTTTCTTGTCCATCTTTTGGACAATCATTCTTACTTAGTTTTTGACCTTTTACTACAGGAGTACCTTTTGCCTTGATACTTTTCATTCTTAATTTCTTTAGAATGTGGTCAAAATATCTTTCTTGACTCAGACATAGCAATCTCGATTTTCTGTCTCTATGGATTTTAATTCTAAGGATATATGAAGCCTCACCCATATTCTTCATTTCAAATCGAGAACTTAACCATGATTTAGTCAAACTTATCATGTCTATGTCATTCCCTATAATTAATATATCATCAACATAGAGGGATAACACAGTAAACTTACTCTCACTTTTCTTAACATATACACAGTGATCCAGACTATTTGCCTCATAACCCAATTTGGTTATAGTATTATGAAAGGTCAAATACCACTGTCTTGGTGATTGCTTAAGTCCATACAAGGATTTGTTTAACTTGTATACCTTATCTTCTTGACCTTTAATTTCAAAACCTTCTGGTTGCTGCATGAAAATAATTTCATTTAATTCACCATTTAAGCAGCTCGTTTTCATATCCATTTGATATAGGTCAAGATCATAATAAGCTACCTATGCCAAAATAATACAAATAGATGCTAGTTTGGTTACAAGAGAGTAAGTTTCTTCATAATCAATCCTTTCTCGTTGAGTATAGCCTTTTGCTACTATTCTGGCCTTGAATCTATCAATAGATCGATTTGCCTTAAGTTTTTTCTTGAGAACCCATTTACTACCAATTGCTCTATATTCATTAGGCAAGGTAGTTAGTTTTCAAACTCCATTCTTTTCTATGGAGTCTAACTCATCTTTCATTGCTTCCATCCAGAGTTCAGACTCATTAGAAGCAATCACATCTTCAAAACTCAAGTTATCAAGAGTTTCATCCAAATCCATGAAATAACATAATTCCTCACCCAAGAATGTATAATAATCATTCAAATACGATGGAGGAGTTCTTGTTCTTTTCTGTCTAGTTATTGGTTGTGAAGTTTGTTCATTATTCACAACTAAATCGTTATGCTTTAGATCTTGAATGGGTATCCCAGGATCATTTATGATATCCAGAAAGACATCATCATCTTCAGGATAAAAAATGTTTTCTTGAGTTTTCAAGAATTCTACCTCTCTACTCTATATAAATATTTTTTCAGGATTATATAGACGATATCCCTTTGATCCATTTAGGTATTCCATGAAGATGCATTTGATAGTTTTACTATCTAACTTGTCTCTCATTTGACTAAGAATTAGCACATGAGCAAGTGACCCTCACTTTCGTAAATGACTCAAGTCTGGCTTCCTACCAGTCCATAATTCATGGGGAGTAAGCTCTACAAGTTTAGAAAGAACCTTATTCAGGATATACATGGCAGTGCAAATTGCTTCTCCCCAGAATTTCTTGGGAAGATTTCCATGGGCCAACATGGATCTTGTCATATCCATTAAGGTTCTATTCTTTCGTTCTGCTATATCATTCTGTTGTGATGTATAAGGCATTGTTGTATGATGAGTTATATTATTATCAGTGCAGAAGGTCTTAAACTCATCAGAGTTATATTCACCTCCTTTATCTGATCTGATAACCTAGATTTTTCTTCCTAATAATCCTTCAACTTCATGTTTGTATACCTTAAACTTTTCTAGAGCTTCTGATTTCTTAGAAATTAGTTATATGTATCCATACTTAGAGTAATCATCTATAAATGTGATGAAATATGATTTTCTTTCATGTGTTTCTACGGTTAAAGGTCCACAAATATTTGTCTGTACCAGAACTAACAAATCACATGACCTACTTTCCTTAGGAAAAGGTTTTCTTGTCATTTTTTCTGCTATGCATGGTTCACACTTTTCAAATTCTATATTTTTAAGTGAAGGTAATAAACTCATGCGAATTATTCTTTTCATTTTATTGATATTTACATGCCTTAACCTTAAATGCCATAAATATGCATCTACATTAAATGCACAATCAATATAACAAAAAATATTCATTACATTACTTGTAGAAGAAGTTACATTAAGACGAAAAAGACCATGGTTAGCATTATAGCGACCTCTGAGCTTCACGTTTCCATCTTTTCCATTAGTGACCTTGTCACCCCGAAAGCGGATTTCAAAGCCCTTTTTAACAAAATCTTCCACTGCTAAAAGATTTCTTCTCATGAAAGGTACATAAAGTACATTTGTTAATAGGAAGTTGGTTCCTTTTACCTGAAGCCTATAGGTCCCTATCCCAACCACATCACTATAGGTGTTATTTCCCATATACACCTTATGATTTTCATGCTTCAACTTCTTCATTTCCATAAGTCCTTCCTTTGTCTTAGACACATGTCGTGTTGCCCCTGAATCTATCAACTACCCTGAGAGATCACTATCTGCGATCAATGATTCAGATACAGTGCATACTAATTCTTGTTCTCCATTTACTTGCTTTCCTGTAGTATCTTTCTTGGTTCTATTTGAGCAATTATTTTTGAAATGCCCAACTTTTCCACAAGAGAAACATGCTCTCCTAATTGCAGTCTTGGAGTTCTTGGTTTGCAATGGATGATTTTTGTTGAATTTATTCTTCTTAAATTTCTTGAAGAATGTGCCTTTAGGCTTGAACTTGTGAGAATTTGTTGAAAAAGATTCTTGAGTATTCACAACTTCTCCCTTTTTGTCTTTTGACATGTGCGCTTGTTCAAGAGCTAATTAAAGAGGGAGCTCGTTTAGAGTAAGGCGTTTCTGGTTTAACCTCATGGCAATCGACACCATCTTTCATGTTAGAGGAAGACTATTTAATATAGTGGAAATTTGCATGCGCTCGGGAATATCATTTCTTGATATGGCTAAGTCCTTAGCCATTACCAGCATTCGATTCACATGATCGACTACGTTATCTGACTCTTTCACCCTGCAAGAATTGTATTGCTCTAGAAGAAGTTGAATATGGGTTTCTGAAGTCATATCATATTTTTTCTTGACTTTTTTCATCATCCTCTTTGCAGTGTCAAAATCTTCAAATACTCAAATGAGATCATCTTGCATAAATGTTATAAGAGTTGCTCAAGCAAGTTGATTGTCTTCAATAAACTTGTTGTAAGCTTTCTTCTCTTCTTCAGTTGATTTATCATAGGGGTGGCAATTTCTGACACGACCCGCCAACCCGACCCGCCAACCTGCCTCTTAGTCGGGTTCGGGTTGGGCTTAAGCTAACCCGTTTAATAAACGGGTCGACCTGCGTAACCCGTTTATTAAACAGGTCGGGTTCGGGTTGGGGGTATGCCAACCCGGCTGACCCATTTAATAAACGGGTTAGGCGGGTGGGTCAACCCGCCAAGCCGTCAACCCGACCCGTCAACCCGTCAACCCGACCCGCCAACCTGCCTACCCGATCCATCAACCCGCCAACCCGACCCGCGAACCTGAAAACCCGTTTACCCGACCCAACCCATTTATTAAATGGGTTGGCGGGTCGTGTCGGGTTACCCGTTTATTAAACGGGTCGGGTTCGTGTTTGCCACAGCCGACCCGTTTAATAAACGGGTCGGGTTTGGGTTGAGGTATGCTGACACGCCAACCCGACCCGCCAACCCGACCCGATTGCCACCCCTAATTTATCAGTTAATAAAGATTTCACATTGTTCAATACGTATAGGGTCTTGTCATGTGTCAATTGATATTTCATTTTTCTTCTCCACATTCCAAAATTCGTCCCATTGAGTTTTTCGATTTTGGACAACTCAACCATGACTATTCGATGTGCCATTTTCTTAATTATGAACAAATATAAGAATTAATAAAGTATATTCCAACTAATATTTATAACTAAAACTAGTTTATCATGCAATATGATCTTTAAGTATGCAAGAAACTCATAAAAATTGTTAAATTTAAGCACTTTTTGACAAAGACAAGTAACATGTGGTTTTCTGAAACTCAGAACTACTTTTCTGCAATTTCAGAAATATTTAAGAGGGGTTCTGTATAAAAAAAACACAGAAACCTGTTTCTGTAACTTTTTGAGTTAATCAGAAAGTTTTGACCCTCTTTCTTTAATATTTAAAAAGATCAGATGCCTTGTTCTGCAATAATTCAATGAAACAAAGCACTTTCTAAAATTTTAGAGTTTATCAGAAATGAAGAAACACCTTTCTGAAAAATAGACGCTTGTTTTTGCAAAAAAAAAAATCGATAAGCAAAGACTTATTTTATAAAAGATTAGTAAATAACCCCTTTTCTGGAATTTCTAGAAAACAAATCCTTGAACAGAATTTCCAAGGGGTCCTTAATGGAATTAACTAAAATGTATGGACTTAAATGATTTTTTTTTAAAATTTAAACCTTATAAACGAAGGGGAACCCGATTAGGGTTCCCTTTTGTTAAAACAAATTTTTTTTTAGGAAGCAGAGGGAGTCCGCCGCTGCCCGCCGGAGCGGCGTTGGAATCTACGACAGGGTTTCCTTCGGCTCGTCCGGTGACGCGCATATAAGTCTCTACCTTTCCCCTTTCTTCTTCCACCTCTTTTTTTTTGTTTTGTTTTGTTTGCCGCTGCAGATGGACCAAGGCGTCGGTTAGGCGGCAACTCACAGCGCCCGCCTCCGATGTCTTCCTCCGGTCTATCCAGCCACACTTAACCCGACTTTCAGTCGGCGACAAGATGCCACAAGAGACTGGGTGATCGGCGACCGCCTGTCTGAAGACCTCCGCCGGTGAGGGTTTTAAGGGCTTCGAAAAGACTGGGTGACCGGAGGTGATTTTTGGAAACTCAGAGGCCGAACAAATGAAAAGATCTTAGTGAAGGGGTCGTTCAACCCCTAACACGCTGGCTGCCATTTTGCTCTCTTTTCCTTAAATGACCATCGTCGATCGAATGGAGCGGTCTGGCAACACCACCAGTTTCGGTGATGCTCAGGAAACCCTTAAATTTTTTTTCTGGGGTGTTTCTAAAATCCCCAAATTTCTGCGATTCGTCCCCTTCACCCTTTCCGAAAACGAATTTTCTCCACGGGTGGTCGGCGGTTTGAGCCCTTCACAGAACTGACTGTCGTAGTTTTCAGCAAAGAGCCTGTCGTGCAACGCTTCTTCTCAGCCTACCACCCACGTCGGTTCTAGCGAGTGTAAACAGAGGTAACCCAATTTTTTTTTTCTGAGTTTACGCAATCGGGAACCCTAGTTCACCGATTTGCCCAAAACAGAACAAAAATAAAGACTGACCTTTTTTTGCTAATTTTCTGTTTGATTTTGCAATGTGTTTTGTTTTTTTTATTTTGTAGAGATGCAAGCGATTTCGACTGGCACACACGATCACTGATAGGGGTTCTGTCGAACCTCGCTCTGATACCACTGAAGGGATGCTACCTTGCACGGGGCCAAAATTGCAGCGGGATGAAGGCTTCGCCGTTACGCTCAAAATCGTCCGAGAGTCCAAACTCTCAACTCTCTTCCTTTCTGAATGTTATGAATTGTTGTGTATCATGTGTTGTTCTTCCATACACTATTTCACTTGCACTTATAAACTATGAAGAGAGTTCAAGCTTTGGAACACAACCTCTTGAAGAAATTCCTTCATCTCTCAAGAGACTCTTCTCTTGAAATGTGTATGTTAAAATGACTTTCAATCTCAAGAAACACTTTTCTTGGAACGTGACTGTAGCCATATGAACTTACACAGTAGCTATTACCGGCATCATGTTGCGCTGCTGCATAAAAGTTGCCCTCTAAATGTGAAATTCCAAACGCATTCTTGGGGAAAAGTTGGCCAAATAAAAATGCCCTCTTTAGAATGCCGCTAGAGGGTATCATACTCTATAATGCAGCCAATAATTTTTCCTGTATATAAATGGTGGATGACCATTTTTTTATCCTTAGATCATCACCACTATTAATTGTGAAATCAGTGGGGCCCACGAAAACGTGTTTATTGATGTCATCATTAGGTAAAGATGAACGCTACGGACGGCTTGAAAACACAAAAGTTTGGTTTTTTGAATTATTGATGTATCACCAGATCTGACCTTAAAGCTTTGAGCTCTGACCGTTGATCTTGGTCAAACCAATGCCTTGGCTTTTTTTTTTATTATTATATGCGTTAATAATTTTTTTTTAAAGGCAAGCTAAGGTTAGGCGGATCCTTGCCAAAAAAAAAAAAAACAGTCATTGAATCCTAAGCCTTCAGCTTGACACAAGACCCCCACTTACCACATGGTAATATTTTTTACCTTTACATAGCAGAGAGGGTGCTGCGTTTTCTCCCCTGAACATGCACTGTAGCTACAGTGCATGTTTGGGGTTCAGGAGCATCGCGTGGCGCTCAGTCAGGTGTATGAGACCCCCTACACCCGCAGGCGAGTATATGATGGTGTAGGGGAGTCCCGTACACCCGACTGAGCGCCACGCGGTGCTCAGCCCGGGACCGGAACATGCACTGTAAACACCTCAAGAATTACAACCTTGGGGTCAAATAAAATGAAAAAATCAAAACCAACAGGGCTCAATTTGTCTGGCAGGAGCAGTTAGTGTAGGTCACCTTGGAATGTTGCAAGTTCTAATCCCAACGTTATATGGTTGTATAACTGGTACGGATCTGCCTAACCCCAGTTTTCTCAAACTAAAAAAAAAATGAATTTCCAGATATTGGTGTCAAAATTAACGTCTAAGAGAAAATTTGGAGGCATTCTGGCAATCTTCATGAGCTCAACAGAACATGAAAGGTGGATCAGGTGCAGTGGCACATTAAAGTGCAATGTGATTTCACATGATCCGCCGGTCGTCCATCTTTCTCTCTCTTGGTGTGAATGGCCGTCTTGATTAGGATGGGTCTCCCAAGAATTTAGAATTCTCATTTGGGCCCTTGGCTGGCTGCTCCCAATATAAGTAAAAAAAAAAAAAACTTGTCCCCTCAAGAAAAATGAAACATCCTGTTTTTGTCCTCCCAATAAAAGTTTGTGGGTCCTTCCTAGGGGTGGCAAAACCTGACATGACCTGCCAACCCGACCCACCAACCCACCTCTTAGGCGGGTTCGGGTTGGGCTTAAACTAACCCGTTTAATAAACGGGTTGACCCGCCTAACCCGGGTTGACCCGCCTAACCCGTTTATTAAACGGGTCGGGTTCGTGTTAGGGGTATGCCAACCCGTCAACCCGGCTGACCCGTTTAATAAACGGGTTAGGCGGGCATGTCAACCCGCCAACCCGTTTATTAAACGGGTTGGCGGGTCGTGTCGGGTTACCCGTTTAATAAACGGGTCGGGTTTGTGTTTGCCACAGCCGACCCGTTTAATAAACGAGTCAGGTTCGGGTTGAGGTGTGCTGACCCGCCAAGTCGACCCGCCAACCCGACCCCATTGCCACCACTCCTTCCATGTCTGAATTGATAAATTACTACAATGATAGTCTAAGATTCTTATCATGAGTGAAAACTGTTTCTATGTTTGCAAATATTATTGGCATTTATTAGGCACGCTTGCTTGGCACAAAAAAAAAACAAGAGAACGATTAGGTCACTTTACCCACTTATCATGTGATACCAAATCAGGCTGTGCACCATGTGATCTGGAATCGTGCAATTTCGAATCACATGAGATGCAAGAAAACATGCTTTGGAATTAAGGGTGTCAACCGGTCGGGTTTGGTTGAGACCTAGGTGGAACCAGACTTGTATCAGATTTTTGAGTATGGTATTAGGTCCACACCTGAGTCTAATTGGATCTATTATAAGAGAAACCATACCAAGACCCAATAAAAACTACATGAACCATATCCGGACCATACCCGGTAAAATAATATTTTTTTATCATTTTTACATTTAAAAATTTTCAGGTCTTAATGGTAATTCTGGTCAGGCCTGGGTCTGGTATAAAATTTCACAAACTATACCCAGGTCCATGTATTAATCAGACCTTCGGGTCCAGACCCGGGTCTTAATCAGGTCTTCTTATTTGTCAACATATCTGGACCCTATAAGGTTTGGTCTGGGTGGGGTCCGGGTACACCGGACCAGTTGACCTCTTACTTGGAATTATGATTCAAACCAACACACACACACACACACACACACACACACACACATATATATATATATATATATATATATATATATATATATATATATATATATATAGAGAGAGAGAGAGAGAGAGAGAGAGAGAGAGAGAACGTTTACATCACAAACGTTGACAATATCTTAAATCAACAGTCAAACATACCTTAAGGTTTTGGTGGGGGCAACACCCTTGTGCCATTAGAAAATTGAGACCTTTCTTTCTTAAACAAACAAGGGAAAATTGAGACCATGCTTTTGGAAAAGAACGACCAAAACTAGTACTGTGGTTCCCTGATTTGGGCTCCACTAAAGTAATCATGAAATCCAATATCTTATTTGACCAAAAACCAAATATAGTATTAAGCCACCTTGATTAACATTAATTAAGCCGCCTTGTTTTGGTGGGGCCAACATTCTTTCTTTGGAATGTAAAAACTTTTTAATCGTGTATTGAAAATTTGATGGTATTTTGTTGCTTCATGCTGGGATGTCAATGGATCTGATCTTATCCGATATCCGAACAAACATGACTTTGTTTAGTCAGACCAAATCCATATCCTATTATAATCAGATGCGGATATGGTTTTGGTTTTAGTTTTGGGTTTTTGCTATTGAATCCGATGGATATGTGGTTTTGATGGAGA
Source organism: Nuphar pumila (assembly GCF_984573655.1). Classification (NCBI taxonomy): domain Eukaryota; kingdom Viridiplantae; phylum Streptophyta; class Magnoliopsida; order Nymphaeales; family Nymphaeaceae; genus Nuphar; species Nuphar pumila. The sequence goes on along the minus strand of NC_143249.1, from coordinate 178,898,673 downwards.
TCCTAATCAGTTTACATGTAAAATTAAACAGTTTTGGTTGAGCTTTTCACCATCCGAGTCCGCATCCGCATCCAAATCTGTTTAGGCAATATCTGAATTGTTGGATTTGGTATTGACTACATCTGATCTGAATCTGAACTGTTTACATCCCAACTCATGTATTACTAACTATGGGCATGACCCAACCTAGTATGGTAAACAAATGCATTTTTCTTCAAACATACATGTAAAATTGCTTAACACCAACACCAGATCTGCACGTCCCAAGCCGTGTTTGGGACCGAGTTGGATCTGTCCTATCAATCCCGCTCCGATATAACTCAACATGAACCCTGCTAGACAACCCATGTTGTATAGGTAAAATGTATTGTTGTGGGATATCTGCATCGGTGGCTATCTTCACAATAGTTATCCACTACACTAACAATAAAGTGAAGTACAACTATTTATGCAGTCCAGCTATTTACGCTATTTGCATCCCACCTGATAGCAATTTACCTTTTACGCTTTCTTTCTGTGTTTTTTTTAACTGTCCAGCTATTATCGAGTTGTATCTTTGTATCTTATTTATTTTCTTTCGATCATTCAATGGTAGAACAACTTTCTCGGAACTATTCCATTGTGTTTATTCTCTAATATGGTATCAGAGCAGTGTTTGGATCCTATGCCAGCATAGTCGACCCTTCTGTCGTGCTTTTGTAAACACATTCCTCTCTCTCGACAATAGGCATTTCCTGTAGATTTTTTTGTTCTGTGACCAATTCTGAGGAACCGTTGCACCGACGTCGAACACATCTCTGAACTAGTTTTGCTAGAAACCATGTCCAAAGAAGGAACACGTTCATCGGCGTTATCGAGCACAACAGAAGATCATAGGAATCCATATTACATTCATCACTCAGATTCACCAGGCATCATTCTGTTTTTTCAGCCTCTTACAAGCAAACATTTTGCCATGTGGTATCGCCCAACACGAAAAACAAAATGGGTTTCGTGGATGGTACTATTCCTATACCCACTGAACCAGCAACATTAGTTGTTGCCTGGAAAAGGTGCAACAATATGGTACAATCTTTGATCTTGAATGCACTTCATAAGGATCTATCTTCGAGAGTTATATATGCCCAAACGTTAGAAGAAGTATGGTCCAAATTGAGAGAGAGATTCTCTCAATCTAATGTTTCTCGAACCTATTAGATTCAACAACAAATACAACAACAACAACAACAACTACGCCTTCATCCCAAAACAATTGGGGTCAGCGATATGAACCAAAAAAGAAATTCATTTTGGGTCTTCCACATGAATCCTTTTCCTTCAATCATTTCTATCCAACGCCATGTCCTCGGTGAGGTTCAAAGCATTCATATCCTTTCCTATCATCTCCATCCAAGTCTTCCTAGGCCTACCCCGACCTCTTTTAACTAATATATTTTCCCATTTCTCCAACCTTCTAACTGGAGCATCATTAGGCCTTCGCCGAATATGTCCAAACCACCGTAAACGATTCTCTCGCATCTTATTTTCAATGGGTGCAACACCTACCTTCTTACGTATCTCTTCGTTCCGAATCTTATCTTTTATTGTATTTCCACACATCCATCTAAGCATCCGCATCTCAGCTACACTCATTTTTTGAATATGATGACTCTTGGCAGCCCAACATTCCGTACCATATAGTAAAGCGGGTCTAATAGTCATCCTATAAAACTTTCCCTTCAACCGCAATGGCATTCTACGATCGCACAGCACTCCAGTAGCACTTTTCCATTTCATCCACCCAACCTTTATCCTATGATTTACATCTCCATCAATTTCTCCATACTTTTGAATGATGGATCCCAAATATTTGAAATAATCATTCACCGGTATATCTTGCTCACCAAGCTTCACTACACTCTCATCCCTACTTCGTTGCTTACTAAACCGACATTCCATATATTCAGTCTTACTCTTACTCAACTTAAAACCTCTAGCTTCCAATGTCTGTCTCCATAATTCTAACTTAGCATTAACCCCAGCTCTAGACTCATCAATCAAAACAATATCATCAGCAAACAACATACACCACGGTACATTTTCTTGAATTGATCTCGTAAGCTCATTCATCACTATCGCAAATAGGAAAGGGCTTAAAGCAGATCCTTGATGTAACCCAACCGTTATCGGAAAATTGGTTGTCACCCCTCCACAAGTGCGGACATTGGTTACTACTCCTTCATACATATCTTTAATTATACTAATGTACTTGAGAGAAACACCTTTCTTCATCATTGTCCACCAGAGAACGTCCCTAGGTACTCTATCGTATGCCTTCTCTAAATCAATAAAAACCATATGCAAATCTTTGTTCCTCTCTCTATATCTTTCAATAAGTTGTCTAAGAAGATGTATAGCTTCCATAGTTGATCTTCCAGGCATAAAACCAAATTGATTCTCCGATATCATGACAACCTTCCTCAACCTAGACTCAATCACCCTCTCCCAAAGTTTCATAGTATGACTCATGAGTTTTATACCAGATTGCACAACAACAAATCACTAAAAGAAAAATTACCTTTTTTACCTTTATATAGTTGGGGATTTTACCTAAGGATGCCACTGGATTGACAAATTATCATTCTACCCTTGATAATTTAATTAATTATAAAAATATCTTTGAAATTCGGTTTTTGAGCAATTCTTTGTTTGAATCTATAAAGGTTTTGAATATAAGTTCATATCTTTATTTGGATTCAATAATTACTCAAAAATTTAGGTTTAATTTTAGACTTTAATTTATATTCATACTGGTTCAAAATTCATAAGAACTTGTCTTTTCAGAATTTATTAAACATTGAAATTTCCTGGTATTATGTATCAGCCTCAATCGGCCCCATATGTATTGTACGGCTAGAAAATCAATATGATACTGACCTAAATCAGCTATTTTTGATAAATATAAAAAATGACTTAATATTATTTTTTAAAATATTTTTTTAATGGATCTAACGCCGTGTCATATTTTGATTAACACATAATATTATTTAATTATTTTTTGCCCATTCAGAATGATTCACTTGAGAATCGGTATCAGCCGATTCACCTGAATCGTTGCCAAAAGATACAGTCCATACAACAACATTGGTTCGTACCCATGTATTTGTGACATAGATTTTAATTTATTTTCTTTATTGGTCAAAATTTGGTCAACTTATTTTGGTCATTTGATAAATCCAAGACAATGTCATAATTTTATCTACCAATAATTGAAGCCAACACCTAAGTCCAAATCTACGGTTGTGAGAGTGAATTTAAAACCTGGGCCTTACTAACTGCCCCTTAGTATTGTGCTAACCCTAACCTCTCTCCAAACAGTTAGTGTTGTAGTTTTTTTTTTATAGGCAAGCTGGGGTTAGGCAGACCCCACCAGTTAGACAACATGCTATTGGGGTTTGAACTTGCAACGTCCCAATACATGGTGATGTGTACTAACAGCTCCTACCAAACAAGTGGAGCCCCGACCCCGTTGGTGTTTATTGTTGTAATTGAACAAGGTAAAACTCCGTGGGCTTACCCTCGCCCCAAGGCAGGAACACAGATCCCATCATTTGAAATAGGATGGATTTCATCCTACCTTCAATCCTAACCATCCAAAAGAACCATCTAGCCGTTGAATGGATGGCTAAGATTGAACGTAAGATGGAACCCATCCTATTTCAAATGATTGGGATCCGTGTTCCCAAAGGGAGTTTCCACAAATTCATTCTTCATTTAATTATTGAGACTTGAGAGTAGATTTTTTTTTTTAACATTTACTAATATCAACTTGGAAGCTAGCCTGTTGAGTTGAGATGATCCATCTGTTGTTACAGTGGGAGATGACCCACTTGCATTACCCACTTATTACCATATTGCCATATGATATATATCCTCGTCCGTGGCTGCATTTACTTTTCTCATATTGATTTTCAGAGTCCTATACAGACGGAAGAAGGGAGTGAGGGATTGTATTTATCCTGTGGGCTTCTGTGATCTTTTGTTTCTTTCATCATCTGGCCTTCTATAAATATACCAAAAGCTCCCTTATAGAAGGAAGAAAGAAACCATTCATCCGTTTGTCTTGTTAGCTATCCAAGGTTTCTTTCTCCCTGCAGGTTTGGATCGATATAGAGGGTGTCGATCACAGGAGAGCCCCACGTTAGGGTTTATTTCCATAGCAAGAAGAAGATTGATACCCTCTAACTGTATTTCTATATTCTCGTTTCCTTTGCAGAGTTCTCCATTTGAGTGATCCGTGATTTTGCAGGGTTTGGTAGATTATTCATTCTTTTACTTCTTTGTTCGTTCCTTTGTTGGTTACATTATTTTGGTGGATGATCCCATAGGAATAAGCTCAATTAAGAACTTCACCTGTTCACCATATATACCAATAAACCAAATAGTAGGTTCTCTCTCTAGTCATTCGATTTCTGATCACCTTCACATATTGCTGCATCAAGTCGTTCAAGAAAATGGAGAGGGCGCAGACGGGCAAGGGCAAGACCAACAAGCTGGGGATGCTCTTAAGGGCCTTGGGGCGCAGCAGCCCGCCACAACCAACAAAGAAGGGTGAGCCTTCTTCTTCACCATCGCCCAAGTGTGAGCGGAAGGTGGCGCAAGAGGGCGGCGGGAGGCGGCGGAAGGGAATGGTGGCGCCGGAGGGGTGCTTCTCGGTGTACGTGGGGCCGGAGAGGAAGCGGTTCGCGGTGAGGACGGAGGACGCGAACCACCCGCTCTTCAGGATGCTGCTGGAGGAGGCCGAGTCAGAGTACGGCTTCTGCTGCGAAGGCCCCCTGGCCCTCCCCTGCGACGTCGAGCTCTTCCACCGGGTACTCTTGGAGATTGAAGCTGACGCCGAAGATTCGGTGGCTCGCGGCCGCGGCTGCAGCTTCCCCACCGCCAGAGGCGCCGAGCTAGGCCGCTACCAGCTCCTCAGCCCATCCCGTTTCCGAGTCGGATGATGCCGTCTCGTATCTTCTCGGTTCGCGTGTTTGACGCCTCCTTGTGTAGTCAACGAAGACGGGCTGTGTAGTTGTTTGGAAATTGTATGCAGAGAAAGGAGAAGCTTTTAACCAACGGGGGCTCCGTTTGTCTGGTAGGAGCAGCTAGTGCACGTCACCTTGTGTTGGGACGTTGCAAGTTCAAACCCTAATAGTATCGTTGTATAACTGGCAGGGGTCTGCCTAACCCCAGCTTGCCTTTCAAAAAGAAAAGAAGGTAAAAGCTTTTAGATGCAGAAAGTGTTGCTCTTTCTGTTTTTTTTTTTTTTCATTCTTTCCAATATCATATAAGTAGAAATGAGCAATATCATATTGCTCGCATTTTTTCAAGTGAATCTAACCATACAATGTGATCTACATGATTTACATTATCTGTTTAATGAATATCGACTTCTGAATCACCAAAATCTGGTGTGAACAAGTTTTTTTTTGGTAATTCAAAATCAATGAATGTAAATGCAATAAATTTTCAACAAACATGATTCAATAATTGATTTCTAACAAATTGACTATGTTGAAGGTTAGATTGAGTCATAACAACTTGCATCTATGAGTTTAAACTCATTAATACTGTCACTCAAAAGAAAAAAACTCATTGATACCATATGCACATCTACACCAAAGACTATCCTATATATCCAGCCTTTTATCCTTTGGTAAATATGACCTTAGTGATATACATGATCCATATTTTGAAAAGCAGAGCATTTTTTTTCAGCAATTTAAAAATCAGAATCAACAGCCATCAATGCTTCAAATTTTCTCAATTTAAAAACACATTTTTTATATAAAAAATGCGATTAAAAGTTCGATTCCTAGCAAATTGACAACTATGTTGAAGGCATCTATGATATCAGATTGTCTAAACAATGCAGCATGAGATGTCATTTGTGGGTTTCGAACTTGTGACATCCTGTCAGCTTGGTGATATTCACAAGTCACCCCTACCTGACAACAGGAGCCCTTGTGGGCATGTAAACATCAATTATATCAAATATATATCCATGTATATATGTGTATGTATTTGTTTGCGGATGCACACATCAATGGGTCGGTTTTAACCAGACCAAACCCTTAGGGTCCTGGTATAGTGACAAATAAGACCTGATTAAGACCCGGGTCCGGACCTGAATGTCCAATTATTAATACATGAACCCAGGTATAGTTTGTGAAATTTTATACCAGACCCAGACCCTACCTGAATTTTGATTAAGACCCACAAAATTTCAATGTAAAAATGATAAAAAAAGTTTATTTTACAGGGTATTGTCCGGATCTGATTCATGCAGTTTGTATCGGGTCCGGGTATTGTTTCTCTTATAGTAGACCTGATTAGACCCAGGTCCGGACCCGATAACATATCCAAAAATGTGATCCAAGTCTGGTTCCACCTGGGTCCAAATCAAACCTGACCCATTGACACCTCTACCAGAGTACATGTGAAAAATTCCTGCACCTAAACTGCTACAGTAATGGTTGCCAAAAAAATTTAGCATGGTATGAATATTCAGATTTGCTAGGAAAAGTTTTTCCACCTCCAAATGTGGCCATAGAGTGCGATATAGTTTGGTTCTTACGTAGGGAAAAACCCGGTCTGATAGTGATTGGATCAAAGTTGGAAGATATGGATCGACATCAGTGGAGTTTATGGTGTCAGGGTCCCAGTAAGTCAGGATCCATCTTTGTCTAGCAGGGTCCACGCAGAGTTATATCTGAGCGAGATTGATAGGACCGATCCAACTCTGTCCCGGACAGAGCTTGGAACGTTCAGATCTGATGTTGGTGTCAAGCAATTTCACATGCATGTTTGAAGAAAAATGGACTTGTTTACCAGATTAGGTTGGGTCTTGCCCATAGTTAGTAATGCATGAGTAGGGATGTAAACAGTCTGAACCCGGATCAGATGTAGTCAATATCAGATCCAACTAATCAGATATTGATTAAACAGACTTGGATTTGGATTCGGATTCGGATGTAGACTCGTATGGTGAAAAGTTTAACCAAATCCGCTTTATTTACATGTAAACGGATTTGGATATCCATTAAAACCACATATCTATCGGATTCTAAAAACCAAAACCATATCCACAACTTATATCGGATAAGATCCGATCCATTGATATCCCAGCATGAATCAGCAAAAAACCGTCTAATATTCAATACACGATTAAAAGTTTTTGCATTCTAAATAACGGATAAAAAACCTTAAAAAAAAAACAGATTGAGAAAATGACACAAAAAACTGAATTGTGAAAAGGAAAAGGCAAACAATTTAGGTGGGTTTAATTATATTCCATTTCAAAAGAACGGGGTTTTCGCCGATTTTTTTGACGATGACAATTTTTCACTTGTTTTTTCATTTTCAACGATTTATTAAAAGGACAAGTTTACCAACAGGGGCTCTGCTTGTCTGGTAGGAGCAGCTAGTGTACGTCACCTTGTGTTGGGACGGTGCAGGTTCAAAACCCAATGATATAGTTGTATAACTGGTAGGGGCCTGCCTAACCCCAGCTTGCCTTTCAAAAAACAGACAAAGTTTTAAACGGGTTTGACTTTTCTATGATCAAGTCATCCGCTGAAAATTCATTTTAATAACTTGATTATCACGTGTATTTGAAATTTAAAGTTTGAAGTACGATTCTCACGTCACGGCTCTCGAATCATAGTGATCTCATCTCATTCTGTCATGTTTGGGGTACAAAGACTTTGTTGCAACTTGGGTTCTTGATAGGGGTTGACATCAGGTACCAGACCCGAAGCCTGACTGGGCCAGGGTTGGGGGTCCAAATAAAATCAGTTTGGGCTTGGTCTGATTACTTAAGTGAGCCTGAATCAGGCCCGGCCTGGTATAAATCTACATATAGGATCGACAAGGCCCCATCCCATTTAGTGGTCGCGCCTAATGAGACCATCCCAAACTCGATTATAACCCAGCCATGCTCATGTCAGGACTGGATTTGTGTTGGGTCCATCGAGCTCTTGCCAAACCCTATTTGCGCTGGCCTGGCTTGCTCCAAAGACCACACCCAGTTCTTGAGTTGAGCCTAAGAAACGGAGCCCGGCCCCAGCTCACCTTGTTTGGACCGGGGATGGAGGACATAAAATGGGGATGGAGGCGGGGATAAAGGTTAAAATCAAAACCTATGCGGGGATGGAGGCGGGATGGACTTACAATTTCCCCGCCCGCCCCAATCCCTGCCTTGCCCCTTCCTGCCCCGTCCTCAATCCTTCTAAGGATGGCAATGGACCAAGGGGAAATGGGGCCCTACCCCGCCTCACCCAGTTTGGACCGGGGATGGAGGACATGAAACGGGAATGGAGGTTAAAATCCAAACCCATGAAGGGATGGAGGCGGGGGATCGATCTCCGGATTTTGAGACGAGGCAGGGGTGGATACCTTGTCCCCCGCCCCCACCCTGGTCCACTGCCATCCCTAGTAAAAAACCGGTAGTTCGATACATACTCTGCAACATGGTGCCCAACATGTTGACTTTGACCTAACTTGTCTCAGGTCAGATTGAATCTAGGAGAGTGTGCATGAATTAGGTTGACTTAGGCACAGATTGGACTTAGCTGGTCAAGGCAAACCTGAGCCTCATGCTATAACAAACCAAGTTGATTTTGTTCATCTTATCCCATACAAACACTTGGTCGCCACTCATGTGCCGATCGAACCATTTTGGTCAAAATCTTGATCAAGGTCATATGACGGTCAAGCAAATCCGGGTACTGTCCCATCCTACGCTTTAGCCACCAACCTTGAAAGCTAATTTGGGTTAAAGATACCCACATATCTCATTAAAATAACTACAATGAAGATTGTCTTTCAAAAAAAAAAAGTGATGCACAAAAGCTGATATATCTATTTAAAGGCACGCCTTTTTTTTTTTTAATATTTACATGGAGAAACTGGGCCCAGGATCATAGACCTAGCAGCGCTGGCAAGCCTGGCATTGCCTGTTGTACTTACAATCGCTATCTTAGCTTAACTACAATCTCATAGAGTAGGGGTGGCAATTGGGTCGTGTCGGCGGGTCAGCATACATCAACATGAACCCGACCCATTTATTAAACGGTTAACCCAACACGACACGGTTAACCCGTTTAATAAATGGGTCGGGTCGGGAAAATGGGTTGATGGGTCGGGTTCGGGTAAACGGGTTGGCGGGCGGATTGGCGGGTTGGGTTTGGGTAAACAGGTAAACGGGTTGGCGGGCAGGCGGGGCGGGGTCGGATAAACGGGTTGGCAGGTCGGTTCGGGTAAACGGGTTGACCCACCCGCCTAACCCGTTTATTAAACGGGTCAGCCGGGTTGACATACCCCTAACACGAACCCGACCCGTTTAATAAATGGGTTAGGCGGACCGACCCGTTTACGACATGAACCCGTTTAAGCCAAACCCGAAACCGCCTAAGAAGCGGGTTGGCCGGTCGTGTCAGATTTTGCCACCCCTATGGTAGAGTCGCTTTGACTTGTGCAAGGGGTGACACCCATGTGATTTGAATCTTGACCAATGTTATCATTATCAGTGCTTAGTGCTTATGGGCCGAGCAGAAAATCGATACTCTTTACTCATACTCTTTAATCATGAATGAACTATTTTTTTAATGAATGCAAAAAATACAAAAAAATATTTTTTTAATATTAAGTTAATATTTTTCATTGTTATTTTAATATTATTTATTATTATTTTAATGATTTCAACTAGTCACATTATGATTGATACACAAACGATTCAAGGTCGATACATAAACAACATTGATCAAGACAACCTGCCTAGCAGCCTAGGTTCCCATCCCACTATGCCAAACTAGGGGTGTCAATGGGTCGGGTTTGGTTCGGATCCCAATGAAACCAGACTTGGACCTGATTTTGGGTATAGTATCGAGTCCAAACCAGGGTCTAATCAGGTCCACTATAAAAAACCATAGCTAAATTCGATAAGAACTACATGAACCACACTAGGTAAAACCATATTTTTTACCATTTTTACATTGAAAAATTGCAGGTCTCAATCGGAACTTGGGTTGGGTTAGTGTCTGCTATAAAATTTCACAAACTATACCTTGGTCCATATATTAATCAGACCTTCAAATCTGAATCCGGATCATTTTATTTATCACCATGTACCGGACCCTATATGGTTTGGTTCGGGTCGGGTCTCGATAAATTCAACCCGTTGACAACAAACCCTTTGGGTATTTACTACTTAAAAAGCAAACCTAATTTGTGTGAACCAAAAGTGCAAGAAATAGACAGGGGACCAAGATTGACAGGTGACATGACATTGCTTAATGGGATTGTGATTATATATATAGCTACATTTCAAACAATGTGGAAGATTGGACAAACATAAAAAAAAAAAAACCCACGTTCTCAGTTTTCCCTAGGAGGATCTTTATGAATAATTTTGATTTGTGAAACATAGATCCAGAACATGAGAGGAAATCTATTTGAAAGATTGTTAAAATGACAATGTACCGATTTTTTTTTAGTTAGGCAGACCCCTAAGAGTTATACAACCATACCATTAGGATTTGAACTTGCAACCTTCCAACACAAGGTGACGTACACTAGATGATCCTACCAGGCAAGCCAAGCCCCAGTTGGTAAAATGACAATGTACCTCCTTTTTTTTTCTAAAGGCAAGCTGGGGTTAGGCTGACCCTGACCAGTTATACAACTATACCATTGGGTTTTGAACCTACAACGCCCCCAACACAAGGTGACGTGCAATAGCTGCTCTTACCAGACAAACAGAGCCCCCTCTTGGTAAAATGATAATGTACCTTACTACTGCAGGACCCAAGTCTTTTCATCTATAGTGCATAATGCAACTTGTTGTTTTCGAATTTCTTGTCTAGTTTGCATTTATCAACTCAAATTAGCACTTGGATGGAACTTTGACACGCAAGAAGATTGAATGTGACCAAGTTGTTCACGTTTGGACCCAAGGGATTTGACTTGGTGGGATGGGACCTAGACCATTTGAAGGGCAGCCTAGGTTCAATTCCCATGGCAGTAAGTAAGGCATGATGAACAAGCGTGGCTAGGTCTCTGCACTGCACCTGAAGCGGTTTCTCCAAGTAAAAAAAAAAATCACATTTAAGTGATATGCTCAAGCATACTTTCGCAATTGGACTGTGGGAGCTTTTAATGTTATATCCTAGTATGGATCCAGGGTGGCCATATGGTTTCACATTGAATCCCACAAACCATACGATTGGATTCAAGTATTGAATCTAAGTAAGGATCCAAAGTATGAAACCAAAATTAGTCATTGGATTCTCTCTAAAGAATTCAATGACGTTGAGTAGCGAGCTCTTAAAATGCACCACAGATAGTGTTAGGCCCCGGCATCACCTGGGAATCCAATGAAACAGATAAGCGTGAGAAAACAATTTTCAACATTGGTATCAGAGCTGAGTTTTGATGTGCCCAGAGAAATGATAGATTGTGGCAATGCTTCCTGCAAGAATAGACAACAAAGGAGATAGAGAGAAACTTGCCCTGCTATCAACGTAACCTTGGGCATCAGTTGGCCTCTGTTATGGTTGTGTTGCATATTAAGCATGCTATTGTTGCATAGGCATTCCTAATCGAGATGATAAACAACATTTGCAACCAAGTTCATCATCATGATGCTTGTGGAAGTTGTCCTATCGTCAGAGGGCAAGAAATAGCCATTTTAGATGGCATCAAACAATCAGGAAGAAGGTGGCCTCATGCAATATTGGGGTACACTGTCAAAGCTGAAAAAAATACATGGGGGAGATCATACTCTTCTTCTTGAATGGGGAGGCAAAACTGGGACCATTCGTATTATCACCCTCGAGTGCTGACCCTTTGTGCTCTCCTCCTCCAGCTCTAAGGAGGGCGACATACTCAGGGTTACTGTGATGTCGCTGTCATGGTGTCATCAGAGATCGGTGGAGGAGACCCCCTGCGGCAATGTTGCTTCAGGAGTCAAAGTCTGCTAAAAAATGCCTTCTGTATTTCCAATCCTAACTCGTCCATTTTCATTGGAAAGCGATTCCTTGAAGATGAACTATAGGGTCATGAGCTCTTTGTTGTTCCAACCCCTCCCCCACCGCCACAGTTTTGATCGGTACTTCTTGACCGCCTTCTCCTCTCTGGCTATCGTCTTCCCTTCTACTATGATCAATCGTTGCTCCTTCATCGGCATCGCGACATGGATCCACCTAATGAGCTCAACGTCATCAGAGCTCGCAAAGGAGGTGCCGACGGAGGTGGAATGGATCATCGAACCCACGAAGAGGAAGGCCCAAGCGCAATCGAAGATTGGCATAGTTGTTTCTGTTGACAGGATTGGGATTTCGAATGTTCTATGGTGATGGAGTCAGGAGCCTTCGGAGGAGGAGCTCACCTGGTTCACATGCTTCCTGCGGGATGAATCCATAATGGTCTTAGGATCGGGGCAAGATGTGGCTCAAGTGATGGTTGGAGATTCATCGAACGCCATCAAATAAAGGTTGTGATTCCACTCTCTTTTTTCAATCTCCATCATCGTCTCTTTGCGTTCCATAAGGGAAAAAGATCTCTTTGGTTGGAAGGGCTCCACTTCTCCGGTGATTGAACTGCGATCATGGTGGTTCTCAGAGAAGAACCACCTTGCTGCTAGTAGCAGAGGGTAGAGCGACCCCTTCCAGAACTATCCTAGTTGCTGATATCCAGAACCTTCATTCCTATGCCTTTGTTGACGAGCTCGCAGTAGATTTGCATGACCTCGTCCATGACATCGCTTTGAAGCTCGACAGACGAGATTTACGATTGAGCAGCTGGAGACGACAGTGAGAATCATCAGACGATTGCCAAAAACTGCAGTGAAGGCAGTGGCAGAGGCTGCCCCACCGTCTCAATTCTTTGTATAAGTTTTTTCCTCTTTCGTAAAAGGTGGAAACCCTAAAGGCCTCTCTTTTACGGGAGAGGGTGAAAAGTGAAGAAAAAAGAAAAGAAAAAAAAGGAAAAAACAATAAGGAGAGGTGTTAGGTTTTGGAAACAATGAGAAACCCTTCCTTTTAAATTTCAATTTTTTTTTCATATTCAATTAACAATATTGTATTTTGAGGCTTCTGTTTTTTTGGAAAATTTTAGAAATATAGGGTTTCTAGCTCTATTTTTTTCAAAATAGGTTTTCAAACTTTTTGAAAATTTCAAAAAAAATCCTTTAACTTTTTTTTTAACTCAAAAAGTTTCAAAAAATTTATTTTAATATTCTAACTTTTTTTACTTTGCAGAAAAGTGCTTTTTGTTTTTTTTACCAGAGTTTTATTTAGACAGATTTGGATATGAATTGTATCAAGATGATATAGATAGTTTCTTATAAATGTAGTTGGATCATATAAATTTCACTACAAGAATTCTATGGATTAGCGACAGACGCTATTCGACGCAAATTCATTGCAAGTCCGTCGATAAACTATTTAGCGACAGATTGATGACAACTTAGCGATAGATAACATTCATCATAATTTTCTGGTCGCTAATTAGCGATAGAACTGATCTGTCGCTATTTTCGTCACTAATTCGCGATAGATTAGCGAATATCATGATCCATCGCTAAACAAGGACTAATTTGGTTTTGCGACAAATACATATCCATCACTAATTCGTCGCTAAAATTTAATGACAAATACGTATCCGTCTCTAATATCCTTCACCAATTTAGCGATGGATTAGCGATAGATTACATTCTATCGCAAAACATCAACTAATTTAGTTTTTTAGACAGATAAATATTCATCCCTAATTCATCGCTAAATTGGTGACGAATATTAGCGACAGATAATATCCATCGCTAAGCAGTTGTAATTTTTAAAAAAAAAAAATTGTTTAAAATATAAATATCGAGAATTTTTTTTTGTTATATAATTTATATAGCCTGTGTATAAAAAACAAAGTGCACATAAAAAATACATAGTGAAACAAATTTAACAACCCAGTATAATCCTCGCCAAGTTCTAATTAGTTACAAGTGAACATATACAAAAAGTTTTGTTTGAAACAACAAGTACGTAAAACAAATTCAACACATGAATCAAATCCTCGCCAAGATTCAGAACATCATCCTCTTCATTGTATCGATCTGAACCTTCATCCATGCCTCGATCAGCACCTCTATGCTGATCATCTCTAGCATCGTACAAGAGAACCGAAATGTTAGTATTGATAAACAAAATATAATGAAATAAATTATATGCAATGCACCTAATTTAAGGAAATCAAAGTAACATGGCTGAATGACACAGACTAACAATAAAGTGAAGGACATTAACATAATTCAGAGGTTGTCAAAAAACTTTCATAGTGATTCAATCATGCATATATGTGTTATAAGGCAGTCAAAAAACTTTCATAGTGATTCAATCATGCATATATGTGTTCTAAGGTTGTCAAAAAAAAATTATACTGATTCAATCATGCATATATGTGTTCTAAGGCAGTAAAAAAAAATCATATTGATTTAATCATGCATATATTTGTTCTAAGGTTGACAAAAAAACTTCATAGTGATTCAATCATGCATATATGTGTTCTAAGGTTGTCAAAAAAGAATTATATTGATTCAATCATGCATATATGTGTTCTAAGGCAGTCAAAAAAAATTCATATTGATTTAATCATGCATATATTTGTTCTAAGGCTGACAAAAAAACTTCATAGTGATTCAATCATGCATATATGTGTTCTAAGGTTGTCAATAAAAGTAAAGTTCATAGTGATTCGATCATGCATATATGTGTTGTAAGGTTGTCAAAAAAAATTACTTAGTGATTCAATCATGCATATATGTGTTTCAAGGTTGTAAAAAAAAACCATAGTGATTCAATCATGCATATATGTGTTCTAAAAGTGTCATAACAATTTTATAGTGATTTAATCATGCATATATGTGTTCAAAAGGTGTAAAAAAAATTATAGTGATTCAATCATGTATATATGTGTTCTAAGGTCGTCAAAAAAAAATCATAGTGATTCAATCATGCATATATATGTTCTAAGGTTGTCAAATAAAATCCATAGTGATTTAAGCATGCATATATGTGTTCTAAGGCTGTCATAAAAATTGTATAGTGATTTAATCATGCATATATGTGTTCTAAAGGTGTCAAATTTTTTTTATAGTGATGAAATCATGCTTATATGTGTTCTAAGGTTGTCAAAAATCTTTCATAGTGATTAAATCATGCATATATGTATTATAAGGTAGTAAACAAATTTCATAGTGATGAAATCATGCTTATATGTGTTCTAAAATTGTCAAAAAACTTTCACAGTAATTCAATCATGCATATATGTACTCTAAGGCTGTCATAAAAATTTCATAGTGATTCAATCATGCATATATGTATTCTAAGGTTGTCAAAAAAATTCATAGTGATGAAATCATGCTTATATGTGTTCTAAGGTTGTCAAAAAACTTTCATAGTGATGAAATCATGCATATGTGTTATAAGGCAGTCAAAAAATTTCATAGTAATGAAATCATGCTTATATGTGTTCTAAGGTTGTCAAAAAACTTTCATAGTGATGAAATCATGCATATGTGTTATAAGGCAGTCAAAAAATTTCATAGTGATGAAATCATGCTTATATGTGTTCTAAGGTTGACAAAAAACTTTCATAGTGATTCAATCATACATATATGTGTTATAAGGCAGTCAAAAAATTTCATAGTGATGAAATCATGCTTATATGTGTTTTAAGGTTGTCAAAAAACTTTCGTAGTGATTCAATCCTGCATATATGTGTTATAAGGCAGTCAAAAAATTTCATAGTGATCAATCATGCATATATGTGTTCTAAGGTTGTTAAAAAAATTTCATAGTGATGAAATCATGCATATATGTGTTATAAGGTTGTCAAAAAAGTTTCATTATGATTCAATCATGCATATATGTGTTATAAGACAGTCAAAAAAATTCATAGTGATAAAATCATGCGTATATGCGTTCTAAGGCTGCCAAAAAAATTTTATAGTGATGAAATCATGCTTATATGTGTTCTAAGGTTGTCAAAAAACTTTCACAGTGATTCAATCATGCATATGTGTTATAAGGCAGTCAAAAATTTTCATAGTGATGAAATCATGCTCATATGTGTTCTAAGGTTGACAAAAAACTTTTATAGTGATTCAATCATGCATATATGTGTTATAAGGCAGTCAAAAAATTTCATAGTGATGAAATCATGCTTATATGTGTTCTAAGGTTGTCAAAACTTTCGTAGTGATTCAATCATGCATATATGTGTTATAAAGCAGTCAAAAAATTTCATAGTGATTCAATCATGCATATATGTGTTCTAAGGTTGTCAAAAAGATTTTATAGTGATGAAATCATGCGTATATGTGTTCAAAAGTTGTCAAAAAAAATTCATAGTGATTCAATCATGTATATATGTGTTGTAAGGTTGTAAAAAAAAATCATAGTGATTCAATCATGCATATATATGTTGAAAATGTGTCAAAAAAATTTATAGTGATTCAATCATGCAAATACTAGCTTGAAATCTAATGACATGAAACAAATGACATGGAACTTTATACTTGACGGACACTGAAGATCATGTTGAATGCAGACGAAGTTCCCTTGTCCCCAAAAAAGTTGCATAACTCATTACGAACAAGGTTGAGAAGGACTTCATGTAAAAAGTCACGCATTGTGTCCTGAAGAAGCTGACATACACCATCCCAAGAAATAGTAGGGTCAATCGGACGGTGGGAGTTGATGCTGGCGGAAGAACTCTGAGAGCCTTGGCTGCAGGAGGCAACGACTGGTGTGGTGTTAATATTACTCTCAAACCCAAACACACGACCTTTTTTGGGTTCACAGGTTGCAATCACTCATGCTGCAGGATCAAAAGGCGGATGCTGAGTGGAGTCATCGTCATATCTCTCTACCATTTGTTGCTCGTATAACTCTTACAAAGTAATGATTACAATATGAATTAATAATTAAGAATTACAATATTTATGATAATGTAATTCATGGTAACTTGTATATTATAATGTTTATTAATACAATAAATACATACCATTGTCGCTCTTGCCTTCTCTGATATGAACTCTCCCGTACTCTTACGTTTATGTGTTTCAACAAACACATCCTTGTAAGACGCAATGCCTCCTTTTTTGGCTTCCTACAAGGTTAAATGAAAAAAAAAATCAATTAGAAAGTATGAAGAAATAGTTATAAATTTGATAATATATATATATATATATGTTGATGAGTTACAATTTTCTTCTGGTGGCTCCCAAAAGTCCTAGAACCACATGTGTGTAGATGGGCATCGGACATCTTCGCTCGGTTTTGTGCGGCCTTGCTGAGCTGTTTTGAAATTCATGGCTCGCCCACTTGCATTGCATCCCAATAATCTGACCTGATATTAGAAGGGTCATGGCCCTTCCACTGCAGTGGATCATCTATCCCACCAGTTGCTTTTATTATTGCAGTCTTCATATTGTGAAGCATGTCAGCAAATCGACTGACAGCCACCATCTGCTATACTAGCCTCGCATCTTGCTCCTCCTTCGCAGTCGCAAATTGATTCAAAGCATACAAATAATTTCAGAAAGTTAGTACACATGACCATAAAAAAAAATTAAATATGAAACACATTAGATATGATAAATGATTATATATCGTAATTGAGGACAATAATTTGTCCAACACCTTATTTGAGTACTCTTTTCATTGAGCGACCGGTCTGGGGAGATGTTGAACTAGTGACTTTCTAATTTCTCGAATCACTTCTTTTGGCTCGAACGTCACGGTGCATATGAATTGGTATACATTAACAATCGACTATTGATATACATTATTTATAGGATAAGTATTGGACAAGTGACAATGAAATATTTATGGTCGACTATCGATATAAACTATTTCAATGAGTTATTGTGTGTCAGGCTGAGAAGACCCAACATCTGATGTTGTCTCGTGATGTGTATGAGTGGTTGGTGTAGGTGGGTCATGTACAGACGAAACATCTAAAAATAGAACAATGAATTAGAAATTCACATAATGCACATTTAAACAAATCAAATATACAATTATTTAAATGATATACCTATCGAAGCATTATGTAAAGACGAAGGTTGAGACTGACTATCACTAAGCTGAGATCCTATAAACACGATTACCAAGTAAAAATTTTTATATCAACATATAAGCAAAAATATAATGAATGCCTATATTTAAATATAACACAAAGACATCTACCAAACGCTATCCCACGACCTCCACTTGATCCTCGACCACTGGGTGCTCGACCACTGTGACCTTCATGAACCATATTCTAACAAATAAAAATGTTATTTGGTTCAATTACATAACTCTTTATCTTAGCATGGACATGACATATGCATGATATGTAAAGATTTAAAGGTCCTACATGAATCAATTTTATAACTATGCATGAACTGTGCATGTACATGTTAATTTATCATGCATTGATGGTGGATGTAATAATTTGATATATATATATATATATATATATATCACACATGATACATTCATTTTAAGCACGTTTTCATGATACAATTTCACATGGAATGCATAATCAAATCGAAAATAACTTCACGCAAGCATGGATAGTCATGTCAAATATTGCAATACATTCAATCATTCATATCGTAACAATGTCAAATATGTACCTGCAACAAATACACTTCAATATCTCGCTAACTACAACCATGACTAGCATGGTCTCTGAACTACAAAAATAAGAGCACTTCTATTTGCATACATTCAAATCATGCTCAGCATGATCTCCAAAATCTAGAAAAACAATCTTAGATATCTACAATTAAGTGAGTGTGTGAGCAGAAAAGTGTTGCATCCAAGAAAGTAAATAACATGTGATGCGCTTGCATCACTTACTCACCATTGGTATTTACCCGATTTGCATGATTTTGCATTTGCATTTTTTTTGTTTCTTTTTGCATGACATTTTAAGCCGCACACGATGCTTAGCATTAAGCATCATGCATTTTGCTCTACTATGCAGCTGCAATGCACATTACTCTTGCCGGCCAAATTAGACAAAGACACAAGGAGAAGTAGAAGAAAATAAGTTGTCGGCCAAAGACATAGGCGAGCCCTCCTGCCGATCGAGCAAACACAAAGGTAGGGGGCGGATCCCCCTGCCATTGTTGCTTAAACAAGGGCAGGGGACAAAGCCCCTTGCTAGAAAGTACCACCGGCAAGGGGGCGGGCCTCCTGTTGGCCGAGCAAACACAAAGGCACAGGGGGTGGATCCCCCTGCCGCAGTTGCTTAAACAAGGGCAGGGGGCAGGGACCCCTATCGATCGAGCAAACAAAAAGGCAGGGGGGACGAATCCACCTGCCGTTGATGCTTAAACAAGGGCAGGGGGTGCCCCCTACCGACCGATCAAACACAAAGTTAGGGGGGGCAGATCCCCTTGTCGTTGTTGCTTAAACAAAGGCAGGGGGCTCCGCCCCCTACCAAAAAGTACCAAAGACAGGGATTGGGGCCCCCTGTCGACCAAGAAAACACAATGGTAGGAGGGCTGATCCCCCTGCCAGAAAGTACCAGTGGTAGGGGGCTGGGGCCCCTGCCGGCCGAGCAAACACAACGGCAGGGGGGTGCAGATCCCCCTACCGCTGTTGCTTAAACAAGGGCAGAGCCCCCTGTCAAAAAGTACCAGTGGCAGGGGGTGGGGCCTCCTGCCGATAGGTTGGAAAGCGGGACAGGGGGGAGGCACGAGGGTTTGAGAGGCGAGCTCACCGGCATGGTCGCTGGTGGAAGTTGTCGGAGCCGGAGGACAGGTGGTGGGTCACTAACGAGGTCACCGAGGTAAGAAAGGGAGATGGTAGTGATTGAAGAGGGGGTGGCCGATGCTTGGTGGTTGTCGGTGGCAGTAGGGAAGAAGGAGATGGTGGTGGTGTTCAGAGGGGTGGCCGACGGCTATGGTCTTTGACGTCTGCTCGAAGGATGGGAGGTGACAGAGGGGGATCAAGCGAGGGAGGAGAAAGGGCAGTGTATTGGCAAAAGAGGAGAGAGAAAGAGAGAGCAAGGAGACAATTTTGTGCCCTAGATGAGCCGTTTTATATCGAAATGTAGCGACGACTTAGCAACAAATATATTTTGTCTCAAATTCCGGCGCTACTTTGCGACAAAAAAATTATGTCGCTCATCCATCTTTAAGTTGCGACAAAGTTTGAGACCTAATTTATCTGTCACTAATCCATCGTTAATTAGTGACAAAGTTTGAGACCGAATTTAGCTGTCGCTTATTTGTCGTTACTTAGTGACGGTTTTTGAGACATAATTTCTCCATTGCTAATTTCGATTTTAGGGATGACTAGTTTTCTCTAACTAATCTGTCACAAATTTGCGATGGATTATTTCTGTCGTAAATTTTTCTCGCTAATTAACGTTTTTCTTGTAGTGTTTCTTTTGAACCTACTTATGATCTGCTTTGGATCTTTACCCTGGTATGAGAAAGAAATTTTTAGCATGCATATATATATATATATATATATATATATATATATATATATATATATATATATATATATATATATATATATATGGCTCTTGAAATATTATGTATATGTATATTATTTTAATATGTTATATATTTTGTTTGTGTTCAGATCTTAATATATATATATATATATATATATATATATATATATATATATATATATGTATATATATGGATCCAATATGATTTGTGTTAATCCAATTTTTATATGGATCAAGTTTAATTGGATTAATATCCATTATATCTAATGTGTGAATCAGTATTAGATCAAAAGTTTGGATCTAGTAAGGTAACATAGACCTTGGTTTAATCCAGAAAAATATTTTAGATCTGGTTGAACCTATATAGATTTGGATAGATCCATTTGAATGAGTTTTAAAATAGTTTAGACCTTGGTAATGCTATTAGATCTTGTTGAACTTAAATGGATCTAAATATATTCAGTTAATAAGTTTTTGATCCAAGAAATATAATTAAACATACTTAAACTATTATTATACCTTAATAAGTCATTTTATGAGTATTTTGAGGTTATTTGGATATTGAGTAAATAACTCAACTTGGGTCAAATATTGAGATCCAGGTTAGAATCATTTTTTACTCGAAGCCCATGGTAGATATGAACCCAGTTATGGTTTGATGCGTGTATATAAGATATGGACCTAGATTTTGTTCAGGTTTTATGATGAATTCAAAAAAGTATGATGCCCAGATATGAGATATGGATCTAGATTTAATCTAGGTTTTGTGATGAATCTTAATAAAAAAAGTTCATGTACATTAGATATGAATCTAGATTGGATTCAGGTTTTGTGATGAATTCAACAAAGTATAATGTCTGAATATGAGATATAGATCGAGATTTAAACTAGAGTTTATAGTGGATCTGGATAATATCAAGACATATATTTGGACCTAATAATAATGTATTGTATGGTCTTAGTTTGATATGAATAGATCCATATAACTATAATATTGGATGTGTAGGGTGAATCCATTTGAATTTCAATATAGACCGTGTTGGACTTGATGAATAATATCTCAAGTCAGATTTGGATATAAACTCAGACAAATCCAATGAATTGGGATATATAATTTTTAGTGGATCCGATAATGGATCTTAACTTATATATAGGCATGTTTATTATTTAATTGCCTTTATCGTATGATTAATTCCTTAGAATGATCTTATCATGTTAGGCATATCCAAGTAGTAATGAGATAACTCTCACTGAATATAGATTTGTTATATATTCAAATTAGATTTAGATATGAAAAATTATGCTTTAGTTCATAATGAAAAATCAATTTAGTTTATGTGTATCCTCATGATAGATATATATCATAAAAAAAGTAAAACCTTATGATGTCATGACTTAATGCTCATATTGCTCAAATGCATTGTATTGGAAAAGTGTGAGCTGAATTATAATTTTATACATGTATGTGAATATATTTATTTAATCATAAATACTCATCATAAGTCATGTTCCCTATGACTTGTAAATGCATAAAAGAATATTTTTCATGCTTTAGAAACTTATGTATGAAATGCAACATGATGTTAGATAATCACATTTATGACAATATGGATATACTGATCCAAAATGATCAGATGGTAGTTAACTTGATGTGAATTTAAGCATGTTGCATGTGATAATGCACATAGATAGTGGGAGTATGGACTATGGTAAAATTTTAAAAAGTGAAAGTATCTGCTATGTTTGGTAAATCATACTTTTTCATTGATCCATGAATTGATGAAAATCCATAGTAATCCACTAGTGTGCATACAACAATAACAATCACAACAACTACGCCTTCATCCCAAAACAATTGGGGTCGACGATATGAACCAAAAAAAGAAAATCATTCTGGGTCTTCCACATGAATCATTCTCCTCCAATCATTTCTATCCAATGCCATGTCCTCGGTGAGGTTCAAAGCATTCACATCCTTTCCTATCATCTCCATCCAAGTCTTCTTAGGCCTACCCCGACCTCTTTTAACTAATATATTTTTCCATTTCTCCATCCTTCTAACTGGAGCATCATTAGGCCTTCACCGAATATGTCCAAACCACCGTAAACGATTCTCTCTCATCTTATTTTCAATGGATGCAATGCCTACCTTCTTACGTATCTCCTCGTTTCAAATCTTATCTTTTATTGTATTTCCACACATCCATCTAAGCATACACATCTCAGCTATACTCATTTTTTGAATATGATGTGTCTTGGCAGCCCAACATTTCGTACCATATAGTAAAGCGGGCCTAATTGTCGTCATATAAAACTTTTCCTTCAACCACAATGGCATTCTATGATCGCACAACACTCCAGCTGCACTTTTCCATTTCATCCACCAACCTTTATCCTATGATTTACATCTCCATCAATTTCTCCATACTTTTGAATGATAGATCCCAAATATTTGAAACAGTCATCTATCGGTATTTCTTGCTCACCGAGCTTCACTACACTCTCATCACTACTTCGTTGCTTATTAAACCGATATTACATATATTTTGTCTTACTCTTACTCAACTTAAAACCTTTTGCTTCCAATGTTTGTCTCCATAATTCTAACTTAGCATTAACCCCAGCTCTAGACTCATCAATCAAGACAATATCATCAGCAAACAACATACACCATGGTACATTTTCTTGAATTGATTTCGTAAGCTCATCCATCACTATAGCAAATAGGAAAGGACTTAATGCAGATCCTTGATGTAACCCAACCATCATAGGAAAATTGGTTGTCACCCCTCCACTTCTATGATATGGTTATAGAAGAGCCATAAGAATCTCGTGACTAACTAAGTTTGACCCAAATATGATTATTTATTTGAATATCGTTGAGGGTTATAATAAAAACTTGGACATGATAAAAAACTCATATAGTTATGTGAAAGGAGTGCCTGAAGAGAAGTTTTCATGACTAAATTCATATTATATATGAAAAGTACCATGGTTCATATAATGATGAAAAATTCACATAACTATGTGGGAAATAACCTACAACATATATGAAAAAACTTACTTGAAAATCTTGAAAAACTTTATATGATTATGTAGAAAATAACCCATAACATGTGTAGAAAACCTCATACTTAATAACAAAGAAAACATTCACATGAATATATGAGAAATAACTAATAACATGTAAGAACACATAATTGATATAACATGAGAAATTATTCTAGTTTATTTGATGCTTGTTTTATTACGAAGTGCTATAAGCTATAGATGATGCACCGTTTGTGATATAATATAGGTGTTCACCCCATATGGCCAAGTGGATGAAGTTGGATCCAGAGTGGCCATCCCTAACATTATCATCATTGCCTTTATTACAATATGAACCATGACACAGATCCTAGAGCCAGATTTCCTTATATATACAGATAAAATTTATAAAATTTACAAGTTTTCAGTAAAATAAAAACAAAATCTTAGCTCAATCCTAGCCATCCAATTAATGCTTAGGATTGGTCCACAATTTTCAGCTCTATGTGGACTAATCATAGCTGCTCAAATGCCTTAACTGGGTGGTCAAATGATGAAATCTATCCTATGTCAAAGGACTGGGTCCTTTTTGTTGAGGAGTCGTTCATCCATGTAAAAGAGCAACATTTCATGGACCATGATTTTAGCATTGTTTACAGTAAGGGATGTAATTATGTGAACAATGAGTTTGGGTCAGATGTGCTGAATACGAGATCTGACTTATAGAATGTTGGCTGAAGTTTAACATATTCATGTTCAGATGGTGAAAAGCTCATAACAAATATGATTTTTACATGAAATTGGATTTAGATTTCCATTAAGAAAAGATATAGGTCAGATTTAGTAACATTCACTTATAATCAGATATAGTTTTGGCTTACCAAATCCTACTAAATGAAGTCGGATGTGATCAGATATCAAATAAAATTTGATCAGTTGGCATCCCTATTTGCAGTTGTTCAATTTTTATTCTCTAGATGTTGTTCATCTACATAATCAACATCTCTAAAAAAATGTGGAACTCATTTGAGAAGTAACCAATCCAAATATGACATTTATGATGTAGTGATGAACCGCATCAAAAGGACACTTGATGGATTACAACTAAGTGTAACAACCCCAACTCATACTCCTTAAAAAGTATGAATTTTTTTTAAAACTAATATATAAATATTTCCAGAGACCCCGGGCCTTTACAGTTTCACTCCCAATTAGATAACCAAACACACCACAAGAGATCTTACATTTATCACCTCAAACCATAGCAACTCATTATTTATTAATTATGAAAGAAAGAGTGTTTAAACAATAATAGCAAGAGACATATCAGATTTATTTAAATGACAAAAAGTAAATAAAAAAAAGACTGAGCCACGCTGTCCCTCTGTGAACTGTCTAGCAAAAGTGTGACACTCGTTGCTCTCGTAGAAGCTAGTCGTATCACTAATCTCCTACGACTGCAAAAAAATCACAGACGTAGGGTGTCAGAAATCTGAGAAATTCTGCGTACAAGTACCTCTAATGAAATAAATGAGCATAAAGAATACAGATAAGAATCCATGCAATAATTTTGAGGTATGCATTTATGACAAATTCATAATTCAATTAAGTATTCACGCAATAGAGAAGAATTATTAAGCATAAAAAAAATTTAATAAATAACAAAGATCACCATTTAAGCAATACAACCATTTAACATACTTTAGAGAACAAAATTATGCATTCACCAACATTTAACAGCCAAGGAAACAAGTAAACATGCATGATCTAATGCATAGAAAAAATATGCATGATTCAGTGCAATGCATGAATAAATTATTATCATTTATCAGACTTTTTTTTATATGCATGTCCATATTAAATGCACACAATTTAAGTTTCTCTTTTTTATTAATATTGCTCGCAGATACTAAAAATGAAAAAGAATTTTTGAGGTCAAGTAGGGTTCCCAGGGTAACTTAGCATACACGTATTTTATTACTGGGTTCCAAACTTAACCCTCGACCGATATCACAAAACAACACTATCCATCAGAATATTAGAAATCAACATTTAATGTCGGGACACTAGAAACATCAGCATCCACAAGTGACACTTTTCTTGGTATACCAAAACAACAACTGTGTCTACACACCACCCCCAGGCAAAGTAGCGGACTCTCCCTAAAACCATGGCTAGGAGAAAGAACCTCAATATCGAGTTTAGGGGCAACAACAATGCACATAGAGTTTTTGTATCCTTTCGGTTTCCCCAAAACCGCAACTCCAAGAGTCTCATACTTCCAACGAGACATCTCAGAAAGTATATTATATTGTTCTTTTTCATTATCTTATTATTAATAGTTTTTGATTAATTTGCAAATCCAACACGTCAAATTAATACCACAAATTCGCATTTCCAAATAAATACACATTAAATGATTCTCGATCCTTTCTTTAAAAACAAAATACTTTAACTTCGTACCTCGACATGAGGTAAAACTCTTATTGTTATTCAAAAAGCACACAACAATTTCACTATCACAAAAAATCTTCAGTGGCCTCTCTATAGAGTCTACAACACCAAGACCCATATTGACGTTTCTTATTTATATGGCCTGAGACAAAGTCTCATATAAAGCAATAAATTTTGCTTTTATGGTGTGAGTTGCAGTTGTAGACTGCTTTCCATTTTTCCATGAGATGGCACTACCTTGCAATAGAAAAAGGTATCCAGTAATAGATTTTATACTGTCGATATATGCTCTTAAGTTCGCATCAGAGTATTCAATGACCTCTAGGTGGCCAACCTTTCTATATGTCAATATATAGTCTTTTGTTCCTTGCAAATAGTGCATGACCTTCTTTACAGCCTTCTAGTGTGCAATGCCTAAATCGGATTGATATTTACCAAGCATCCCAACTGCAAATGTGATGTTTGGTCGTATGCAGGTTTGCACATATTGCAAACTCTCAACCGTTAAAGTATACGACACACTTGCCGTCTGAGTCTTTTCATTATCATCTTGAAGACAATCCTTTAGTCTCAATTTATCACCTTTTACTATGGGTTCTGAATCAAGAGAGTAATTATTTATCATATATATTTTAAGAACTTTAAGAATATAGAATTTTTAAGAGAGGCTGAGTACACCCTTAGTTCTATCATGATAAATCTCAATTTCAAGGACATAAGTGGCTTCACTCATGTCCTTTATATCAAAATAAGAGAAAAAAATTTGTTTAATGCAATAAACCCAAATCATTAGTTGTATGAAAAATATTTTCAATATAAAAAACCATAATTATGATCTTATCACTACCTTTAAGGTATATCTACTGATCAACAATGTTCTAGTGAATCTAAAATTCAAAATTACCTGATTGAACTTTTTATACCACTGGCAAGATGCTTGTTTAAGTTCATAAATTTATTTCTTCAATTTTCAAAATAAATTATTTGAGTCATTTACACTAAAACCAAAAGTTTATTGCATATATATCTCCTATTTTAAATCTCTATTCTAGAATGTCATTTTCACATCCATTTCATATAGCTCTAAATCAAAATGAGTTACAAGGGCCATGATTATTCTCAATGATTCCTTAGTTGAGGCAAGAAAAAATATTTCATTATAGTAAATGTCCTCTATTTAAGTGAATCTCTTTATAACAAGCCTAGCCTTATACCACTTCATTTGCCCTTTACAACCAACAGGTCTGACCCTATTGGGTCGAGGTATTAAATATCACACTTATTTTTTTGTTATAATGACAAGTTCTTTTTTATTAGCATTGACTCAATGTAACGACTTATTACTATCAATGGCTTCTGCAAAGGATAAGAGATCATCATCAATATTTATGAAATTATTGGGCTCTTGTAAATACACTACATGATCAAGGTGGATAACATATATCTTGGTCCTCATGGACCTCCATACAGGTATTACAGGTGGTTCAAATGAATCTTTGCCTCCTATTATTATTGTATATTCTCAACAAAAACTTGTTATACTTAAGATTAATTTTTATTTACCAGATTTTTTCAAACATCATCCAAATAAAAAATGATCACGAAAATTGGGTATTTTTCCTTTATAGGTATGAAAACTGATTCATGTAATTCTTCAAATGCAAGTCTTTGAGATGCATCTATCTCAATAGAACTATTTTCAAGAAATATCTCATTATTTATTTACAGACAATAAAATCTAAAGCCCTTTGACCATAATATTCACCACCTTTATTAGACCTGACTACTTTAATAACTCCATTGGTCTGTTTCTCTACTTCTTTTTTTAAGTCATTAAAAACTCGAAAGACTTCAGATTTTTCAAATAACAAGTAGAGACACATATACCAGAGGTAGTCATCTATAAAGGTGACAAAATACTTTTCATCTGTGTAACACGAGAAAAATGACTCGCAAACATCCATATGCACAATCTTTAATTTTTTATTATTGTGTTTGACATCTTTCTTATTTGTGTTAAACTGCTTAGCCTTTATGAAGTCAATACATGGTTTTAAATCCATGAAATCAAGAGATCCAAGAATCTTTTCTTTCACAAGTCTATGGTCTCTCTCTTTCGATATGTGTCCTAACCTTTGATGCAAAAAACAAATAAGATTGTTGATCCTTTAAGCCACATTTATTGTCAATCATCATATTGGAATGGAGTGGGATTCCTAGATACAAAGTTTGGTTCTCAAATGATACAAACCATCACTTACATATATATAAACAATAAGAATATATTTTTTAATAATAATAACTTTGAAGTTTTTAAAATTAAATGCAAAACCAAATTTATCAAGTTTTAAAATAGAAATAAGGTTCTGATTATAAGATGAAACATAAAATACATCAACCAAATCCAAAATGAATCTAGACTTCAAAAGAATTCTGCAGGTCCAATGTTCTTTACATGTGAATGCATCCTGATTCTTGATAAGATACTTTTTTCAAGTTTTGTTGGTTTCTTTTTGTTAAGAAATGCCAGAAAGAGCTAACAATGTACAACATGGCACTAAAATCAATCCACTAACTATGCAACAAAATATGGATTAAATTGCATTCATGAGAAACAAATGACTTATTATCTTTCTTTTTGAGTCACCTTCTTATGTCTCCTCTTCTTACAGAAAAAACACTTTATATAAGAACTTTCAGATAAACATTTAACATTCACCTAATAGTTAAAACTCTCCCAAGAGGTTTTCTTCTTGCTTTTTTCTTAAAAGAACCCTTCCTTGCCCCAAGCCTATAATTTTCCTGATGAGGAGTTATATGTGCACACTGCACCTTCTCAGCCTTTTTCCTCTTAAACACACTTGGTGAAGAGGTCATTAAAAGACCACTTATCATTATATGTAGCCTTCTTCCTCTTAAACACACTTGGTCAATAGGTCATTAAAAGACCACTTATCATTATATGTATTGTAGAAGTTTTTGAAGAGTCTATATTCTATAGGCAACAATGTCAAAATAAGATTGACAAGAAAGAATTAGAAATTAAGAGCTTCATGTCATTCAACTGAGATGCAATGTTTTCCATTTTTAAAATGTATTGTCGGATGTTATTATCTTAATAATATTTTATAGATACTAATTTAGACATGAGAGTATTGGTCATAGCCTTATTAAAATTGATGAATTAAGCCTCAATTGCTCTAAAAAAATCTTTCACTATCCTCCAATGAGGGATGACACCTTCAATATTATTATCCACTCAAGATTTCAAAAGCAATAGGTTAAGCCTGTTCGAGTGCCCCCACTTCTCAAAGACAACTTTCTGATTGACTATACTTTACTCTATAAGAGCGAGAGGTTAGTCAAATTTTAACGCATATCTATGTATCTCGAAATGAATAAGACTATTTTTTTTTCAATCCAAAAAATTAGATCCATCTCAAATAGAGATATTATTAGAACCGACCACGATTAAGGAAATTGGTATTGTAAAAACAAAATAAATTACTAATTATTGCTCTTACGAGATTCATTTTGAAAATACAAACTTTAGAACCTTTATTATTCACCTTTTCTAAGGAATGCATAATAGAATCATTATTGTTCCACTTTGGTGAAAACAATAACACTCAGAATTATTTCGCCTCCTCAATTCTTAAGAAATTGACTTCAATTGATGAAACTAGTAAATCACGTAAATAAAGGCAATTTGACACTATACAATTAGGTACAATCATGCTTCATGAGTTAGTGTACACACCTACTATTACACGTTGTGTGAATTTGAAGTACAATAACCTATCTTTGGGTAGAATCATTGTTTAATAAAATCACACACAATCGTAATACCAAATATTGCTCTCAACATGATCAAAAGACCCTCGATCAAAACTACTCAGATCACTTTGGTGATTCTAAGAGTGAGTTGATAGAGATCTTTTATCGTAAGTATATGTAAAGCATGTCAAAAAAAGTAATAATGTATACATTCATAATCTCATGCTTAAATAATCATGAATAACTCAAAAACAACTTAAAACACACCTTATATCATGCTAAAGTCACAAAACAGTGTGAGATTAATGATAAAGACAAGCTTTCATGAGTCATATTCAGGATTAGGGTCATAAAACGGCTTAAACGGGTCTCTAAAAGCCCTGAACCGATCACAAAAACACTAAACTAGTCATTAAAAGCCTTGAATAAATCATAAAAACATTGAATTAGTCACTAAAAACCTTGAACCAGTCACAAAAACCTTGAACTGGTCTAGGAAACTACTAAACTAGTTAAGGAAACCCCTGAACTGATCTTAGAAAGCCTGAAATGGTCTCAAAAATCATTGAACCGGTCCTAAAATGCTTGAATTGGTTTCCGAAATGGCTGAATTGGTCTCAGAATGTCTGAACTGGTACCAAAAAGCGCTTGAACTAGTCCAAATAAGACCTGATTCTGCTGAAAACAGGGTCCTGGTTTAGAAACTGAGTTCGATCAAGTAAGGCATTGACTCGATCCACCCGAAACCTCTAATAGGTCCAGGTTTAACCGGGCGAGGCATAAAGCCGATCCACCCAGAACCCCGTAATAGGTCTAGATTGGGATGCAAACCCAATCCACTCGAAAACCCTCGAATGGGTACTGGCCCGGATAGGGAGAAGACCCGATTCACCTAGGTTTCTTGGTCCAAATTGGGTCCCGCCAGGTCGGATGCAGACTCGATTCACCTAGAAACCCTCAATTGGGTTTTTGGGCCCGAATCGGGGCCCCGCTTAGACAGGCTCATACTGGATCCATTGGAACCCTATAACGGATTTGGGTTTGGATCAGGTCTCTGATTTGGGATTCATAATCGATCCACCCAGAACCTAGTTTCTGGGTTCAAGTTTGAATCAGGTCCCTTCGAGGTGGGCTTAAACTTGGTCCACCTAGAAACCCCAAAATGGGTCAGTTAGTGCAAACTACCTTGTGTTGGGATGTTGCAAGTTTGAACCCCAAAGGTATAGTTGTGTTACTGGTAGGGGTCTGCCTAACCCTAGTTTTTTCTATTAAAAAAAGGACAAAATTGAACAAACGCTGGAGCATGTTTGATTTGGTCATAGATAATGAAGCAGTAACTTGAGAAAGTAGAATACATGGTCAATCTTGTCGTCTACTTTCATAATTATTCAAAACAAAAGAGGAAAAACAATTATAATCAACAATCACAATCACAATCACAATCACAATCACAATCACAATCACAAATTTTATATTTAAAAAAAATAACCATGCTACGTCTGAGACTAATGTTATTTCATAGAATTGTCGCAAGATATCATAATATTTCTCGCACACCCACTCATTGGATTTTTCTCAAATTCAAGAGCATTTTTTATGATTTTAACCTTTAACTAAAATGTTGTACTAACTAAACTCATCATTTAGCAAAACTCTACTTTTTTCAGCGAAATTGAAATTTACCTATCAGTTTAAACTAACAAATCTTAGTTGCGAGACTTTTTTTTTACAACTACTTTTCTTCTACTCCTCCCCATCATCCTCATCACCATCGCTTCTCCAACATTATTACCACCACCAATACCATTGTCACCATTGCCGTTACCACCACCACCCTATCATTGTCATTATCACCACCACTATCGTTGCCATTATTATCATTACCATTACCATTACCATCATCACCATTGCCATCACTTTCATCCACTACCATCACTATTACCACCGTTACCATCGACATCATCGTCACCACTAGGGTTTGCTAAGCCTATACGACTAAGTTTCTTAACCAAGTTTTGGTATTTTATTACGATTGAGTTTCGTTAAAATTGTATATGTGAATCTTAATTTTGCGGATAAAAGCAGAGTTTCACTTAAACTTTTAAATGCTATATAGTTTTAGTGAAACTGATATTCTCAAACCCATTATTCCAAGAATTAAAACTTTTTAACTTCCGTAAAATGGGGGAGTCGGCAAACAAGTCGAACAAACCGAACAAAGGGTGTTCAAGCTCAGCCCATTTCTTGTGTCACGCCGAGCTGACTTTGATCTAATGAAGAGCCCAAGCTAAACAAATCGAGCACAAGCTGGCTGATTTACTAAAATATATATTTTTTGAAGTTGAAAATAATAGAATTTGGTGTCTAAACTTACTCTTTTTAAAAATAAATAATTGTTTCAAACTCGTAAGCAATAGGATTCTAACTCTAAACATATTACTTGCAAGCCAAACACTTCAACTATATTCATTATATGATATAAAATATGTTTATTATTAACTAACGAGCTTGTACTAGCCTGGATCCAATAAGAATTACATAAACCAGCCTAAGTCCATACCCGTTAAAATAACATTTTTTCATGTTTTTTACATTGAAAAATTATGGAACTTAGGGTCAGACCCCGACTTGGTATAAAATTTAATAAACCATACCTGACCACCATTTAATAACCGGACCTCATGGGTCCAACCCGAATAGTTAATCAGACCCTTTCCTTTATTACCAAACCTTGACTCTACCAGATCTAGTATGGGTCTGGATCGGGTCAAACCCTAATATCGGGGACGGGAACGGAAAAGGGGCGAGTAAGTCCATCCCCGCACTGATTTTAACATCCATCCCGGTTCGTTCCCGAGAAAGCTACAGTCTCTCAAGAGATTCAAACTCCCCGGAGGAGGAGGGACGCCGGTAACGGAGATGGAAAGGGAAGAGACGATGGCGAAGAAGGAGAAGAGAGAGGAAGGGCGTCGCCTCACTCTCCTCCACAATGGCGTCATCGTCACCATGGACAGCGAGGCTAGGGTTTACTCCAACGGCGCCATCGTCGTGGAGGCGGACAGGATCAGGGCCCTCGGCCATTCCTCTCAGATATTCCACCGCTTCTCCGCTCTCTCTGACGAGATCGTTGATCTCGAGGGGCGGATCGTCCTTCCTGGTTCGATGACCCCCTTTCAGATTCTTGTTTCTTGTTGTTTCTTTGGGATTTCGGAAGGGAGATTCTGATTATCGGTGGCGTTTGACGACAGGATTCGTAAATACGCACGTCCACACGTCCCAGCAGCTCGCTCGGGGGATCGCGGACGATGTCGATCTGGTGACGTGGTTGCACGACCGGATCTGGCCGTACGAGTCGAGTATGACGGAGGAGGATTCATACGTTTCGACCTTGCTATGTGGGATTGAGCTCATACGATCGGGAGTGAGTTTTTTATCCGTGTGGTTTCTGTGCTGAATTTGTATTGCTTGTGTTTGGATGTTGGGGAGCACAATTGTGCTGTTCTTTGTTCGTATTCTTGATCTCTATGGGGATCGGTTTGCCCTAAAAAACCCTAGTTTCCTTATGTTCATGAATTCCTGGGAACCTCTGCTTGATAACCATAATTTACTGCTTGATTAATGAACTCATTATTACTATTATTACTATTATTATTATTATTCAATGTTAGCGACACCGTGAATCTTGGGGGCGTGGGAATTTGGGATTAACAAAACTGATGGTTGAAATTCAAAATTTTCTCTGTAGTACCATCCTGGGGGTGTTTTAGGTACTCTCTCTCCATTTATCGATAGCTAACCTAGCCAGAAGGGGAGGTGGTGATGGGCCCACACTAGATCTCCCAAAGATGCCTCCAAGCGACCCTCACGAGTGTGCGCAAGCCGGTTGCTTCGAAAGCCAATTGCCTAACTCGGTTCTTCCTTTGAGTTTGCCCTTTCAAATTCTTCAAAATCAACAACTCACCCTCCAAAAGACTCATACAAGACTAATTCTACTCTATCAAGCTGCATGGAGCTTGTTACAAGAAATCAAGAAAATCCAACACCTGGCGAACTACAATAGTGTTCTGTCAACACAGTTCAACATATAATTCTAGGCTGACTTTACATGTTCATAGAACACAAAATACAAGGACTCCAGGGCTCAAATTTCATATAGGAGCTCTATGATATATAATCAACAAGTACACAAAAATTACAGACAGGTCACTCACAAAACTAGAGATACGACGGCGCAAAGTTGGTTTGGAAAATCAGCTGAGCACTTCCTGCAGAAAACAGAGTATTCCCGAACTTTGTCGGAAAATGTGCAATTGCACCCCAACGTCCCAACTAACGGCATATCTACTGCCTCCAATTCCTTCATCACACTCTAAAGTGATTGTGGACCAAAACTCAGGTCCAGATCATGCTAGGATTCACCGGAACCAGGATCCAAAGTGATGAAAATTTTCTATGTTATATTCAATTGTTAGTTGTTCGAATAACTGTGATTGGTCCAGATTTTCTGTTCCTGTCATGGTTAGCCAGCAAAATCAACTTCTACATTGTTCTGTTTTAGGGACAGTGATGGAGACTCTCTTTTCCTGTGGCTATTTTAGGTCTTTTAATAGTTGTTACGAAGGGTACTATTCAGTGGCATTTGTGGCCTACTTTGAGTAGGTGACGTGCTTTGCAGAAGCTGGTGGGCAGCATGTTTCAGGAATGGCACGTGCAGTGGAGCTGTTGGGAATACGAGCATGTCTAGTAGAGTCAACTATGGACTCTGGTCAAGGTCTGCCATCCATTTGGAGTGCTCGGACTACGGATGATTGTATTCAGGTAATTAAGATGATCATAATAGATGCACTCTAGACTGCCTTCAACAACATTGTCATGATATTGCTTATACTCGTTGATGTTACAAATTATGCCTATGCATATATGGAATATCAAATATGTTTCACCATTGTTTGGTTTTTTTCAATGCTAAATTCGGATTTTCAATAAGTCGTTTTCTATGTGTTTTATTCTTTTGCTTTGGGTTGAGAAATTTAAAACAGACTGTCTTTCAAGGAGAAGTTTTTAGAAAAAATTGAAAGTAAAAGGGAATTGGATTCCGGCTTCTGTCAACTGGAGAAAGGGCATCTACCTGTATTTAAATGACAGACGATTGATGGTAGAATGATAATTTTTTCTCAAATACATTTAACTGAAATAGAATTGTGGTTGTCAATTATACGCTGTTGAATATTTGCAGTTTGCACATGGTTTACAGCATTTCATGTTCAAATGGATATGTTCTTGTTGATTCTTTATGTTCATGGTTTGCAGTTTCAACAGTGAAGGACAATAATATTTTGAAGGATTTTTCTTGTGGGGAGAGAACACAAAAATTTACATTATTTTTGGGGGGAAACTATGGACCCTCTTTGTTCCTGTGTGATATTCCCTTGTATACTATTTTTATTGGAGAGCAACACCAAAATGGCTGTATGCCCCCATACTTACAACTATGTGCATGTGACATAGGTGATGAGCGTCAACACCGAATTTCCATTTACTAGCTCGGAAAACACATCAGATGTCTGATAGTACGTCACACAAACATTAAGTGCACCCTCTGCAAGTGTACTCATATGGGCTCCTTGGTTCACTCATCTGACCATGTCTAGTGCTATTTGAAATGAAGTGCCAAATGAAAAGAGCAACGTCTCCAAGCGAAAGCACGGAAGCACGCACATACACAAGAGGCCACCAAAGGGCAAAATAAACCACAAAAGTGGTCAAGCACAAAAAGAGATAAAAAAATATATTTCACTTCATTGAATGCTTCACTAGAAGCTTAACAAATACATGGGGCTGTGCCCCTTATTTATACACAGCAAGGGACCCAAGGAGGGGCTCCCATAGAGTCGTTGGAGCCCCTCCAACGGTCATATTTATGACCGTTGGAGGGGTCCAACGACTCTATGTGGACCCCTCTCCAATGAATAAAAAAGAAATTAAAAAACAAAAAGGAAAAAGACTAAAAGGAAAAAGAAAGAAAAAAGAAAGTATATCAAAGATATGCGTGTACAGGTGAAATGACAGAAATACCCCTATCGGGTTTTACAAATATATATATATATATTTATATATAGATAGACACATAGACATATATATATATAATATATGTGTATGTGTCGTAATCTATATATATATATATATATATATATATATATATATATATATATATATATATATATATATATATATATATAAATATACATCATATTTTAACACCCCCCCTCAAACGCACGGTGAAATCACCGAGAGTTTGCTAAGGAGGAAGTAGAAGCGAGGCGAAGGCAAAGCTTTGGTGAAGAAGTCCGCCAACTGATATTCGGTAGAAACATATGGGAGTTGAATGGTGCCTCGTAAGAACTCATCTCGAACATAATGACAGTCCATCTCAATATGCTTTGTCCGTTCATGAAAAGTGTGATTGCTAGCAATATAAATGGAGCTCTTGTTGTCACAACACAGCTTTGAAGGAGTTGAGAGTGAGACACCCATATCTTTAAGCAGACTTCTTAACCATATAATCTCAGTTGTGGTAGTGGCCATCGCACGATATTCTGCTTCGGTAGACGAGAGAGAAACTTTACGCTGCTTCTTACACCTCCAGGAGATAAGCGATTCCCCAAGGAACACACAATAACCTGTGGTAGAAATATGATCATCGGGGTTACCCCCCCAATCAGAGTCAGTATACGCAAGTAAAGTAAGAGGTGAAGAAGAGGATAAGAACACTCCCTTAGTTATGGAATTTTTTAGATATCTGATAATTCTCATAACTGCTGCCATGTGAGTAGTGGTAGGGGCAGTTTGAAATTGGCTTGCACTATGAACTGCATGAGAAATGTCAGGCCTGGTGATAGATAAATATGTTAAGGATCAAATCAATTGACGATAAGGCGTGGGATCTGCTAAAGGAGTGCCATCATTGGCTCTCATCTTGGCATTAATCACTTATGGAGTCTCCACCCTTTTGTCATCAGTCAGCCCAGACCTAGCAATAATGTCAGAGGCAAGCTTCATTTGAGATAGGACATACCCCTTGGGGGAGTATGCAACTTCAATTCCTAAGAAATACCTTAGAAAACCCAGGTCAGACATATCAAAATTTTTCTTAAGAATATTCTTAATAAGATCAATACCTTTCTTATCATTACCTGTGATAATCATATCATCAACATATAATAACAGAATTGTTATATACTCATTAGAAGATTTAACAAACAAAGCAGTATCAGTGTAACATGAGGAGAAGCCATTATCAAGAAATACTTTGCTAAAAAGATCATACCAAGCTTTTGGTGCTTGTTTTAACCCATAAAGAGCTTTGTTTAATTTTAGAATATTACCTTTCCCAATTTCAAGACCCGGCGGAGGATCCATAAGAACTTCTTCACATAAAGTTCCATTTAAGAATGCATTTTTAACATCAAGTTGGTATATAGGCCATTGTTTGATGGATGCTAAAGCAATTAAGGTTCGTACACTAGTCATTCTGGCCACAGGAGCAAAGGTTTCTTCATAATCAATCCCATATTCTTGGGCATAGCCTTTTGCAACCAGACGGGCTTTGTATCTCTCAAGAGACCCATCACATTTGGTTTTGACTTTATATACCCATCTACACCCAATTGCTTTTTTCCCTAAAGGTTGAGGAATAATGCTCCAGGTTTGGGCCTTGTTAAGAGCCTCTAATTCGATTTTCATAGCTTCAACCCAATGTGGGTGATCTTTAGCTTCCTTGAATGAGGTAGGTTCGTGATACGAATGTATTAACATGAGACAGGCCCTATAATTCGGAGAAAAAGATTCATAGGACACAAATTTTTGTGGTGGCCTACTAGTACGAGAAGATCTCCTAGGTAGATTGTTGTCAGTAGATTCTTCTAAAGAGAAGTCTTGAGAGTATCTGTCAATAGCAGGTTGATGTTCATTTCCTATCCGCCGGGTATAAACATTTATATCATTAAGATTTTCATTTTGGGAAATATTATCATGTTGTGGTATATCATTATAATGTGAAATTCCATCACAACTAGTATCACAAGTAATATCCTTAGGAGATTCGATTCTAGGAGCTAAGTCAAATAGAAAAAAATAATCGATGTCTTCATTAGATGTGTGGATATCAAAACCATTTTGTTCTTCAATAAAGTTTACATTTCTTGACACATATAATTTATTGTTTCGAATATCATAGCATCTATAGCCTTTTTGATTCTCACAATAGCCAATAAACACACATTCAATAGCTTTAGGTGACAACTTATCTTGTCCTTGACTAAGCACAAAACATTTGCATGCAAAGATTCTTAGTCTATTAAAATCGGGAGTAATTTTAAATAATTTTTCAAAGGGCGAAACATTTTTCAAAGAAGAAAAGGGCATACGATTCACAAGATATGTTGCGGTAAGAAGAGCTTCGGCCCAAAAATTTTTAGGAACATTTTTAGACACAAGAAGAGTTCTTGTGGTTTCGATTAAATGCCTATGTTTCCTTTCCGCAAGACCATTTTGTTGCGGAGTTTTAGGACAAGATCGTTGGTGTAAAATTCCATTTGTTTTAAAATAATTTTGAAAATCTTTAGACATGTATTCTCCTCCTGAGTCGGATCTAAAAATGGCTATATTGTGATGGAATTGATTTTGAACAAGAGCGTGAAACTCTTTAAAATTAGTGAAGACATCGGATTTATTTTTGATAATATAAATCCATGTGTATCTAGAAAAATCATCAATAAAAGAAACATAGTAAGAGAAGCCTCCTTTGGACATAACGGGTGCCAGTCCCCATACATCGGAATGCACAAGTTCAAAAGGCCTTTTTGACACAAAATTGCTATGAGAATATGGAAGAGAGTGAATTTTCCCAAGAATACAATCATTGCATGTAAATGTATTTGTATTACAAAATTTTTCCAAAAATGGAAAAAGGTACAATTTGGAAATACTAGGGTGTCCGAGTCTCTTATGCCAAGTCTCAATATCTTTGGATTGAACATGATTACAAAATGATTTGGATGGCAAAGACAAAAAATCCATATAGTAAAGGTCCCCTCTTCTATGGCCTTGCCCAATCCGCTTCCCGGACCGGAGATCCTGCACATAGCAATGGGTTGGTGAAAACGAGACATTACATTCAAAATCGGTAATTTGAGAGACGGAAAAAAGATTTAAATTAAGTTTTGGGATGATCCGGATTTTGAGAACAAAAAATTCTTTGTTTTGGTCATAAATTTTCTCTAGGTTTCCAATACCCTCAACATTTAAAGATGTTCCATCGGCGGTGGATACATATGATTTAAATTTATAGAGACTTGGTTTTGATAAAAGTGATGCATTTGGAGTCATATGGAAAGAGGCACCCGAATCAAGAATCCAAGAAGTCATACCTGGGAAAGAAGAGATGGCGGCACTGGAAGTGGAAGGTGAGGATGATGATATAGAGGCGTTCATCTTCATAAATTGTTGAAGAGTTTCGGTTAGATGAGCGATGGAATCCTTTATGTCACCATCCTTCTTAGAATCTTCATTGATGATTGGAGGAGTTTCTCCCACGGAAGCCACCTTCTTCTTGAATTTAGGGCAATCGGGACGAATATGACCCGGTTCATTACAATTATGACAAATGATTTTTCTTCCTCCACCACCATTATTCTTCCAAAAATGTGGTGGTTTATATGGTCTTACATTGTTGCCGGGTCTAGACACGGCATGCACTTCATCAACATCTCTTTTCAAGGCCAAGCGGGTTTCTTCTTGACATAAATCAGCCAAAATATCGCTTAGAGGAGTAGAGGCCCTATGAAGTAGAGATCCTCTAAGTTGTTCAAATTCGGGACGAAGCCCATGAATAAATTGAAAGAACCTCTCTTTTTCCATTTGCTCTTGTCTCATAGCAATAACACTCCCTTCCCATTGCGGTTCGAGAAGAACAAGTTCATCCCATAAAGAGGATAGGGCACTATAGTAGTCCCTAATGCTCATATCACCTTGCTTGGTAGCTCTTACATTTTCTTGTAAAAAGAAATGTCTAGCAAGGTCCCTTTGAGTGTACATACCTTTCATGAAAAACCATGCTTCATTAGCCTTTTTGAATTTTGCAAGATTTGCACAAATCTTCAATTCGACATTATTCATGAACCATGCTAAGATTTTAGCATGTTCACTTTCCCAATCTTCCATTTTAGAAGAGTAATCAAGAATAGTCTTTTCCTTTTCTTCTTCATTCAAAGCTTTTTCTTCACCTCCTTCAAATTTAGTTAACTTTAGTTGTGATTCCGGAATGGTTCCACATACATAACCCCAAAGCTTTTTACCTTTGAGATTATTCTCCATAGCGGCCGCCCACATGCGATAATTGGTCCCATCCAACTTGAATGAGAGATCGATCTTTGCATCTTTGTTGGCCATTAGAAGAGAAAAAATTATAAGACAAGAGAGAGGAGAGGTATTACTTGTCAAGGGAGAATCCGATGAAGCCTTCTTAACCAAGGCTCTGATACCATGAAATGAAGTGCCAAATGAAAAGAGCAACGTCTCCAAGCGAAAGCACGGAAGCACGCACATACACAAGAGGCCACTAAAGGGCAAAATAAACCACAAAAGTGGTCAAGCACAAAAAGAGATAAAAAAATATATTTCACTTCATTGAATGCTTCACTAGAAGCTTAACAAATACATGGGGCTGTGCCCCTTATTTATACACAGCAAGGGACCCAAGGAGGGGCTCCCATAGAGTCGTTGGAGCCCCTCCAGGGTCCAACGACTCTATGTGGACCCCTCTCCAATGAATAAAAAAAGAAATTAAAAAACAAAAAGGAAAAAGACTAAAAGGAAAAAGAAAGAAAAAAGAAAGCATATCAAAGATATGCGTGTACAGGTGAAATGACAGAAATACCTCTATCGGGTTTTACAAAATATATATATATATATATAAATATACATCATATTTTAACACTATTGTGGATTCTGCTAGGTGGTGTTCTTTGGATTTTTTTCATTTCCATGTAAAGTTCATTTCATTCATGAGTGTCTTCTCCTACTTTGCCAAATACAGACATTACTCCATGAACTCTTCTAGAAAAAGATTCAGCTGATTGGTAAAATGCCCTAGTCCTCATGTTCCCATGATGATAAGGAGGCATCAAGGTGCCAAACGACTCCATTAATAAGAGTTTGTGGGAGTCAGCAGCCTGAAGTGAGAATCCCAAGGGCAAAAAGAAGCAACTATCACTTGCAAGTGTATTTGTTGAAGAGTTTCTCAGAGTTGTGCCAAAGTAACAACTAAGTTACTAAAGAAATACTCCAACTAAAACCAGCAGGGAAACTTCAAAAAACTGGTATCCACTCTGGAGTGACGAACTCGTTAATATCTAATATGGACCCATTCCCCATACTAACCTGTCCCCTCCGAGCTTGGACTTGACCTGACATCCAGCACTAATTCCCAGCCATAACCCAGATCTGCACCATATCAGTGACCATTTTCATCTAACCAGACCCAAACATCCTGAACCCAATACCCATTAACCATTTAGTCTAGCAACCCTACCTCCAATCCATTTCATTTACCAGATCTACTTGAAACCCCCATTCAGATCCTATAGAGATCTGGTGGACCTGTTTAATCTATTACAAACCCATCACTATTTGGATCCCTTACTCCTACTCATGCTCAAATCCAACCTTGTGAGTCCACTATCTTTCCCACCCCTCACCAATCCCCATTTTCTGCCTCAAGACATAACCACTTCTTTACCCTCAATCCGGCACGACCCACCTACTTGATCCAAACCATAACACATGTCCCAGGCTTAATGTCCCTGACCCGTTTGGTCCTATCATTGGACCAGAACCCACCGTTCTCATAATCAGGTCCGTTCATTGGGTTTGAAGCTATGTAGTGCCCCCTGGAGATCCTGGCTTGGCAGATTTGATCCAAAAGGGGCTGCTAACAGGCACTATGACCACATAATTGTCTAGCTTATCTCAGTTTTCATAAATGGAAATCTCGGAAAGAAATGGATTACTTGGAACACATCCTAGCATGTTTCACTCAAAAAGCAACAGATCA
Source organism: Nuphar pumila (assembly GCF_984573655.1). Taxonomy (NCBI): domain Eukaryota; kingdom Viridiplantae; phylum Streptophyta; class Magnoliopsida; order Nymphaeales; family Nymphaeaceae; genus Nuphar; species Nuphar pumila. Next base: position 178,856,762 of record NC_143249.1, on the reverse strand, counting down.
TAAGTGGTTCTCATATCAACAAAATCTGATTCTGCACAACTTGATACAAAAGGATTGCTTTTAATTTTAAACTTCCCCTAGAGAATATTTGACGTAAACTTATGTTAGCTGTCATACTAATTAGGAAACAGATTGTGTAGTATATTCCTATTTGTCCTATCAGCACTTCTTTTGGCACTAGTTTAAATAGCATACTGTGTGTTGGACGTATCATAAGATTTCTTATTAAACATTTTTGTTAATATTATGTCAACTTTGAGAATAGGGCTAAGGATGACACCTAGACTTGAAATGCTTGCTGCAAGAAGTAACCATTTACTATTTATGCACAATCATCATGACATTGGAGCAAGTGAATAAAGGTGCATCTGTTCGTAAATCTACAGAGAGAATACCTGTAAGGAAGGGTTTATAAAAATTAAACTTGATAAATGTACAAGTACACAAGCAAAAGCACACATACACACTTGCACACACAAAGGTGTTGACCAGTACCACGAGCAAACTTCACCGGTTGGTGCCCAGAGATCTTTGTTGACCTTTTGCCTCCTAGATGGCATTCCCAGCAAAAAAGATGAAGCAAGGAGTGTTTTGTAATTTCTGAGGTGTAACAGTAGCCATTTGCACATTCTTTTCTACTGATGTCAAACATAGTGTTTTCAATGTTAGATTAACACTACAAAGAAATTGAAGAAGGCAAGGCAAGTTTGCTCCTATGCAAAGAAAGCAGTAGTAGCATACACATGATTTTTTTTTCTGCCAACATACATATCATCTCTTTTGTTTTTTTTTTAAAATGACCTACCTGTCATAAATAGGCATATTACTTGAGTTTTGTCCATGGAACATAAGAATTATATTGTCTCTGTAGCTCTTTATTTGACAGTTTGTTGTTACATGTTATGCTTTGTATGGTCTCATGCTTACATTTTGCTACCAAGATTTAGTAGAATGATGTTGTAGATCTATGTTGTATTATGAACCTAAACAAGAGTTCTTTCTGTTTATCTTAGTTACATCTTGATGAATGGTGGAGTTATTGTTCAGACAGTAACAATCACAACCTCAGTTTATTTATACTAGTTGCTTTAAATTTTGAAATACTGCATGTTGATCCCCTTTTTCTCTATATTTATTAGGTTCTCTTGCACTTTAGTGAATTCAAGTGTTTCTGTGAGAGCCTTCATGACATCTCATCAATGTACTATAAACCAGTGCTTATTTATTTTATTTCAAGGTTAGTCTCAAAGGGAGCTGTACGCAAGACATCATGGTGCAGCAGATGGCCGCATTAGAGTCTGGTTTGGGATAAGACAAATCATGAATGCAACTGATCGATTATTACTTGAAACAAGAGATGTAGCAAAAGAACTGAAAACTGGAATTAACATGGTATGAACTTCATCCTTGCTCTTTTTCTCCAAGCTTCATCTGCAGCATTCTCTAGCATAATTTTGCTAATTTAACTGGAAAGAATAATCATAGATTACCACAGGTCCTTGCTAATGTATCATCATTTCAAAGTTTGGTAACTCACTCTGCCCTGTTATCAGCTGTACCCATTAAATTTCATGATGCACAGAGCACATGATTTGAGATTGAAGTTGCAGGTTCATCTGCTGGAAAAGGTTGGTTCATAGCATACAGCCCTTTATCCTATGGAAGGTTAACTCTGTACATGTCATAGAAAAAGTTTGATTCTAGGTGATGGAACCATGCGAGTGTTAGCTCTGAAGTGCACAAACTACAAGATGTAAGCAAAATTGATCAAGAAAACAAGCACAATATGCATCAACTTTTTTCTTTTCCCTTTCCCCTTCTCTTTGTTTTCATATATTTTAATCATGTATATATGTTGTTGCTTTGAGTCTTATCTCTTTGTGGAGATCATAGCCTTGCACTTCATCTCAGATCATTCTACAACGTTGTTTACTTTTTGTCCAGGCTAGTGCAGTCCTCAGCAGTGAATGGATGTCTTATCATTTACTTGAAGCATTTATTCTTTCTGTAATATGATGAAATTTGTTGTTTGAAAAGATACCACTTAAATAGTTACTTTTGTTTATAATGTCTTTGTGCCTTTTGTAGCATGTAGCAGAGATACCACATGAGAATCAACATGTGGCTAGTACAAGAGGACTTAGAGGAGTTAATAGTGGAACAGTTGCATACTTGGAGAAAATCGGGATCTTACAAAACAACTTGTTGGCAGCTCACTCTGTTTGGGTCAATGAAGATGAGGTTGCTGAAATTTCTGATATCTGACTCTTCTTTCTTTATCTTTAGTAGCGGGGTTTTTTTCTATATCTTTCCTTGGTTTGTTATGTTATTGGAAATTGGAAATAATTTTTCTTATGAAGCATAAGGCTTTTGTTATATCTCTGTTTGACTTGTTATGTCGTTGGGCTCAAATTTATCTGGAGCTTTCCATTGTTACAACCAAATTCTTGCTGCAACTCATGACCACTAGACTTGTGCTGCTGAATCTTTGATAAGTCTCCTCTTATATGAAACGGTATCTGTTGTCCCTTGGCTCCCTTTTTCTGACTTCCTTTATCTGAAAGAATATGGTAATAAATTTTACTGATCAAGACAGTGTCTCAGGACATTCACAATATTTCTATGAAAAATATCCAGATCCCTTGAAGAATTAGTTTTAGCAATACCAGATATCTGGTTTGATGAGTGGAGCTGTTAACATTCAACTTCCAGTGTCCACCCGTTCCCTGGAAGCTCGTTGAGTTGTTAGGCACGTATCCTTCCTCTATAATTCCCTGCAAGTCCACCACCAATTTGTGACTGATATAGCAGTGGGACAACCTCACATGGGTAATCTCTTTCAATCTTGTTTGTCATACTCTTGTCTGGTATTCTGTTCCAAGTTCCAACCATAAAAATCCATCCTCACTAAACTCATTTCCTTTGTGAAATTCCATCAGCTCGACTTAAATTATCTTTCCTACTTTCCCATCTTATTTGCTTGGGAACTGGCGGCCTCTCAGTGTCCTTGTACAGTGGCAGCGTCGTTGCTTTTCCATCCTGATCTCCTATCTTGCACTCCCCAAAGGTTTGATACAGATTGAGCAGCTTCTGCCAACTGGTGTACTCTATTATGTGAAACACATAAAATAGTAAATGTGCAGCTTTTTCAAGAACAGAAATAATTTCTACTTTTAAGCAGTAAATAAAATATTGTGGACAACAGCAGGTATTTGAAATTTCTGATTTTGTTAAATTTAGTTTTATTAAATGTTGCTCCTTGTAAAATATATGTTTGGAATCGCTCTTTCTGTCTCAGTTCTTTTCCGGTCTCATCAACAAGGCCCTTTCTAAAAATGAAATTCCAGTTAATTGCCATAAGATTGAAATTAGGTGTTTGGAGAAAAAAGGTTGAGTAGATTTGAAGGGCAATTATGGTAATAATGATATTTCCATGCAGTTACAGTTCAATAGGTCCGACAGTTTTCTCCTGCCATACATAAAGGTGGCCCGTACATAGTTTAGCAACATGCTTATCTTTTTGAATTATCTCTAAAAAACCCTGGCATTGCACATGGCGGTTTCATAGCCATCAGTTTTAGATTTTATTTGCTGTCATCACATATCTAAAATTTTGTATCTATTTTTCCAGCAACATGCTTATCTTTTTGAATTATCTCTAAAAAACCCTGGCATTGCACATGGCGGTTTCATAGCCATCAGTTTTAGATTTTATTTGCTGTCATCACATATCTAAAATTTTGTATCTATTTTTCCAGTGGTAACTGGATTGGGTTGTTTTACTTTTGAGCACATGGTTCTATTATCTTACAATTAGTCTACAAATCAAGGCTTGAGGAATGTTTTTTCCTTTTTTCTTGCCCTCTATAAAATATATTATTGTAAAACACACACACACACACACACACATGTTAGCCAGTGCACCTACATCCATGTAGCTGGAAATCATGGGCATACCCTGAATCTGCTCAATGGGACCCCATAGATATATCCAGCATACTTTATTTACTACGGATCACACTTTGGATCATGTCTTTTTGAAAGAAAAACTTGATTTTTGAGCCATGAAAATTTGACACATTCTGAGCTGTTGATCTTTGAAGCTCTTGAGAAGCCTTCTTGCACATTACATTCCCATGATCTGAAACTTGTTTCTGTTAAACAATGTATATAGATCATATCTGTAAGCCTTAATCAACAAAAGAACTCCAAAAACATGAAACATTGTGGTTTTTATTAGATGGTTGTAGGTGCACCACACACACACACAAAAAAAAAAAAACATGAAACATTATGGGGTTTATATCAGTGTTTTAAAACTCGCCGAGTCAACTCGTTGACTCGGCTCGGCTCGCCCCTCCAGCGAGTCAACCTGGCAAGGCAAACTCGGTTTGCCAAAACTCGGGCTTGACTCGGCCTGACTCGGCTTGACTCGGCCTGACTCGGGCGAGTTTTGGGATGTTTGAAATTTGTTTTTTGAGTTTCAAATTACAGTTTCGAAATATATAAGTACATATATTTTAACAAGGGTTACCCCCAGATTTTGTATAAAAAAGAAAATAAAAATCATTTAAAGATAAAAAAGCATTTAAATCCATAGAATAAAATCACCATGTTGTTCGAACTACTGTTCACCCTGTGTTATCAACTTATTCTAGCAAAATATTTTAAAGAAATGATTCTCACTATATATGGCGGGTCAACTGTGCCTATGGGAAGTCACATTTAGGTTTCATCATCCATTTGTTATGTGAACAAGCATTGTACATATTCAAATATTAGTAGTCTTTTTATAGTTATGCCATTAATATATTTCCTGCATAGTTTTATACATGAGAAAATTGCTTATTTATGTTGATATTGGGCATTATGTAAACTTTCAATATGCACATATATCCCTGTTTTACATTTATGGATTTGTTAGAGAGGGAATTAAAACTTTTAAAACAAGCTAGCATATATGATTGGCCATTTTAGGAACCTTAGGTAGTAGCAGACTGAACTCATGGTGACCAAATCCTCTAATTCAAGTCATGAATTAGTCAAAGTGCTTGTATAAATATCAAATTCAATTATTCAAGCAAACCTCTATAGCTCTTTGCAGTTGTTTTTATATTCTTACAGACATTTGGAGACTATGTTTACTCAAAAACATGGTTTCAGACAAATTATATATTGTTTTTCTTTTAAAATCAAAAGTTAACAAAACCCGGTCCGAGTCACGAGTCAATAAAGAACGAGTCGAGTTCCGAGTCACGGGTTTTAAAACCTTGGTTTATATTTAATACAGTTGATTGTAGGTACAATCTAGTTGGAATCTCACAATGCAAGTTGTTTCCACTCAATCTAACCTTGTAGATGTGTTCAGCATGTATAATTTAGTGGGAAACTACCCTTGGATCATGTTTTTTTTATGAAAAATGTGTTTTTTTAGTCAAGAAAAATTGGTCATTTACAACCAGTGATTTTTGTATCGCCAGAAAAACCTATACACATGTCGGATTCTGTCATTCAAAAGCTGGTTCCCTCTAAAAACATGTAGATCACATCCATTTGGTCACTTAGACAAAAAAAAATGGAAGTTGCTTAGTCATTTGTACATACAAATGATTGTAGCAACTTTTTAACCCATATGTATAGCTTTTGTCTTCCTAAATCTTACAACTGTTTTATATGACTGACAGATAGGGCTGCTGTCAAAGGCAGGGGTGAAGGTTTCACATTGCCCAGCATCTGCCATGCGAATGCTAGGATTTGCCCCTATAAAGGAGATGCTTAATGCCCGCATTTGCGTTTCCTTGGGAACAGATGGTGCTCCATCAAATAATAGAATGAGCATTGGTTTGTTTTTCTCTTTTTCCATATCAGCTGATTGCCCTTTTGGATACAACTGTCTGACTGTTCTTCTAAACATCCGTTTTTAACCCCATTTAGTTGTGGCATGTCCCCATAACATATTTGCAGATGCCATACATTTTTTCATTTGTCTATAGGGGCATCTTGTTAAGTAAATCTGATGGTAGTTGCAGATTATATAGTACAATTTGACTGTTATGTTTAGGGGCAATGCATTTTATCCTTTCCTCATATTGTATGATTGTGTCACGTGAAAGAAACCATCATGTGTTACTAAGCAACTGAAATTTATTTAATAGGTAAGCTTCTTAAATGCCCAAAATATAAACAACTTTTAGAGTATCTTTTGTTTGGAAGAAAATCTATCATTTATGTTTCATTACATTTAAAGTATTATTGAGGCCAATCAATAATTTTTGCTTTTCAATTATCTATATCTGTACAAATGTTTTGGATTAAAAGACATTATTTTGTGTTCATATCCATGTGGGCCAGTATATTCACTTTTGAGGTTTTAAGTAGTACATGTATCTTTCATCTTTGTTGGCTTCATCAGGATAGGATTAACCTTAGGGCTTTACTGGAAAAATGCAACTGCAGATTATATGGCCACATGCATATGAAATGCGCGTAGTTTGGATGATCGAAGCATGAGGTGGATTACCGCTGCACACAAGACCTATGTTGACGACTTGTGCAGGTCATGATAACTTTTATATGTGTATAGATACACACAAACACATGTTTGTATATATGTATGTGGTCTGCCTTCAGACTTCTAAAACATTTTTAGTGACTCGATATTAGGTTGAAACAGCTCTCCTACACTCTGGACCACCTTATTTTCTGTTTCATGCCCATTATTCTCCTTAGGAAACTACCCTTCAGCCCAAGATCTAGGTATATTTTTCATATGATTTGCCTTCTGCATATGTTCGTGGCATGTGTTTGCAAGGCCTGCCTTTTGCAACTGTGATGCACAAAGAACATTGAGTAATGCAAATTGTGATGCAAATAGTTGAAAATTACACAATTCATATTACAAACAGAAAAGTTCTATGTTAAGGCTAACAGGGGATTAATAGGGCATCAACTATGTACAAGTAGAAATGTGAGATGATTACTACAATTGAACAGCATCATGTTGATTATTTTTTTGTATTCCTGTGAGGTTATTATCAAATTCTACTTTTCTTCAGCTGCTGCAGTTAAGTTTCTGGTTTGGCATTCTTGATTGTCATAGCAATCATAACTTTTAAGATATCATCATAAAATTCTTCGTTAGACTAACTGTTCTAGATGAGTCACACTGATAACATTTCCAGGCAAAAATATAATAAAATGAATGGTTCGAAGCTTGAATAGTGAGACTTGCTCTGCTGAGCAGTTTCAAGAGATGAAATATCTTGTTTTACTTCTTTATGTTAATACTAAAGTTTATTCTGTATCATCATTACCTTACAGGGCTATTAACATGGCTAGGAGTTGATGCACTTATCTAACAACTTGATGTGGAAACCTTCCTGGTGCAGTTGATGAGATGTATTTGGCATCGTTAATTAACAAAGGACGGGAAGCTCAAACAAAGGGAACAACAGATCCTACAGCTATACCTGCAGAAGTAGTTCTTAAAATGGTGACCATTAATGGAGCAAAATCAGTTCTATGGGATGATGAGATAGGGTCCTTGGATGTTGGTAAGAAGGTAAGTGCTTCTACTTAATAAGTTTTCCTTGAAACCTTATGGTCGTGAATGCAAAAAAGAAGAGTTTTGGTGACACCTTTTTGGAAGACATCGGAGAAGTACAAATATATCTTTCATCAGTTTCTGTGCTTGATTAAAAACTGGCATGCTAATGGAGTGCACCTTCATTTTAATTAGGGATGGCAGTGGACCGGGGGACAACGGGGCTCCGCCCCGCCTCGCCCCGTTTGGACCGGGGATGAAGGGCATGAAACGGGGATGGAGGCGGGGATGGACTTACGCTTTCCCCCGCCCCGCCCCGTCCCGTCCCCGTCTCAATCCCCGCCTTGCCCCCGTCCCGCCCCGTCCCCAATCCTTCAAAGGATGACTATAGACCAAGGGAAAAAGGGCCCCCGCCCCACCTCGCCCCCGTTTGGATCGGGGATGGAGGACATGAAACGGGGATGGAGGTTTGGATTTGGAAACGGGGCGGGGGTGGAGACCTTGTCCCCCGCACCTGCCCCGGTCCACTGCCATCCCTAATTTTAATATAATATCATACTCCAGTTATAAATTGTGTTCTTTTGGTAGGCTGACATGGTGGTGGTCAAACCTTTTATATGGTCTATGGCTCCTGTACATGATTGGTAAGCTTTCTTTTCTTTATGAATGTAATTCCATCTTGAAAAGTATGTGTCAATTACCTTATAAATTATTCAATAAATGCTCAATATTTTCTTTGATTTTTTTGTTTTTTGAGTAGGTGCCTTTCTTAACCTTCTGGCTAATTGATTCTACTATATGCTTTTATCATTGTTTTTGTGGTTCCAATTAAAAAAGATCTTGTTAGGCTACATTATGTTTGTATGGAAATGGTTGTTTACTTTTTGTACTTAAAAAATGTCGTAGATTAATATTTGTGTCTTGTTGTTTATGGAGATTGTAATTTGGTAATTTTACAACCAGATCTCCACTAATCAAGCATTGTTGTTCTAGCATGTGGCATACTTGCCACTAAACTCTATCTTGTATGTTGATAACGGTTATTTTGCCAGGTACATGTAAGGGTAAAGCACTCAAAAATAAAACATTGGTTAGAGGAATACAAAAGAAGCAAAAGAATGATATGCTACATTTGTATTGCAGATAAAATAAAAGAAAAATATTTTGCAAACTATGTCACAGGGATTCGGCTAGCAGGGTGCCGCACCCGCGTCGACGCGACTCGATGCGGGTGCGGTCAACCCGACCCTGGGTGCGTTGACCGCACCCACGGTCATTTTTGTCCTTTTTTTGGATATTTAAAAAAAAAAAAATTTGCCCTATGAAATGGGCTGCAGAATTTAAAACAATGAATCAGGCTACTCACCTCGGAATGGCATTTGGAATACACCTCGGATCTCTACCAACCAAACCAATCGACACCAGAGCTACAATAAAAAAACCACGAGAGAGAGAGAGAGAGTTGGTTACCAGATGGCTGGCAAGGATGACCTTGGCACCACGATCGACGAGGTACTTGATGGTGGGGACGGAGGCCCTGACCCTGGTGTCGTCGGTGATCTTCTGGTTCTCATCGAGGGGGACGTTGAGATCGACCCTCACAAACACCCTCTTCCCCCTTAGCTCCTCCTCCCTCAGATCGCTCACGCTCCTCTTCGCCATCCCTCAGATCGATCGATCGACTCTTCTCTCTCTCTCTAAAAAGACTAGCTCTCTCTCTCTCTCTCTCTCTTCCCTTCGCCTTTTAAAGGCACAAGGAGCCAACAGACACCGCCTTCCAGAACCCCTTTCGCCCTCGGGATGTAAACCCCAGCAGAAACAGTGGGACGCAGACCATTGGATTGTAGAAACCGACGGTGACGATGGTCTATGCCCCCGACACTCACCTTGGGACTCAAAAAATGTTGACACCTGTGCTCCCAAAAAGGACACAGTGGGCCCCACTTCCTGCATTTCACGTCGTCAAGCTCACGAGTCACGCCCCACTAGCGTTATTCCCGTTTTTGGATGACTCCCCCGAACCCAGCCACGTGGTTCAGCACCTATTACGTGGTGGAGTGTCACCATTTTTTTTTTGAACTCCATGAGACTGGATCTGGATTCAGGATATGCTTATCACTTGGATAGATCCAACACTCGCATGGAAATGCTTTTCTACTCTCTCTTCTTGCATTTGAGAGAGCGTGCGTGTGATATGCAAAAGCTTTGATTAAATGATATCTTTATTGAAATATCATATGCAGGAACTTTTAAATGGATGGGGTTACCGGTTCAAGTTATAGACTATACCATGATATATATATATATATATATATATATATATATATATATATATATATATATATATATATATATATTACATTTTTGCCCCTGCCGCACCCCCGCACCCGGGTTTTTTGGAAGTGCCGAATCCCCGCACCCGCACCCGCACCCGCACCCATGTGACATAGTTTGCAAAGTATTTTGTGAATTGTAAGTTAAAATATTTTGCAAAGCATCTTGTGAATTGTGTGATTGAGTGTGTGTGAGATCTCTATGCTGCAGTTTCTGCATACTTAGTAACCCATGTCTAGTAATTTTGCAATTCATGATATTGATGACCGTTGTTGGGTGTAACCAGAGCCGTACCTGTGTTTTATGGGGCCTGAGGCGGAGGGAAAAAATGGGCCCCCTATTAATAGTAGGAGTTCGGGGCCTCCGATTTTTTTTTTAAAGAATCAAAATAACAATAAAATTTGCATTCACATTAAACAAATATAATATTCCAAATATTTATATTATATTAAATAAAAATATGGGAGCTCGGGCCTTAAAAATGGGCCCCTAAAATTTTTTTGGGCCCAGGGGCCCAAGCCTCATTGGCCTCTTTACAGGTCCGGCTCTGGGTGTAACCACGTTCCCATCCCTCCACCCTTTCCATTAGTGATGATGTACTCAAAATATACATTATTCATCAATGTTTGGCGTTCACATAGGTGCAGTGATGGCTTTTATTGTTGTCTTGTGCAGCATCTCCAGCCTAGTGTATTGTATGCGGACAGAAAACATTGATTCTGTTATGTGTAATGGTAAATGGATTATGTGGGGCCAGAAGATCCTAACTGTGGAAGAGGTAAGACATTGTTACTTGCATTAGACAGCCAAAGCATATACTCATTGCTTTGTAAGAATTTGAGAACCTTACTGATTTAAACTCTTCTCCAGTACCATGAAACCAGCTCCCATCTCCTTAAAACCTCTCTTCTCACTAACCCAACCCCCAAACCCCCTCTGCCCATCTTCCTTTTTCCTTAAGGCAACTGTTATAAAATGAATTTAAAGTCTTTTCTGGCACATTAAGATATTTCCTGGTGGTAGAGACAGCATTTTTGCAGTAAACTAGGATGATTGGGAGCTTCCAGGGTATCTGTTGCCCAAATAGAATATAAATCTGGTAGGGGCTATCATGAACCCCACCAAGTTGAACGGATGTCACAAGTTTGAAGCCCATGGGTGTGCATCCTTTGCCATGAGGATTAACCTGGGTGTACTCCCTGGGGGCGAGGGTGACCTGGGGTTTTATGCCGGTGAGCTCAGTGAGCGAGGCTGTTTTTCCCCAGCTATCTAAAAGAAGAAAAAAAATGAAACAGGATGTTTCAATTTAGTAAAGTTTTTTGTCAACTATAATTGGCATTTTGTATGTGTTCCACAGACAACTGATAAATCTTGTCATTGAGCAGGACCAGATTGTAGCTCAGGCACAACATGCTTCAACTGAACTTCTGAAAAGAGCTGGAATTAGGATTCCGAAGAAAATGAATTTCCTGTAAGACATTTATTGGTGTATTCTGCAATGAATTTACGTCTGTGGCATGTGGTTTCCACTGCAAAATAGATCGTTCAACTGACAAGTGGTTTTGTTGATGTGATATTGTAACCTGAGTAGTTATAGGCAGTCCTATTATCTGAATCAACATGTCAAATTTGGTTATGAATATGCTGCTCAAGTATTGTAAATTATTTGTATTTTTCTGACTGGTGAGTAGATTCTTGTTATGTTACACAAAACAAGGTTAGCAGGTGTTGTGTGTGTGTTTCTGTTGCTTTTGTTTTTGTGAGTCATGTTCTGCTGTTTCATGTATCCTGAGCGCATGATTGTTTTAGACCCACACGTATGCCTGCTAAAAAGGCTGTCAGTGAAACAACTCCTTACAATCTGTACGAGTGTGGGCGTGGGTGTGTGATTGATCATGTGCATGTTCTGAACTTGCTTGTACAACAAGCTGAGAGTTCAGAAAATACAGTGCATAATCATGTGTGTGTTTCGTGGCACTGTAGATGGTCTTGCTGTTGGTGTTCTTGGGTTTCCTCTATCTCGTCTATGTCCTTTTGTGGCCTCCATGCTCATGATTGGTCCATCCCCATCTGTTGAGTCCGCTGCCCTCAGCACCTCTGTCCATCGTGAATAGATTGAATCCACTGCCTCCTGCAACACAATGACCGATCTGATTGCAGCCTTCCTGATATCCCTCATCACCAAGTCGACCCTGCAGATCGAGTCGAGTTGGAGCAGCAGCAACATCAGTGACTTGCTCACCCTCAGCTGCTCTTTGGGGATAGGGACAAGCTTCTCTCCTTCCTCTCCTGAGATCTTTTTCTGCAGCTGGTTTGCCTCTGCCTTTAGACACCCTAATTTTGATTATAATTGTTTATGGTGGGAATCTCTTTTGAAAACCAGGTGTTTCTAATCTTTATAAGGCAGATATTAGATCAAATGCATTTTTTGCCTCCAAAATGATATCCTCAACACTTTTGAGAGTTGAAACTAAAGAGTCTTACTTTTAAACATGACTAAAACCAACATATCCAGGCTACCATGATCTATCTGATCTTCACAAGGAACACTTTGGTACTCCCGAAATACCCTACCATTATATATATATATATATATATATATATATATATATATATATATTGCAAACCTTTGAATATGGTTAATCGAAAAGTTTACATAGGAATGGTAGAAGGTTCGCAATATATTTGTTCAAACACCACGAGGTTCACCATATATTTGTGCCAATGTTAAGAGGTTCACATGGGAACGTGAGGTTTGCCAAATTATATATATATATATATATATATATATATATATATATATATATATATATATATATATATATATATATATGTGTGTGTACGTCAAGAGGAGGTTTACAAAGGATAAAAATGTCTTAAAAATATCATAAATCCTAATTTTGGACAACACGGAGATTTTGGCAAATTGTAAGTACTTTTAAAAAAATGCACCATTTTACATGGACAACAGTACGGTCATTTTTTGTACACTTTCGAATGTCAATTATTAGTAGATGAGAAGGATAGATCAATGGGCCAGGGACCACCCTTAAGTATTGATTGGCTTCGTTGCGTGAGCAAGAAGCCTCTTGCTTTGCAACAACCTGAGAACTTAGAAAATCAGGAAATACTGAGTTTTATTAAGAAGATGGGAAAATTGAGAATTTGTGAATGATTGCATTTGGTTTGAATTAGACAGAGTTCTGCTTATGCTCATATATACAAAGAGAGACAGCTCTGAATCCGATTCGGCTGGGTGATGGGGTTCGGAAGGGCACGTGTCGAAGCGAGAAAGATATAGGAAAAATGATGCAAAATGAAAAAATCCATATTTTCTGACCCTTCCAAATGGGGGAGACTTTTTCATTAAGAGAGCTTTTCTAAAAAGTACACTTTTTGATAAGAAACATTCTTCTATGAGAGAGTGAGGGAATGTTTTTTACTAAGAGAAAATTTATTTTTACACTCTCCACCACCGGTCATCTCACCATCACCACCACCTCTCCTCCTCCTCTCTCTTTCATTTTTTTCACATTTTCCCTTTGTCTCATGCTAAACAAACAAGCGGAAAACTTTCATAGGCAAAACTTTCTTTTGAAAAACTTCTCGTATCAAAAACTCTCATAGGCAAAACTTTATTTTCCTATGAGAGTCTTTTTCTCTTCCAAACATGCCCGAATCATTCTCGAACTAGCGAGTTTTGATGGAACCTTCCAGATCGTCTGTTTCTAATTGCTCATATCTTTCAAAAAAGAAAAGTTTTTAGCTGCCCTTGCTTTTGATGTAAATTACTCAAGTACCACTCTTTGGAAGGTCTCATCATCATTTACTGATGGTGATATTGCATCATCATCGTCCATCACTCCCTAGGTCACTATCTCATCAATTAGAAGGCCAAGGGTGATGACATCACGTCCACAAGTGCTTCGGTTATATGGCAGGAGTGATTTGTGAGCGTCATCAAGTGG